>NC_091361.1:6247976-6287976 GCF_038502225.1 Cherax quadricarinatus | reverse complement strand
CATCAAGAAATTAAAGAAAGTGCAAAGACTTGCGAAAAGACTGGTTCCAGAGCTATGGGGAATGTACTAAGGAGAAACGTTAAGGGAAATCGGTCTCACGACACTTGTGGACAGGAGAGCCAGGGGAGACATGATGACGACATACAAAATATTGCGCGGAATAGATAAGGTGGACAGAGACAGGATGTTCCAGAAATGACACACAGAAACAAGGGGTCACAATTGAAAGCTGAAGACTCAGATGAGTCAAAGGGATGCTAGGAGGTATTTCTTCAGCCACAGAGTTTTGTTAGGAAGTCTAATAGTCTGGAAAGTGATGTAGTGGAGGCAGGATCCATACACAGCTTTAAGAAGAGGTATTTAAAAGCTCATGGACCAGGGAGAGAGTGGACCTAATAGAGACCAGGTAAGAGGCGGGGCCAGGAGCTGTGAATAGACCCCTGCTGCCACAATTAGGTGAGTACATACTCGCACACTGTACGTCTGGCCAATACTGCAGCATCAATATGGAACCCACACCTGGTCAAACACGTCAAGGAATTAGAGACAGTGCAAATGTTTGCAACAAGACTAGTCCCGGAGTTAAGGGTTATGTCCTGTGAGTAGACATTAAGGGAAATAAATCAACCTGACGACACTGAAAGATAGGAGGGATAACGTGAATAACGGGACATAATAACGACACATAAAATGCTGAGAGGAATTGTCATGATGGAAAAGGACAAAATGTTTCAGAGATGAAACGCAGCAACAAGAGATCACAACCGAAAAGTGAAAACTCACATGAGTCACACGGATGTTAGGAAATATTTCTTCAGTCACAGAAGTGTCAGGAGGTGGAACAATCTGGAGTGATTTAGTTGAGTTAAGAAGAGGTACAATAAAGCTATTGGAGCAGGGAGAGAGTGGACCTAGTAACGAGCAGAAAGAGCCGGAGCCAGAAGCTACGATTCGGCCCCCGCAACCACAACCAGGTGAGTACAACTAGGCGAGTAAACACACACACACACATACAAGTAAATGGTTCATGTCTTACTGTAACGTATATATTGTCTTCCCTCTCCTAAGTGCAGGTTTTTGTGTAGTGTTTTGTACAGTGTACAGTACAGTGTGCAGTACAGTGTGCAGTACAGTGTGCAGTACAGTGTGCAGTACAGTGTGCAGTAGTGTGCAGTACAGTGTGCAGTACAGTGTGCAGTACAGTGTGCAGTACAGTGTGCAGTAGTGTGCAGTACAGTGTGCAGTAGTGTGCAGTACAGTGTGCAGTAGTGTGCAGTACAGTGTGCAGTACAGTGTGCAGTACAGTGTGCAGTACAGTGTGCAGTAGTGTGCAGTACAGTGTGCAGTACAGTGTGAAGTACAGTGTGCAGTACAGTGTGCAGTACAGTGTGAAGTACAGTGTGCAGTACAGTGTGCAGTACAGTGTGCAGTACAGTGTGCAGTACAGTGTGCAGTACAGTGTGCAGTACAGTGTGCAGTACAGTGTGAAGTACAGTGTGAAGTACAGTGTGCAGTACAGTGTGCAGTAGTGTGCAGTACAGTGTACAGAACAGTGTGCAGTACAGTGTGCAGTACAGTGTGCAGTACAGTGTGCAGTACAGTGTGCAGTACAGTGTGCAGTACAGTGTGCAGTACAGTGTGCAGTACAGTGTGCAGTAGTGTGCAGTACAGTGTGCAGTACAGTGTGCAGTAGTGTGCAGTACAGTGTGCAGTACAGTGTGCAGTACAGTGTGCAGTACAGTGTGCAGTACAGTGTGCAGTACAGTGTGCAGTACAGTGTGCAGTAGTGTGCAGTACAGTGTGCAGTACAGTGTGCAGTACAGTGTGCAGTACAGTGTGCAGTACAGTGTGCAGTAGTGTGCAGTACAGTTTGCAGTACAGTGTGCAGTAGTGTGCAGTACAGTGTGCAGTACAGTGTGCAGTACAGTGTGCAGTACAGTGTGCAGTAGTGTGCAGTACAGTGTGCAGTACAGTGTGCAGTACAGTGTGCAGTAGTGTGCAGTACAGTGTGCAGTACAGTGTGCAGTACAGTGTGCAGTATAGTGTGCAGTAGTGTGCAGTACAGTGTGCAGTACAGTGTGCAGTAGTGTGCAGTACAGTGTGCAGTACAGTGTGCAGTAGTGTGCAGTACAGTGTGCAGTACAGTGTGCAGTACAGTGTGCAGTACAGTGTGCAGTAGTGTGCAGTACAGTGTGCAGTACAGTGTGCAGTAGTGGGCAGTACAGTGTGCAGTACAGTGTGCAGTACAGTGTGCAGTAGTGTGCAGTACAGTGTGCAGTACAGTGTGCAGTACAGTGTGCAGTACAGTGTGCAGTACAGTGTGCAGTACAGTGTGCAGTAGTGTGCAGTACAGTGTGCAGTAGTGTGCAGTACAGTGTGTAGTACAGTGTGCAGTACAGTGTGCAGTAGTGTGCAGTACAGTGTGCAGTACAGTGTGCAGTAGTGTGCAGTACAGTGTGCAGTACAGTGTGCAGTAGTGTGCAGTACAGTGCGCAGTACAGTGTGCAGTACAGTGTGCAGTACAGTGTGCAGTAGTGTGCAGTACAGTGTGCAGTACAGTGTGCAGTAGTGGGCAGTACAGTGTGCAGTACAGTGTGCAGTACAGTGTGCAGTAGTGTGCAGTACAGTGTGCAGTACAGTGTGCAGTACAGTGTGCAGTACAGTGTGCAGTACAGTGTGCAGTACAGTGTGCAGTACAGTGTGCAGTAGTGTGCAGTACAGTGTGCAGTAATGTGCAGTACAGTGTGCAGTACAGTGTGCAGTACAGTGTGCAGTACAGTGTGCAGTACAGTGTGCAGTACAGTGTGCAGTACAGTGTGCAGTAGTGTGCAGTACAGTGTGCAGTACAGTGTGCAGTACAGTGTGCAGTACAGTGTGCAGTAGTGTGCAGTACAGTGTGCAGTACAGTGTGCAGTACAGTGTGCAGTACAGTGTGCAGTACAGTGTGCAGTAGTGTGCAGTACAGTGTACAGTACAGTGTGCAGTACAGTGTGCAGTACAGTGTGCAGTACAGTGTGCAGTACAGTGTGAAGTACAGGGTGCAGTAGTGTGCAGTACAGTGTGCAGTACAGTGTGCAGTAGTGTGCAGTACAGTGTGCAGTACAGTGTGCAGTATGGTGTGCAGTACAGTGTGCAGTACAGTGTGAAGTACAGTGTGCAGTACAGTGTGCAGTACAGTGTGCAGTACAGTGTGCAGTACAGTGTGCAGTACAGTGTGCAGTAGTGTGCAGTACAGTGTGCAGTACAGTGTGCAGTAGTGTGCCGTACAGTGTGCAGTACAGTGTGAAGTACAGTGTGCAGTACAGTGTGCAGTACAGTGTGAAGTACAGTGTGCAGTACAGTGTGCAGTACAGTGTGCAGTACAGTGTGCAGTACAGTGTGCAGTACAGTGTGCAGTACAGTGTGAAGTACAGTGTGAAGTACAGTGAGCAGTACAGTGTGCAGTAGTGTGCAGTACAGTGTACAGAACAGTGTGCAGTACAGTGTGCAGTACAGTGTGCAGTACAGTGTGCAGTACAGTGTGCAGTACAGTGTGCAGTACAGTGTGCAGTACAGTGTGCAGTACAGTGTGCAGTACAGTGTGCAGTAGTGTGCAGTACAGTGTGCAGTACAGTGTGCAGTAGTGTGCAGTACAGTGTGCAGAACAGTGTGCAGTACAGTGTGCAGTACAGTGTGCAGTACAGTGTGCAGTACAGTGTGCAGTACAGTGTGCAGTAGTGTGCAGTACAGTGTGCAGTACAGTGTGCAGTACAGTGTGCAGTACAGTGTGCAGTACAGTGTGCAGTAGTGTGCAGTACAGTGTGCAGTTCAGTGTGCAGTAGTGTGCAGTACAGTGTGCAGTACAGTGTGCAGTACAGTGTGCAGTACAGTGTGCAGTAGTGTGCAGTACAGTGTGCAGTACAGTGTGCAGTACAGTGTGCAGTAGTGTGCAGTACAGTGTGCAGTACAGTGTGCAGTAGTGTGCAGTACAGTGTGCAGTACAGTGTGCAGTAGTGTGCAGTACAGAGTGCAGTACAGTGTGCAGTAGTGGGCAGTACAGTGTGCAGTACAGTGTGCAGTACAGTGTGCAGTAGTGTGCAGTACAGTGTGCAGTACAGTGTGCAGTACAGTGTGCAGTACAGTGTTCAGTACAGTGTGCAGTACAGTGTGCAGTACAGTGTTGTTTAGTGTGCAGTACAGTGTGCAGTAGTGTGCAGTACAGTGTGCAGTACAGTGTGCAGTACAGTGTGCAGTACAGTGTGCAGTACAGTGTGCAGTACAGTGTGCAGTACAGTGTGCAGTAGTGTGCAGTACAGTGTGCAGTACAGTGTGCAGTACAGTGTGCAGTAGTGTGCAGTACAGTGTGCAGTACAGTGTGCAGTACAGTGTGCAGTACAGTGTGCAGTACAGTGTGCAGTAGTGTGCAGTACAGTGTACAGTACAGTGTGCAGTACAATGTGCAGTACAGTGTGCAGAACAGTGTGCAGTACAGTGTGCAGTACAGTGTGCAGTAGTGTGCAGTACAGTGTGCAGTACAGTGTGCAGTAGTGTGCAGTACAGTGTGCAGTACAGTGTGCAGTATAGTGTGCAGTTCAGTGTGCAGTACAGTGTGCAGTACAGTGTGCAGTAGTGTGCAGTACAGTGTGCAGTACAGTGTGCAGTAGTGTGCAGTACAGTGTGCAGTACAGTGAGCTGGAGTGTGCAGTACAGTGTGCAGTAGTGTGCAGTACAGTGTGCAGTAGTGTGCAGTACAGTGTGCAGTGCAGTATAGTGTGCAGTACAGTGTGCAGTACAGTGTGCAGTAGTGTGCAGTAGTGTGCAGTACAGTGTGCAGTACAGTGTGCAGTACAGTGTGCAGTACAGTGTGCAGTACAGTGTGCAGTACAGTGTGCAGTAGTGTGCAGTACAGTGTGCAGTAGTGTGCAGTACAGTGTGCAGTGCAGAATAGTGTGCAGTATAGTGTGCAGTACAGTGTGCAGTACAGTGTGCAGTACAGTGTGCAGTAGTGTGCAGTACAGTGTGCAGTACAGTGTACAGTACAGTGTGCAGTACAGTGTGCAGAACAGTGTGCAGTACAGTGTGCAGTACAGTGTACAGTACAGTGTACAGTACAGTGTGCAATACAGTGTGCAGTACAGTGTGCAGTACAGTGTGCAGTATAGTGTGCAGTACAGTGTGCAGTACAGTGTGCAGAACAGTGTGCAGTACAGTGTACAGTACAGTGTACAGTACAGTGTGCAGTACAGTGTGCAGTATAGTGTGCAGTACAGTGTGCAGTACAGTGTACAGTACAGTGTACAGTGCAGTGTACAGTACAGTGTGCAGTACAGTGTGCAGTACAGTGTGCAGTACAGTGTACAGTACAGTGTACAGTACAGTGTGCAGTACAGTGTGCAGCATAGTGTGCAGTATAGTGTGCAGTACAGTGTGCAGTACAGTGTGCAGTATAGTGTGCAGTACAGTGTGCAGAACAGTGTGCAGTACAGTGTGCAGTACAGTGTGCAGTACAGTGTGCAGTACATTGTACAGTACAGTGTACAGTACAGTGTGCAGTTCAGTGTGCAGTACAGTGTACAGTACAGTGTGCAGTACAGTGCACAGGACAGTGTGCAGTACAGTGTGCAGTACAGTGTGCAGTACAGTGTGCAGTACAGTGTACAGTACAGTGTACAGTACAGTGTGCAGTACAGTGTGCAGTACAGTGTGCAGTACAGTGTGCAGTACAGTGCACAGGACAGTGTGCAGTACAGTGTGCAGTACAGTGTGCAGTACAGTGTGCAGTACAGTGCACAGGACAGTGTGCAGTACAGTGTGCAGTACAGTGTGCAGTACAGTGTGCAGTATAGTGTGCAGTACAGTGTGCAGTACAGTGTGCAGTACAGTGTGCAGTACAGTGTGCAGTATAGTGTGCAGTACAGTGTGCAGTACAGTGTGCAGTACAGTGTGCAGTACAGTGTGCAGTACAGTGTGCAGTACAGTGTGCAGTACAGTGTACAGTACAGTGTGCAGTACAGTGTGCAGTACAGTGTGCAGTACAGTGTGCAGTACAGTGTGCAGTACAGTGTACAGTACAGTGTACAGTGCAGTGTACAGTACAGTGTGCAGTACAGTGTGCAGTACAGTGTGCAGTAGTGTGCAGTACAGTGTGCAGTAGTGTGCAGTACAGTGTGCAGTACAGTGTGCAGTACAGTGTGCTGTACAGTGTGCAGTGCAGTATAGTGTGCAGTACAGTGTGCAGTAGTGTGCAGTACAGTGTGCAGTACAGTGTGCAGTACAGTGTGCTGTACAGTGTGCAGTGCAGTATAGTGTGCAGTACAGTGTGCAGTAGTGTGCAGTACAGTGTGCAGTACAGTCTGCAGTAGTGTGCAGTACAGTGTGCAGTACAGTGTGCAGTACAGTGTGCAGTACAGTGTGCAGTACAGTGTACAGAACAGCGTGCAGTACAGTGTGCAGTACAGTGTGCAGTACAGTGTGCAGTACAGTGTGCAGTACAGTGTGCAGTACAGTGTGCAGTACAGTGTGCAGTACAGTGTGCAGTACAGTGTGCAGTACAGTGTGCAGTATAGTGTGCAGTACAGTGTGCAGTACAGTGTGCAGTACAGTGTGCAGTACAGTGCACAGGACAGTGTGCAGTACAGTGTGCAGTATAGTGTGCAGTACAGTGTGCAGTACAGTGTGCAGTACAGTGCACAGGACAGTGTGCAGTACAGCGTGCAGTACAGTGTGCAGAACAGTGTGCAGTACAGTGCACAGGACAGTGTGCAGTACAGTGTGCAGTACAGTGTGCAGTACAGTGTGCAGTATAGTGTGCAGTACAGTGTGCAGTACAGTGTGCAGTATAGTGTGCAGTACAGTGTGCAGTACAGTGTGCAGTACAGTGCACAGGACAGTGTGCAGTACAGTGTGCAGTACAGTGCACAGGACAGTGTGCAGTACAGTGCACAGGACAGTGTGCAGTACAGTGTGCAGTACAGTGTGCAGTACAGTGTGCAGTACATTGTGCAGTACAGTGTGCAGTATAGTGTGCAGTACAGTGTGCGGTACAGTGTGCAGTACAGTGTGCAGTACAGTGTGCAGTACAGTGTGCAGTACAGTGTGCAGTATAGTGTGCAGTACAGTGTGCAGAACAGTGTGCAGTACAGTGCACAGGACAGTGTGCAGTACAGTGTGCAGTACAGTGTGCAGTATAGTGTGCGGTACAGTGCACAGGACAGTGTGCAGTACAGTGTGCAGAACAGTGTGCAGTACAGTGCACAGGACAGTGTGCAGTACAGTGTGCAGTACAGTGTGCAGTACAGTGCACAGGACAGTGTGCAGTACAGTGTGCAGTACAGTGTGCAGTACAGTGTGCAGTACAGTGCACAGGACAGTGTGCAGTACAGTGTGCAGTACAGTGTGCAGTACAGTGTGCAGTATAGTGTGCAGTACAGTGTGCAGTACAGTGTGCAGTACAGTGTGCAGTACAGTGTGCAGTATAGTGTGATGTACAGTGTGCAGTACAGTGTGCAGTACAGTGTGCAGTACAGTGTGCAGTACAGTGTGCAGTACAGTGTGCAGTACATTTTGCAGTAGTGTGCAGTACAGTGTGCAGTACAGTGTGCAGTACAGTGTGCAGTACAGTGTGTAGTAGTGTGCAGTACAGTGTGCAGTACAGTGTGCAGTACAGTGTGCAGTACAGTGTGCAGTACAGTGTGCAGTACAATGTGCAGTACAGTGTGCAGTAGTGTGCAGTACAGTGTGCAGTACAGTGTGCAGTACAGTGTGCAGTGCAGTATAGTGTGCAGTACAGTGTGCAGTACAGTGTGCAGTACAGTGTGCAGTATAGTGTGCAGTACAGTGTACAGAACAGTGTGCAGTACAGTGCACAGGACAGTGTGCAGTACAGTGTGCAGTATAGTGTGCAGTACAGTGTGCAGTACAGTGTGCAGTACAGTGTGCAGTATAGTGTGCAGTACAGTGTGCAGTACAGTGTGCAGTATAGTGTGCAGTACAGTGTGCAGTATAGTGTGCAGTACAGTGTGCAGTACAGTGTGCAGAACAGTGCACAGGACAGTGTGCAGTACAGTGTGCAGTATAGTGTGCAGTACAGTGTGCAGTACAGTGCACAGGACAGTGTGCAGTACAGTGTGCAGTACAGTGTGCAGTACAGTGTACAGTACAGTGTACAGTACAGTGTGCAGTACAGTGTGCAGTACAGTGTGCAGAACAGTGTGCAGTACAGTGCACAGGACAATGTGCAGTACAGTGTGCAGTACAGTGTGCAGTACAGTGTGCAGTACAGTGTACAGTACAGTGTACAGTACAGTGTGCAGTACAGTGTGCAGTACAGTGTGCAGAACAGTGTGCAGTACAGTGCACAGGACAGTGTGCAGTACAGTGTGCAGTACAGTGTGCAGTATAGTGTGCAGTACAGTGTGCAGTACAGTGTGCAGTACAGTGTGCAGTACAGTGTACAGTACAGTGTGCAGTATAGTGTGCAGTACAGTGTGCAGTACAGTGTGCAGTACAGTGTGCAGTACAGTGTGCAGTACAGTGTGCAGTACAGTGTGCAGTACAGTGCACAGGACAGTGTGCAGTACAGTGTGCAGTACAGTGTGCAGTACAGTGTGCAGTACAGTGTACAGTACAGTGTGCAGTATAGTGTGCAGTACAGTGTGCAGTACAGTGTGCAGTACAGTGTGCAGTACAGTGTGCAGTACAGTGTGCAGTACAGTGTGCAGTACAGTGCACAGGACAGTGTGCAGTACAGTGTGCAGTACAGTGTGCAGTACAGTGTGCAGTACAGTGCACAGGACAGTGTGCAGTACAGTGTGCAGTACAGTGTGCAGTACAGTGTGCAGTATAGTGTGCAGTACAGTGTGCAGTACAGTGTGCAGTACAGTGTGCAGTACAGTGTGCAGTACAGTGTGCAGTATAGTGTGCAGTACAGTGTGCAGTACAGTGTGCAGTACAGTGTGCAGTACAGTGTGCAGTACAGTGTGCAGTACAGTGTGCAGTACAGTGTACAGTACAGTGTGCAGTACAGTGTGCAGTACAGTGTGCAGTACAGTGTGCAGTACAGTGTACAGTACAGTGTACAGTACAGTGTACAGTACAGTGTGCAGTACAGTGTGCAGTACAGTGTGCAGTAGTGTGCAGTACAGTGTGCAGTAGTGTGCAGTACAGTGTGCAGTAGTGTGCAGTACAGTGTGCAGTACAGTGTGCAGTACAGTGTGCAGTACAGTGTGCAGTAGTGTGCAGTACAGTGTGCAGTACAGTGTACAGTACAGTGTGCAGTACAGTGTACAGAACAGTATGCAGTATATTGTGCAGTACAGTGTGCAGTACAGTGTGCAGTACAGTGTGCAGTACAGTGCACAGGACAGTGTGCAGTACAGTGTGCAGTATAGTGTGCAGTACAGTGTGCAGTACAGTATGCAGTACAGTGTGCAGTACAGTGTGCAGTACAGTGTGCAGTATAGTGTGCAGTACAGTGCGCAGTATAGTGTGCAGTACAGTGTGCAGTACAGTGTGCAGTACAGTGTGCAGTACAGTGTGCAGTACAGTGTGCAGTATAGTGTGCAGTACAGTGTGCAGTATAGTCTGCAGTACAGTGTGCAGTACAGTGTGCAGTACAGTGTGCAGTACAGTGTGCAGTACAGTGTACAGTACAGTGTGCAGTACAGTGCACAGGACAGTGTGCAGTACAGTGTGCAGTACAGTGTGCAGTACAGTGTGCAGTAGAGTGTGCAGTACAGTGTGCAGTACAGTGTGCAGTACAGTGTGCAGTACAGTGTGCAGTACAGTGTGCAGTACAGTGTGCAGAACAGTGTGCAGTACAGTGCACAGGACAGTGTGCAGTACAGTGTGCAGTACAGTGTGCAGTACAGTGTACAGTACAGTGTGCAGTATAGTGTGCAGTACAGTGTGCAGTACAGTGTGTAGTACAGTGTGCAGTACAGTGTGCAGTACAGTGTGCAGTACAGTGCACAGGACAGTGTGCAGTACAGTGTGCAGTACAGTGTGCAGTACAGTGTGCAGTACAGTGCACAGGACAGTGTGCAGTACAGTGTGCAGTACAGTGTGCAGTACAGTGTGCAGTATAGTGTGCAGTACAGTGTGCAGTACAGTGTGCAGTACAGTGTGCAGTACAGTGTGCAGTATAGTGTGCAGTACAGTGTGCAGTACAGTGTGCAGTACAGTGTGCAGTACAGTGTGCAGTACAGTGTGCAGTACAGTGTGCAGTGCAGTGTACAGTACAGTGTGCAGTACAGTGTGCAGTACAGTGTGCAGTACAGTGTGCAGTACAGTGTGCAGTACAGTGTACAGTACAGTGTACAGTACAGTGTACAGTACAGTGTGCAGTACAGTGTGCAAGTAGTGTGCAGTACAGTGTGCAGTAGTGTGCAGTACAGTGTGCAGTAGTGTGCAGTACAGTGTGCAGTACAGTGTGCAGTACAGTGTGCAGTAGTGTGCAGTACAGTGTGCAGTACAGTGTACAGTACAGTGTGCAGTACAGTGTACAGAACAGTGTGCAGTATAGTGTGCAGTACAGTGTGCAGTACAGTGTGCAGTACAGGGTGCTGTACAGTGCACAGGACAGTGTGCAGTACAGTGTGCAGTATAGTGTGCAGTACAGTGTGCAGTACAGTGTGCAGTACAGTGCACAGGACAGTGTGCAGTACAGTGTGCAGTATAGTGTGCAGTACAGTGTGCAGAATAGTGTGCAGTACAGTGCACAGGACAGTGTGCAGTACAGTGTGCAGTACAGTGTGCAGAACAGTGTGCAGTACAGTGTGCAGTACAGTGCACAGGACAGTGTGCAGTACAGTGTGCAGTACAGTGTGCAGTATAGTGTGCAGTACAGTGTGCAGTATAGTGTGCAGTACAGTGCACAGGACAGTGTGCAGTACAGTGTGCAGTACAGTGTGCAGAACAGTGTGCAGTACAGTGCACAGGACAGTGTGCAGTACAGTGTGCAGTATAGTGTGCAGTACAGTGTGCAGTACAGTGTGCAGTACAGTGCACAGGACAGTGTGCAGTACAGTGTGCAGTACAGTGTGCAGAACAGTGTGCAGTACAGTGCACAGGACAGTGTGCAGTACAGTGTGCAGTACAGTGTGCAGTACAGTGTGCAGTATAGTGTGCAGTACAGTGTGCAGTACAGTGTGCAGTATAGTGTGCAGTACAGTGTGCAGTACAGTGTGCAGTACAGTGCACAGGACAGTGTGCAGTACAGTGTGCAGTACAGTGCACAGGACAGTGTGCAGTACAGTGCACAGGACAGTGTGCAGTACAGTGTGCAGTACAGTGTGCAGTACAGTGTGCAGTACAGTGTGCAGTACAGTGTGCAGTATAGTGTGCAGTACAGTGTGCAGTACAGTGTGCAGTACAGTGTGCAGTACAGTGTGCAGTACAGTGTGCAGTACAGTGTGCAGTATAGTGTGCAGTACAGTGTGCAGTACAGTGTGCAGTACAGTGTTCAGAACAGTGTGCAGTACAGTGCACAGGACAGTGTGCAGTACAGTGTGCAGTACAGTGTGCAGTATAGTGTGCAGTACAGTGCACAGGACAGTGTGCAGTACAGTGTGCAGAACAGTGTGCAGTACAGTGCACTGGACAGTGTGCAGTACAGTGTGCAGTACAGTGTGCAGTACAGTGTGCAGTACAGTGCACAGGACAGTGTGCAGTACAGTGTGCAGTACAGTGTGCAGTACAGTGTGCAGTATAGTGTGCAGTACAGTGTGCAGTACAGTGTGCAGTACAGTGTGCAGTATAGTGTGCAGTACAGTGTGCAGTACAGTGTGCAGTACAGTGTGCAGTACAGTGTGCAGTACAGTGTGCAGTACAGTGTGCAGTACAGTGTGCAGTATAGTGTGCAGTACAGTGTGCAGTACAGTGTGCAGTACAGTGTGCAGTACAGTGTGCAGTACAGTGCACAGGACAGTGTGCAGTACAGTGTGCAGTACAGTGTGCAGTACAGTGTGCAGTATAGTGTGCAGTACAGTGTGCAGTACAGTGTGCAGTACAGTGTGCAGTATAGTGTGCAGTACAGTGTGCAGTACAGTGTGCAGTACAGTGTGCAGTACAGTGTGCAGTACAGTGTGCAGTACAGTGTGCAGTACAGTGTACAGTACAGTGTGCAGTACAGTGTGCAGTACAGTGTGCAGTACAGTGTGCAGTACAGTGTGCAGTACAGTGTACAGTACAGTGTACAGTACAGTGTACAGTACAGTGTGCAGTACAGTGTGCAGTACAGTGTGCAGTACAGTGTGCAGTACAGTGTGCAGTACAGTGTGCAGTACAGTGTGCAGTACAGTGTGCAGTAAAGTGTGCAGTACAGTGAGCAGTACAGTGTGCAGTACAGTGTGCAGTACAATGTGCAGTAAAGTGTGCAGTACTGTGAGCAGTACAGTGTGCAGTACAGGGTACAGTACAGTGCACAGGACAGTGTGCAGTACGGTGTGCAGTACAGTGTGCAGTACAGTGTGCAGTACAGTGTGCAGTACAGGGTACAGTACAGTGCACAGGACAGTGTGCAGTACAGTGTGCAGTACAGTGTGCAGTACAGTGTGCAGTACAGGGTACAGTACAGTGTACAGTTCAGTGTACAGTACAGTGTACAGTACAGTGTACAGTACAGTGTACAGTACCTTGTACAGTACAGTGTACAGTACAGTGTACAGTACAGTGTACAGTACAGTATACAGTACAGTGTACAGGACAGTGTGCAGTACAGTGTGCAGTACAGTGTACAGTACAGTGTACAGTAAAGTTTACAGTACAGTGTACAGTACAGTGTATAGTACAGTGTACAGTACAGTGCACAGTACAGTGTACAGTACAGTGTACAGTACAATGTGCAGTACAGTGTACAGGACAGTGTACAGTACAGTGCACAGTGCAGTGTACAGTACAGTGTACATTACAGTGTTCACTGCAGTGTACAGTATAGTGTACAGTACAGTGTATAGTACAGTGTACAGTACAGTGTACAGTACAGTGTACAGTACAGTGTACAGTACAGTGTACAGTACAATATACAGTACAGTGTACAGTACAGTGTACAGTACAGAGTACAGTACAGTGTACAGTACAGTGTACAGTACAGTGTACACTACAGTGTGCAGTACAGTGTACAGTACAGTGTGCAGTACAGTGTACAGTACAGTGTACAGCACAGTGTACAGTACAGTGTACAGTACAGTGTACAGTACAGTGTACAGTACAGTGTACAGTACAGTGCGCAGTACAGTGTAGAGTACAGTGTACAGTACAGTGTACAGTACAGTGTACAGTACAGTGTGCAGTACACTGTGCAGTACAGTGTGCAGTGCAGTGTGCAGTACAGTGTGCAGTACAGGGTACAGTACTGTGTGCAGTACAGTGTGCAGTACAGTGTACAGTACAGTGTACAGTACAGTGTACAGTACAGTGTACAGGGCGGTGTGCAGTACAGTGTGCAGTACAGTGTGCAGTACAGTGTACAGTACAGTGTACAGTACAGTGTACAGTACAGTGTGCAGTACACTGTGCAGTACAGTGTGCAGTGCAGTGTGCAGTACAGTGTACAGTACAGTGTACAGGGCAGTGTGCAGTACAGTGTGCAGTACAGTGTGCAGTATAGTGTACAGTACAGTGTACAGTACAGTGTACAGTACAATGTACAGGACAGTGTGCAGTACAGTGTGCAGTACAGTGTACAGTACAGTGTACAGGACAGTGTACAGTACAGTGTACAGTACAGTGTACAGTACAGTGTACAGTACAGTGTACAGGGCAGTGTGCAGTACAGTGTGCAGTACAGTGTGCAGTACAGTGTACAGTACAGTGTACAGTACAGTGTACAGTACAGTGTGCAGTACACTGTGCAGTACAGTGTGCAGTGCAGTGTGCAGTACAGTGTACAGTACAGTGTACAGGGCAGTGTGCAGTACAGTGTGCAGTACAGTGTGCAGTATAGTGTACAGTACAGTGTACAGTACAGTGTACAGTACAATGTACAGGACAGTGTGCAGTACAGTGTGCAGTACAGTGTACAGTACAGTGTACAGGACAGTGCGCAGTACAGTGTACAGTACAGTGTACAGTACAGTGTACAGTACAGTGTGCAGTGCAGTGTGCAGTACAGTGCACAGTACAGTGTACAGTACAGTGTACAGTACAGTGTAAGGTACAGTTTGCAGTACAGTGTGCAGTACAGTGTACAGTACAGTGTACAGTACAGTGTACAGTACAGTGTACAGTACAGTGTACAGTACAGTGTACAGTACAGTGTGCAGTACAGTGTACAGTACAGTGTACAGTACAGTGTAGAGTACAGTGTAAAGTACAGTGTACAGTACAGTGTGCAGTTCAGTGTGCAGTACATTGTACAGTACACTGTACAGTACATTGTACAGTACACTGTACAGTACATTGTACAGTACACTGTACAGTACATTGTACAGTACACTGTACAGTACACTGTACAGTACACTGTACAGTACACTGTACAGTACACTGTACAGTACACTGTACAGTACACTGTACAGTACACTGTACAGTACACTGTACAGTACACTGTACAGTACAGTGTACAGTACAGTGTACAGTACAGTGTACAGTACAGTGTACCGTACAGTGTGCAGTACAGTGTGCAGTACAGTGTACAGTACAGTGTACAGTACAGTGTACAGTACAGTGTACAGTACAGTGTACAGTACAGTGTACAGTACAGTGTACAGTACAGTGTACAGTACAGTGTACAGTACAGTGTATACTACAGTGTACAGTACAGTGTACAGTACAGTGTACAGTAACATCAGAGACTTACAACTTTACAAAAGAGCTGTGTATAACCATGTTTAAACTGGTACAGGTCTATTTGCAATTTTAAAACTTTTTAAAATGTTATTGAATAATGGAAAGTGGTAGTGTAAAATTAGCCCAAAATATTATGGTAATATTACTTTTTTTTATTAATTGCTTTTTCACAGAATTGATTGAATTCATTTGGGCCTATTTTAGAGATTGTGAGTCTAAAGGATGAGCAGTGTGTTTGAGCTCCAGTACACGATGCTGGTTGGTGGTTCCTTACTACTGAACTTGTCAAAACAATACTGGTTTTATGTTATTATTATATTAACCAAAACTTTATATAATCTTAACAGGTTACATGATCTTTTTTTTTCAAAATTCTTTGAAAATAATTGTTTTTTTTTTGTGAGCAGAGATCCCTCAAGAATTCTAGTGGGTGAGGCTGAGGGTGCCCACCTTGCTATATCTCTCCCCACCCTATTTAAACGAGAACAGAAATCAAAATGCTAAGTAAAAATATCCACCATAAACGAGAGTTGAATTTAGGCTCTGTATGTATCAATTTGTAATTTTTCTAGAATATTATATCAAACTACAAAAAAAAAATCAATAATACTAAAAACTCACTTTTCATGGTTATATTTTTTCAGGAGATAATTAAGCGTTTATTTACTGTACGCCATAATGCCAGAGACGACAGATGATAACCTACAGTATTCTCATCTTCTAATTTCTTATAACGTTGTCGTTTATAACGTCAGAGCGTCTTTTCTAATCGGCTTCAAATTTTCATCCCTGGTCAACTGTCACTAGGTGATGGCTCGTGGCAGAACTGATGTCTGCAGGTGATCTCTGCTCTGTTTTACAATAACTGTTTCCGCAATTGTTTCCTCTGAGATAACCTTGTAAAGCCTATTCTGTTGGGCTTCAAAATGTCATCACTCTTATGTTTTAAGCCATATCACGGGCGGGGTTAGAACCCGCGATCAGAGAGTCAAAACTCCAGACCCAGTGGCTAACACGTCGGTCTGTAGTTTTATGACTCTCTGATCGCTGGTTCTAACCCCGCCCGTGGTATGGTTTGTTTGCAATCGTGTCATTACAATTTAGTGAGTCGTGTGTCCTACTTACATAAGGTTTAGTATAGTTATTAGAGTATTTGTGTGTACATGCCATTTTCACTTTGAAACTTGTATAGTATTATTTATCAATAGTACATTATTTTGCCGTGATGCAAAAAAAGGGAACTTTATCTAAGGAAATTCACCCAGCAATATCTGTTTTAATAGTCTTAGGTACACAAATAACCCGCACATAGAAGAGAGGAGCTTACGACGACGTTTCGGTCCGACTTGGACCATTTACAAAGTCACATTTACAAAGTCAGTGTGACTTTGTAAATGGTCCAAGTCGGACCGAAACGTCGTCGTAAGCTCCCCTCTTCTATGTGCTGGTTATTTGTGTATCGTTCCACTCACGGTATTGTGCCTTTTTTCGTTATTTAGTCATAGGTTTTCCCACAGAATATGGCAATTACTGGCACTCCTAAATATACTGTGGAAAGAATGATGAACTTGCTTGCGCATTTGTGATTTCTCACGTTTTCAAGGAACTATCTATAAAAATAAAAGATTAACAGAAGGCATATAAGGGTGAGATTACACTTCACGGTCAACATACAACACCTGAACCTTTTAAGGGTGAGGTAGTCAAGGACTTGTCAGACATAGCTTATATTCTAACCAAGCTTTAAGAATATAACTTTTTGAATATATCTTAAATTCTTCCCAAATTTTGTTTATTGTGAATGAGTCTAATTTTATAATCCTAAACAAATATTCATACTAATGTCAAAACTATTTTTTATGAAGCTTCATTTTATTAGATTTCTCTCAACCATGGACCTGCTGATACAACTTTTTCGGCTTTTTTAAAATGAATTGGATGATTAAAATCTCTTACATGAATGAAAAGAACATAGGACTCCTCACCAATTCTAATCTTAGTTCAAAACTTTTCTCAATTTGACCGTAGTAAAGTTTATTACATAATTTACAGGGAATCTTATAAATATATCAGTCAGTATATTTTGGGGAATTTTTAATCAAAAGTATTTTACTCAATCAAGATTTTTAAATGCCACTTTGATATTAAAATTCTTAAGTATTGAAGGAATATGGAAAAAGTTTTCATGAATGAAAATCTAACAAGTTTTTAGTTGAATGAGGTTGTTTGTCCTTTTGTGAATTGTGAAAAAGTATTTTTAGCAGGTCATAAGATTTATCAACTAAGTGTTTTAGGTATTATTGTTTTTAGAAATTTCATAAATCTTCAAGATTTCTTCATCTATGATCACTGGGTTGTAAATACGCAACACAGACCTCACACATGAGAACAGTTGTTTGTTGGTTTTCTGAAAATTTCGAATTTAAAATCATGGTTTCCCTTAATAATTAAAACATCACAATCATTCTACTCCCATTGGCTTCACGATCACTCTTCACTGCCAACGGAATGAACCATAGCCATTCTGGGTACGTAACTGAGACAGGTACCAGAGGAGAGAAACTTACTAATGATATAGTACCTCAGGTCTGTGCCAACTGCAGAGGGAATGGAAGGGGATATGGTGGTTCAAAAGATCCAATAAAAACAGTCTTCAGACCGACTCCTGCAGCCAGTCACATACTTCTTAACTATTATACAGGTTGACCTTGGAATTTCAGACTCAATATGATTTATTTTATCTGAACTACTTGAATTCGTTGAAGAATAAAAAAGAAAGACTTCCTAAACAAAGTTAAACTAGTCCATATTTCAAAATCAACTTTCACGAAAATAAAAATAAGGCTCCTCTACTGAAAACCAGCCTTAAATCGTCATAACTACCATCTTACATGTAAACTGTCTTTTCCTGTGATCCTACCTGTCGACAAGACATACTCAAGACGACTGCCAGCAAGCTCAGCCTGATACTCTGCTCACATACATGTGAGTCAAGTCAAAGTGCTAATCACCGGCACATATGTTCATTCCGTGGTCGGTCCTTTGGCACTAAAACAAGCACAAGTGTGTGTACACTGTACATGAACGGCACACCTAAAGTTGCTCAGGAGGAGTTAGTAAGATGTCACGAAGTGGAGATATAATCAAAAGTGAGATGGAATCATGAGGATGATTACTCTTTGACACGATCAGAAGTTGAGATCATTGATCGTGCAGCTGATGAAGGTCAACCTTTCTTCTTTTGGAATAAATCAATTGTTTCAGCAAAGACAACCAATGTTGCGTGGATACTATCATAGGTCGTCAGAGACAACAAGATTATCGAGATTTGTTTTTTCATTGGTTGAGGATCATCGTAGCGATTTAAGAGCTTTGTACACATTGACACAGACATATCTGCTCACACGTTCGAAAAAGTGAGAGGAGATGGTGTTTCATGATTTACTTTTAATTTATTTGATATAGAATGCATTAGTTAATTAAATTTTGAGCCAGCTGCAGAGCGAGCCTCCTGTGGATCGGCAGTCAGATACTAGATGACATAGATCTACCCCACAATCAAACTACTGACGAGGGCGTAGAGCAAGATGAAGACAAATATACCGTGTCTGAAAAAGTTATATGTTAAAAATAGCATGAAATGTGATGAAGGGTACGTGGGGCACAGATCGAACAGTATGAGCCTTTACGCAAGTTGGACGGTACAAGCCTCTACGCAAATCCCTCAGTACATGGAGACCCCAAAATCATCGTAGAACATGATATGACTACTTTTGATGGAGCCACAACTGTCATTCTCGGTCGGAGTGGCCAGATAAACAGAGGGGTGAAACAGAGGATCCCATCTATTCGTGCTATATGGTGCTAAACGAGACGTTAACGGATTTAAATAATAACTATGGCAAAATGCTTCAAGGGTGTCATCAGTGAATCCCCGCATTGGCCTTCGTTGACGATAAGGTATTGCTTTCGGAGGTCGATGCAGGTGTCTGGCTTCAGTCGGAAGCCTTCATATCGAATCTAGTTACTGGAACCTAATCCGAAGAAATGTGAAACTTTAAAATTAAAAACTAAAAAATAGTGCATAGACAATATCACTGTGTCGTTTACTGGTGAAAGTCTCATTATGATATTGAAAGCTATCAGAAGTTATGACAAAAAATAAATATGGATTTTTACTCATAGACAGAGGAAAATCTTCTCTTGAAAACCTCTGGTGAAGCTTATAAATCTCTATGAAGCCCCTCTGATACCTCATCGAAGACTTACATATAGAATTTTCAATTGATCGCTGCTGTTAACCAGGTGCTGAGTGGTGCACAGTAAAACACTTTTTGAGCAGCATACTGCATTAAAATGTCCGCAAGTGGCTAAATCTGCTAAAGGACGTACCGTTAGGATCATACTATCAATAGAATGCAATACAGACAAATTTATAAGTAATATACATGTGTAGCAGTACGAATATTTGTCGACAAAATGCTTCGTCTGCGCTGCAGGCTTCATCAGTGGAAGGGAGAGATGAATTACATTCTTAAGTGAAAGACAAAATAGACGAAGTACACAGGAATAATGTTTTTGATACGCTGTTTGTCTGCTTGTTGTATTAGTTGTAACCAGTGATTGTTGTGGTCTTGGTCTAGGTTGTGTAAAATGTTGTTTCTAAGGTAAGTGAGATCTAACCAGACTTGATTAAATCTATGTGTGTTGTAGAGGAAGCGGTTGTGGTAGCAGATAATTATTCTTGTTCTGAGTGATGGTTTGAAGGAATATCGAGTGGTGTGAGTTTTCTTTGGTATTGCGATGTTGGCTGCTTGTGTAATGGTGTCCTGGATGAGATCAAGTTGAGTATCGATGTCAGAGATAGGTTTGTTGTTGTAGTCATAGGTGAGGTTAATATTGTCTATGTGTTGTTTGAAAGCATTCCAGTCAGCGTTCTTGTAGGAGAAGGAAGGTGTGGTTGGAATGAGGATAGGGTTGGAAGAGATGTGCAAGATGGCTGGGATGTGATCAGAGCCTGTAATAGGGCCAGGTGAGATATAGTGTTGAAATAAAGAGCTGTCCCGGTTTGCCAGAATGATGTCTGGTTTGCCTTGGCCCGTGTTGTTGTAGAAGGTATAGAAGTTTGGGCCGAGATGAATTAGGTGTTTATGGTTTGTGAAGTTGAGTAATTGGTGACCAAGTTGGTTGTTACTGGTGTGATGAAAGGCGGTGTGTTTGGCATTCATGTCAGCTAGTAGGTATGTTGGTGTGTTGGTGTAGTTGAAGACTAAGGAAGATCGTGTATGTTGAGAATGGTGTTTGGGCGAGCATAGGTGGTGAAAAGATAAAGGGGCCAAGGTATTCTGACTGCAAGACAGTGTTGGTGAATAAAAGGGATTGGAGAAATTCGTGTTTTATGTTGGATTTGACAAGGATGGCAACCCCATCGTGGGGATCATAGGGGGACTGTAGTGCAGTATAGGCATAATGGCGGATACATTGAGGGGCTTTGAGGCAGGTACTGTTTAGCAAAGCAATATCTGGCCTCTCTGCTTCAAGGAGCTCGGCCAGTAAGTGTCTAATTGTAAAGTAAGAACGTACATTGAACTGAATCACCTTAAACATGATTTAATGATTTCGTCATAGCAAAGTCAATGTCGGGGGAGGAGTTTGGATTAAAGCCTGTGATAGTGGTGCCATCAGTGGATGTGAGTTTGTAGGTGTTACGGACCCGTTTCCTGGAGGGAGAGGAAGAGATGGATCTGTTTTTATGTTCTTTTGTCTGTCTGTCAGAAGTTGGGGCAGGTTTAGGTTTGGGTGGATTTTGTCTGGAGGAGGAGTTGGACCTGGATGAAGTTTTGGTTGTGGTGGAAGAGTGGGCGAAGGTAGATGCAGAGGAAGTGGAAGCTTTGGTTGGGGATGAGGAAGTTGAAGCTATGGTAATGGATGAGGAAGTGGAAACTGGTTGGGGATGAGGAAGTGGGTAAGGAGGTAGGGGGAGGGGTGGTCGTAGCAGCAGCAGTAGGGGTGTTGGTGGGAGGGGTGGAAGTAGTGAAGAGGGGTAGGGGAGGAGGCGAGCTGGTGGGTGTAGGAAGTGGGGGGGTGGGAGAGAGGAAGGAGGTAGAGGTTGAAGGGGGCTTAGAAGAGAAGCAGGAAGGAGGGATAATTAAAGGGGGAAGATTGTTAGCAGACAAGATTAGGTTAAAGACATGTGAGTAGTCTGATTGGTAAGCTTGAGAGATTACCATCGCAGAGTGGGCAGCAGTAGCGAGTTGGCAGTTAGTTTTGTAGTCAAGTGTGGGTGTAGGTGTAGAAGGAGAGGTGATTGTAGTCTGTGTATTGGTGTTTGAAGTGTGTAGAGTAGGAGAGGTAGACCAAGTGCGTGGAGTAACCCAGGCATTGGGGGTAGGGGAGGAAGGTATGGTAGGGGGGGGGTTGCTGGGAAGGGGTTGGAGAGGGAGGGAGGTTGGCTTGCTCTGAGGGTGGAGAGAATGTCTTTTCTAGTAGGGCAGGAATTTGCAACTGCGGTGTGTGACCCGCCGCAGTTAGGACATTTAAGGGAGAGGTTGCAAGTGTTCCAGAAGTGGCCAGTTGCTGAACATCTGGAGCAGGTTTGTGTGGAAGTGCATGAGATTTTGTCGTGGCCGAATTTGTAGTATTTCAGACATTGTGTGATGGGGTGAAAGTTTGGAGTGAAGAGGGTGTTTGGAGGAATGCTGATGGTCTTGGCAAGGATTCCTTGATTGAAGAGTGTAGAGGCGTCAGAAGGAGTTGAACAGCTTATTTTGAGGATGGTAGAGTTTCCAGGTCTGTAAATATCGCCAACAGAGACTTTGTTCTTAGTACTAATGTCTTTGATTAAGTCTTCTTTGTCTGTGTCATAGGCAGTCAGGAGAGAATAGTCTATGTGTTTTGCGATCACTGAGCATTTGGCGTTTTGCTCAGGAGTCAAAATAATAGTGAAGCTTGCAATGAGAAGTTTTTGTTTGGTCTCGGTTGAGGTGTACGTTTCGTAAGAATGTCTGTCAAGAAGTAGTTTGAAGCCTGAGTTGGTTTTAAAGACTTTCAGCTGAGGAGCGCCAGTGATCTGGTACAATAAATTTCCAGGACAGATAGTGGCATGATCAGATTTAGAGTATTTGAGGTTAAGCGAGAAAGAATTGGGTTTGGAAGAGGTAGAGGCAGGTAGGCCTTAGGGGTAGGAGTAGACAGAGTAGAGGCAGGTGTTGGCAGTAGAGGAGTGGTAAGGGGGAAGGAAGTGGAAGGCATTGAAGGCATCGTAAATTAGATGTGGCGGCCAAATCTGTGAGAGTAATTGGCTAGGCAAGTACGTGTGAAGTCGACACACGTACTTGCTTGTCTATAACTTTAAAGTTTCTTGTGGAGTCCGTCTCTGGAGGCACAGGACACTTAGGAGGTGAGCTGAAGCTTGATGGAGCACAGTGAGGAGAGGCAACACTGGCTGTATGGCGTGCAGACCACACGTACAGGTTGAGGCGTGGAGACTTCAGACAGCAACGGGAGTGCAGAGGGAGGCTTCCTGCCCTTGGGTAGACAGCCACCAATGCACCAATCCTGATGGTGAAGACGAAGGTCCAGTAATCACCACTCGGTGAAGAGAGCAACTCTGGCTGTAAGCGATGAGGAGAGCCAGCACTAGCTGCATGGCGTGGAGACTTCAGACAACGGCAACACTGGCTGTATAGCGTGTGAGAACGAAAAGGAGAGGAGGGGGTATATATAGGCAGGAGGTGGTAGTGGTAGTAGAGGAGGTAGAAGGCAGTAGTGAGGAAAGTAGTATGGAGGAGGAGCTAGGAACACGGCAACCGACCTGGTAGCACAAGCTATCAGGTCCAACTCACACCCACCCACATCCACTCATGTATTTATCCAACCTATTTTTAAAGCTACACAACGTTCTGGCCTCTATAACTGTACTCGGGAGTTTGTCCACTCATCCACAACTCTATTACCAAACCAGTACTTTCCTATATCCTTCCTGAATCTGAATTTTTCCAACTTAAAACCATTGCTGCGAGTCCTGTCTAGGCTAGATATTTTCAGCACACTATTTACATCCCCTTTATTTATTCCTGTCTTCCATTTATACACCTCAATCATATCCCCCCTAATTCTACGTCTTTCTAGAGAGTGCAGATTCAGGGCCCTTAGTCTATCCTCATAGGGAAGGTTTCTGATACATGGGATCAACTTTGTCATCCTCCTTTGTACATTTTCCAGAGAATTTATATCCATTCTGTAATACGGTGACCAAAACTGTGCAGCATAATCTAAATGAGGCCTAACCAAGGATGTATAGAGTTGAAGAACAACCTGAGGACTCCTATTATTTATGCTTCTTGATATGATGCCAAGGATTCTATTAGCTTTATTGCGAACACTTATGCACTGTTGTCTTGGTTTCAGATTACTGCTAACCAGAACACCTAAATCTTTTTCGCAATCCGTAATATTAAGATCTACATTATTTAGTTTATATGCGGCATGGTTATTGTCCTGTCCAACATTTAGAACTTTGCATTTGTCTATATTAAACTGCATCTGCCACTTCTCCGACCACTGCATCAGTCTATTCAAATCTTCCTGGAGTTCTCGAATGTCCTCGTCAGAATGAATTCGACGGCCTATTTTGGTGTCATCGGCAAACTTGCCGATGTCGCTCTTTATGCCCTCATCTATGTCGTTTATGTAGATTGTGAACAGCAGGGGGCCCAACACTGACCCCTGTGGAACACCGCTCGTGACGCTTCCCCACTCTGATTTCTCCCCATTTATGCAAACTCTCTGCTGCCTATTTGTCAACCATGCCTCTATCCAGGAAAAAATTTCTCCTCCTATTCCATGTGTTTTAATTTTCCTCAATAGTCTCTGATGTGGGACCCTGTCAAAATCCTTACTGAAGTCCATATACACAATATCATATTCATTACCATGATCTACCTCCTCAAATACCTTAGTGAAAAAAATTAATAAATTCGTAAGGCAGGAACGCCCCTTTGTAAAACCATGCTGAGATTCGTTGATTAATTTATGTTTTTCAAGGTGGCTACGAACTGCCTCGGCAATTATTGATTCCATAAATTTTCCCACTATGGAGGTTAGGCTTATTGGTCTATAGTTCGAAGGTATGGACCTGTCACCTGTTTTGAAAATAGGTATCACATTTGCCATTTTCCACTTATCTGGCACCATGCCAGTTTGTAGTGATAAGTTGAAAAGATTAGCCAAAGGTGTGCTAAGCTCCTCTTTACATTCCTTTAGAACCCTTGCATACAGTTCATCAGGGCCTGGGGATTTGTTAGGTTTTAATTTATCTATTTGCCTAAGGACCATGTCACTTGTGACCCTAATCGTGCACAGTTTATTATCGTCCTGTTCTACATAATTTATCATTACTGGAATATCGCTGGTATCCTCCTGTGTAAAAACTGAGAGGAAGTATGTGTTAAAAATTCTACACATTTCCTTATCACTTTAGTGAGCTGACCCGAGGAACTTTTGAGTGGGCCTATCTTGTCCCTGATCTTACTTCTGTATACCTGAAAGAATCCTTTTGGGTTAGTCTTCGATTCTCTTGCAACTTTAACCTCATAATCTCTTTTTGCTTTTCTAATTCCCCTTTTTATTTCTCTCTTTAACTGAATATATCGATTTCTTAATTGTCCCTCTCCTCTTTTGATTTGCCTATATATGCCTCTCTTTTGACCAATCAGATATTTTAATCTATTGTTCATCCATTTAGGATCATTTTTGTTTGATCTGATTTCCCTATTTGGAACATAATTTCACTGAGCAGCTAGAACTATGCCCTGGAAAGCATCATATTGGCAACCATCACCACCTACCTGACCCTTAGTCAGGTCATTCCAGTTCAGCCCACCTAAGTAATTTTTCAGTCCTATGAAATCAGCCAAGCGAAAGTCAGGGACGGAGACTTGATTGCCATTATTAGGGGAATTCCATGATATATTAAAACTGAGTGATTTGTGATCACTTTCCCCAAGCTCATCATTAACCTCAAGATTATTAATTAGTGTTTCCCTACTGGCAAGAACCTGACTTGGTTATTTCCTCTAGTTGGCTCTGTCACAAACTGTTTTAAAAAACAATCCTGGATTGTATCAAGAAAGTCACCTGACTCTAAATTTCCTGTCAAATTGCTCCGGTCAATCTGTCTATAGTTGAAATCTCCCATTAGCACAACATTTTCGTATGTAGATGCCTTACGAATTTCGTCCGATAGAAGTTTACTGCATTCCCTATCAAGATTTAGGGCCCTGTAAATCACACACAAAATTATTTTTTCTCGGCCCTCGAGAAGTTGTAACCAAACAGATTCAGTGGCTGACGCTTCTAATTTAATATCTTGTCTAACACAACAATTTAAATTGTCTCTGACATACATCGCTACTCCACAACCTTTCCTGTTGACCCTGTCAGTGTGGAATAATTTATAGCCTTGTATGTGACATTCAGAGGGCATCTCTCTATCTTTCAGATTGAGCCAGGTCTCTGTTATAGCAATAATACCTATGTTTCCTGCACTTGCAATTAATCTTAGCTCATCTATATTATTTCTTACACTCCTGCTATTAGTATAGTAAACCTTAAGGGAGCTAGTCCCTTGCCGCCCTCTGCTGTCCCCCTTTGTTTGCTGACCTGATCTATTGTCTTTATTTATAACTTCATGCTGAATGCCTTTTATACATTTACTGTTTCCAACCCTAGTGTTGCAACCTGCTTGTTTCCCACACACACCCATACCTCTATCTTCCATCAGTTTAAAATCATAGGCATTTCACCAATGGCCTTCTCAATCGAGTCTGCAAGTGCTACCACCCCTGCCCCCGAGAGATGTACCCCATCCTTTGCATACATATCATGTTTGCCATAAAAGTTGTTCCAGTTGTCAATGAATGGGATTGCAAGTTCCTTGCAGTATCTGTCTAGCCAGCAATTTACACCAATTGCCCTAGACAACCATTCATTTCCTACTCCCCTTCTAGGCAAGATGCTACATATGATTGGGATCCCTCCCTTAGACTTAATGAAATCTATAGCTGACCTGTACTTATCTAGCAGCTCTTCTCTCCTACCTTTCCCAGTATCATTTCCACCAGCACTGAGACAGATAATGGGCTTGTTCCCATTACCTGACATGATATTATCCAGCCTGTTGACAATGTCCCCAACACCAGCTCCAGGGAAGCACACTCTATCTCTCATCTTCTTATTCCTATTACAAAAAGCACAGTCAATATATCTTACCTGAGAGTCACCAACCACAAGAATGCGCTTACCTCCATTAGCAGGGGCAGTAGTACCCTTACCTTCACTGGCCACTGAAGTACATTCATCCTGAAGAACAGAGAAGCGATTTCCTACCTTCAGATCTTCACTCTTAACTTTCCTTACTCTGATGCGCCTCCCATTACTGTGAACCACTCGCCACTTGTAGCAGGTGCTGGGCTGCACCTCACTGCTGGTAGCCGTTGCTACCTCCCCAACTACAGCCTCCTCACAGCGAGAGAAAGACTGCACCTCACTGCTAGAAGCCTCATTTCCCACAACTCCAGCCACCTCACACTCTCTCCCAGACCCATTGAGGTGGACCTTCAGCCTCCTAATCTCCTCCTGGAGAAGCAAGACCTCCTCCTTCAACTCTCCAACCTCAATTTTTAAAACACTGCAGAAGCAAGCCATGCTTTGTAACCGTCCACGCTAATCCCCAAAGCAGCTCAGGGTCTGTGACCTCACGTGACGACTGACCACTGACCACTGACGACGACGTTTCGGTCCGACTTGGACCATTTACAAAGTCACACACACGTGCAGGAGGAGAATGAGGTAATCAGTCCCTCAACCTTGAGTCGATGTGGTCAGTCCATCAGTCTTGAATAGAATACGGCATAAGTGCGGAGAAGGAGCTTATAAACCGTAGGCAGGAGAGGTGCAGCAGTCGTAGGTGGTTGAGGGATTGATTACCTCATTCTCCTCCTTTGTATGGACTGATGAAGCCACTGTGTGGCGAAACGTTTCCTCAATAAAGATACCCATGAGTTGCACATGTGTCTAATTTATCAACGTGTCGGTTCTCTGAACCATTCATCTACAATAAAACTTTTTAAAAATTGTTGACCAGTGAAATTGGTTGCGCATCCGGATACCTAAAATATTTTAAGATAGATTAGAAAAAGTAGGTAAAGGCACCATCGTCAATACAAGGAAGGAGGAGAATAAATCCTAACAACAGTGTTTGTCGTCTTCAGTACCCCATCTTTATTAGTAGACGAGAAGTGGTAAAACACATTGATGAAATTGAGATATTTTATAAATGCTCTGAAAAGCGAATGCAATATCATGCCAACCAAAAGAGGAAGTGTAGTGGCTGTAGAGAACCACAATACTAGTTGTGCGGACTATTGTCAATACAAAACTCTAGGGCATATTTTTCAAACATTTCCAATTACACAGGGCAAAAGAGTTAGAAAACACAACTGTATCGTGGACTGTAGTGCTAAAGATTGTCTCCGTCAGAAGTGCTTAGGATGATTTGAATAGACTGATGCAGTGGTCGGAGAAGTGGCAGATGCAGTCTAATATAGACAAATGCAAAGTGCTAAATGTTGGACAGGACAATAACCATGCCACTTATCAACTGAATAGTGTAGATCTTAATACTACTGACTGCGAAAAGGATTTAGGAGTTCTGGTTAGCAGTAATCTGAAACCAAGACAACAGTGCATAAGTGTTCGCAATAAAGCTAACAGAATCCTTGGCTTCATATCAAGAAGTACAAATAATAGAAGTCCTCAGGTATATAGTCCTACTGTCTTCAAGTTATGTCCTGTAAAGTAAAAGGACACAAGTGCAACTAGTGTGACTTTGTCAATGGTGCAAGTCGGACCGAAACGTCGTCGTAAGCTTCTCTCTTTTATGTGCGGGTTATTTGTGTATTGTATAATGTGACATTTTATTGTGGCAACGTTTCGCTCTCCAGGAGCTTGACAAAGCTCCTGGAGAGCGAAACGTTGCCACAATAAAAAGTCACATTAGTTGCATGTGTGTCCTGTTACTTTACATATTGTCGGTAAATCTACCAACAATATTACAAGTTAGGTCCTGGAATTTGTATTGATAAAGCCACTGGATGGCGAAACGTCTACAATAAAGATACCCAGATGTTGCACATGTGTCTTAATTTCAACTCTATATAAGAACATAAGAACATAAGAACGAAGGAACACTGCAGCAGGCCTACTGGCCCAAGCGAGGCAGGTCCAAGTCTCCTACCGGCTTAAGCCAATGCACAAAACCTAGTCAGGTCAGGTCACCTTGACTTAAGGGAGGAACACGGCAACCGTCCTGGTAGCACAAGCTAATCAGGTCCAACTCACACCCACCCACACCCACTCATGTATTTATCCAACCTATTTTTAAAGCTACACAGCGTTCTGGCCTCTATGACTGTACTTGGGAGTTTGTTCCACTCATCCACAACTCTATTACCAAACCAGTACTTTCCTATATCCTTCCTAAATCTGAATTTTTCCAACTTAAAACCATTGCTGCGAGTCCTGTCTAGGCTAGATATTTTCAGCACATTATTTACATCACCTTTATTTATTCCTGTCTTCCATTTATACACCTCAATCATATCCCCCTATTTCTACGTCTTTCTAGAGAGTGCAGATTCAGGGCCCTTAGTCTATCCTCATAGGGAAGGTTTCTGATACATGGGATCAACTTTGTCATCCTCCTTTGTACATTTTCCAGAGCATTGATATCCATTCTGTAATACGGTGACCAAAACTGTGCAGCATAATCTAAATGAGGCCTAACTAAGGATGTATAGAGTTGAAGAACAACCTGAGGACTCCTATTATTTATGCTTCTTGATATGAAGCCAAGGATTCTATTAGCTTTATTGCGAACACTTATGCACTGTTGTCTTGGTTTCAGATTACTGCTAACCAGAACTCCTAAATCTTTTTCGCAATCCGTAATATTAAGATCTACATTATTTAGTTTATATGTGACATGGTTATTGTCATATCCAACATTTAGAACTTTGCATTTGTCTATATTAAACTGCATCTGCCACTTCTCCGACCACTGCATCAGTCTACTCAAATCTTCCTGGAGTGTTCTAATGTCCTCGTCAGAATGAATTCGACGGCCTATTTTGGTGTCATCGGCAAACTTGCTGATGTCGCTCTTTATGCCCTCATCTATGTCGTTTATGTATATTTTGAACAGCAGGGGGCCCAACACTGACCCCTGTGGAACACCGCTCATGACGCTTCCCCACTCTGATTTCTCCCCATTTATACAAATTCTCTGCTGCCTATTTGTCAACCATGCCTCTATCCAGGAAAAAATTTCTCCTCCTATTCCATGTGCCTTAATTTTCCTCAATAGTCTCGGATGTGGGAACCTGTCAAAAACCTTACAGAAGTCCATATACACATTATCATATTCATTACCATGATCTACCTCCTCAAATACCTTAGTGAAAAAAGTTAATAAATTCGTAAGGCAGGAACGCCCCTTTGTAAAACCATGCTGAGATTCGTTGATTAATTTATGCTTTTCAAGGTTGCTACGAACTGCCTCGGCAATTATTGATTCCATAAATTTTCCCACTGTGGAGGTTAGGCTTATTGGTCTATAGTTCGAAGCTAAGGACCTGTCACCTGCTTTGAAAATAGGTATCACATTTGCCATTTTCCACTTATCTGGCACCATGCCAGTTTGAAGTGATATGTTGAAAAGATTAGCCAAAGGTTTGCTAAGCTCCTCTTTACATTCCTTTAGAACCCTTGCATACAGTTCATCAGGGCCTGGGGATTTGTTAGGTTTTAATTTATCTATTTGTCTAAGGATCATGTCACTTGTGACCCTAATCGCGCACAGTTTATTATCGTCCTGTTCCACATAATTTATCATTTCTGGAATATCGCTGGTATCCTCCTGTGTAAAAACTGAGAGGAAGTATGTGTTAAAAATTCTACACATTTCCTGATCACTGTCAGTGAGCTGACCCGAGGAACTTTTGAGTGGGCCTATCTTGTCCCTGATCTTACTTCTGTATACCTAAAAGAAACCTTTTGGGTTAGTCTTCGAAATTCTTGCAACTTTAACCTCATAATCTCTTTTTGCTTTTCTAATTCCTTTTTTTATTTCTCTCTTTAACTTAATATATCGATTTCTTAATTGCCCCTCTCCTCTTTTGATTTGCCTATATATGCCTCTCTTTTGAACAATTAGATATTTTAATCTATTGTTCATCCATTTAGGATCATTTTTGTTTGATCTGATTTCCCTATTTGGAACATAATTTGACTGAGCAGCTAGAACTATGCCCTGGAAAGCGTCATATCGGCAACCATCACCACCTACCTGACCCTTAGTCAGGTCATTACAGTTCAGTAATTTTTCAGTCCTATGAAATCAGCAAAGCAGAAGTCAGGGACAGAGACTTGATTGCCATTATTAGGGGAATTCCATGATATATTAAAACTGAGTGATTTGTGATCACTTTCCCCAAGCTCATCATTAACCTCAAGATTATTAATTAGTGTTTCCCTACTGGCAAGAACCAAGTCAAGGAGGTTATTTCCCCTAGTTGGCTCTGTCACAAACTGTTTTAAAAAAACAATCCTGGATCGTATCAAGAAAGTCACCTGACTCTAAATTTCCTGTCAAATTGCTCAAGTCAATCTGTCTATAGTTGAAATCTCCCATTAGCACAACATTTTCGTATGTAGATGCCTTACGAATTTCGTCCGATAGAAGTTTACTGCACTCCCTATCAAGATTTAGGGCCCTGTAAATCACACACAAAATTAGTTTTTCTCGGCCCTCGAGAAGCTGTAACCAAACAGATTCAGTGGCTGACGCTTCTAATTTAATATCTTGTCTAACTCAACAATTTAAATTGTCTCTGACATACATTGCTACTCCACCACCTTTCCTGTTTACCCTGTCAGTGTGGAATAATTTATAGCCTTGTATGTGACATTCAGAGGGCATCTCTCTATCTTTCAGATTGAGCCAGGTCTCTGTTATAGCAATAATATCTATGTTTCCTGCACTTGCAATTAATCTTAGCTCATCTATCTCATTTCTTACACTCCTGCTATTAGTATAGTAAATATTAAAGGAGCTAGTCCCTTGCTGCCCTCTGCTGTCCCCCTTTGTTTGCTGAACTGATCTATTGTTTTTATTTATAACTTCATGCTGAATGCCTTTTATACATTTACTGTTTCCAACCCTAGTGTTGCAACCTGCTTGTTTCCCACACACACCCATACCTCTATCTTCCATCAGTTTAAAATCATAGGCATTTCAGCAATGGCCTTCTCAATCGAGTCTGCAAGTGCTACCACCCCAGCCCCAGAGAGATGTACCCCATCCCTTGCATACATATCATGTTTGCCATAAAAGTTGTTCCAGTTGTCAATGAATGGGATTGCAAGTTCCTTGCAGTATCTGCCTAGCCAGCAATTTACACCAATTGCCCTAGACAACCATTCATTTCCTACTCCCCTTCTAGGCAAGATGCTACATATGATTGGGACCCCTCACTTAGACTTAATGAAATCTATAGCTGACCTGTACTTATCTAGCAGCTCTTCTCTCCTACCCTTCCCAATATCATTTCCACCAGCACTGAGACAGACAATAGGCCTCATTTAGATTATGCTGCACAGTTCTGGTCACCGTATTACAGAATGGATATAAATGCACTGGAAAACGTACAAAGGAGGATGACAAAGTTGATCCCATGTATCAGAAATCTACCCTTTGAGGGTAGACTGAGGGCCCTGAATCTGGACTCTCTAGAAAGGCGTAGAATTAGGGGGCATATGATCAAGGTGTATAAATGGAAAACAGGAATAAATAAAGGGGATGTAAATAGCGTGACAGGACTCGCAGCAATGGCTTCAAGTTGGAAAAGTTCAGTTTCTGGAAGGATATAGGAAAGCACTGGTTTGGATATAGAGTTGTAGATGAGTGGAACAGACTCCCGAGTACCGTCATAGACGCTAAGACGTTGTGTAGTTTTAAAAATAGGTTTAATAAATACATGAGTGGGTGTGGGTGAGTGTGAGTTGGACCTGACTAGCTTGAGCTACCAGGTCAGGTGTCGTGCTCCTTCCTTAAGTGGAAGTGACCTGAGTAGGTGGTCATTGTTCTAGGCCGGGGGGGTGGCATTGACCTGCTTCGCATGGGTCAGTAGGCCTGTTGCAGTGTCCCTCAGCTGCTTTGGTTACAAAGCATGGCTTGCTTCTGCAGTGTTTTAAAAATTGAGGTTGGAGAGTTGAAGGAGGAGGTCTTGCTTCTCCAGGAGGAGATTAGGAGGCTGAAGGTCCACCTCAATGGGTCTGGGAGAGAGTGTTAGGTGTCTGGAGTTGTGGGGAACGAGGCTTCTAGCAGTGAGGTGCAGTCTGCCTCTCGCTGTGAGGAGGCTGTAGGTGGGGAGGTAGCAACGGCTACCAACAGTGAGGTGCAGTCCAGCACCTGCTACAAGTGGCGAGTGGTAACCAGTAATGGGAGGAGAATCAGAATAAGGAAAGTTAAGAGTGAAGATCTGAAGGTAGGAAATCGCTTCTCTGTTCTTCAGGATGAATGCACTTCAGTGGCCAGTGAAGGTAAGGGTACTACTGCCCCTGCTAACAGAGGTGAGCGCATTCTTGTGGTTGGTGACTCTCAGGTAAGATATATTGACCGTGCTTTTTGTAATAGGAATAAGAAGATGAGAGATAGAGTGTGCTTCCCTGGAGCTGGTGTTGGGGACATAGTTAACAGGCTGGATAATATCATGTCAGGTAATGGGAACAAGCCCATTATCTGTCTCAGTGCTGGTGGAAATGATATTGGGAAGGGTAGGAGAGAAGAGCTGCTAGATAAGTACAGGTCAGCTATAGATTTCATTAAGTCTAAGGGAGGGATCCCAATCATATGTAGCATCTTGCCTAGAAGGGGAGTAGGAAATGAATGGTTGTCTAGGGCAATTGGTGTAAATTGCTGGCTAGATAGATACTGCAAGGAACTTGCAATCCCATTCATTGACAACTGGAACAACTTTTATGGCAAACATGATATGTATGCAAGGGATGGGGTACATCTCTCTAGGGCTGGGGTGGTAGCACTTGCAAACTCAATTGAGAAGGCCATTGGTGAAATGCCTATGATTTTAAACTGATAGAAGATAGAGGTATGGGTGTGTGTGGGAAACAAGCAGGTTGCAACACTAGGGTTGGAAACAGTAAATGTATAAAAGGCATTCAGCATGAATTTATAAATAAAGACAATAGATCAGGTCAGCAAACAAAGGGGGACAGCAGAGGGCAGCAAGGGACTAGCTCCTTTAATATTTACTATACTAATAGCAGGAGTGTAAGAAATAAGATAGATGAGCTAAGATTAATTGGAAGTGCATGAGACATAGATATTATTGCTATAACAGAGACCTGGCTCAATCTGAAAGAGAGAGAGATGCCCTCTGAATGTCACATACAAGGCTATAATTATTCCACACTGACAGGGTGAACAGGAAGGGTGGTGGAGTAGCGATGTATGTCAGAGACAATTTAAATTGTTGTGTTAGACAAGATATAAAATTAGAAGCGTCAGTCACTGTATCTGTTTGGTTACAGCTTCTCGAGGGCCGAGAAAAACTAATTTTAGGTGTGATTTACAGGGCTGCAAATCTTGATAGGGAGTGCAGTAAACTTCTATCGGACGAAATTCGTAAGGCATCTACATACGAAAATGTTGTGCTAATGGGAAATTTCAACTATAGACAGATTGTATGTAAAGTAAAAGGACACAAATGCAACTAATGTGACATTTATTGTGGCAACGTTTCGCTCTCCAGGAGCTTTATCAAGCCATTACAAACAATACATGGACACAGAGGGTATATAAAGGCTCAGAGTGAGGTGAATACTAGTGAGGTACCATTTCGATGTTCACTAGTGGTAGTAGTAGTAGTAGTAGTGGTAGTGACAAAAGTAATACAATATGGTAGAGCAATTAATTCGTACATGAGTAAAAGGATATAAAAGCTATTACTTGGGTAACATAAAAATAGGTTGGACAAATATAAACTGGAATGAGGCAGCTTGTTTCAGTGTTCACTCTCTGTGCTTTGTGTAGTATAACAGGAGAGACTATGTGATGGCAGGGTTTACTGTTTTCAGGAGGATTCTTGCTAAGACTTCGGAGATGGTGAAGCTGCCGTTGTTTTGTTTAATTGTATTCGAAACAGCGATCAGTGCTGATTCGAGGCACTTGCGTCTGCGGAAATTAGTTTCTTTGATCACTAATTGGGCGTCTCTGAATTTCATGAGATGATTGGTGGAATTTCGGTGTTGTACACAGGCGTTGTTCAGGTTATCGTTCCTACATGCGTAAATGTGTTCATTGAGGCGGGTGTCGAGGTTTCTGGCTGTTTCACCTACGTAAATCTTGTCACAGCCTCCACAGGGTATAGTGTAAACTCCTGCATTGACTGGTTCGTGGTGCTTGGATTTTGTCCTGGTTATATCCTTTATTGAAGTGCTAGAAGCGATGGCGACTCTGGTGTTAGCTTGTGAAAGTGCTTTTGAGACGTTCAGTGCAACCTGACTGTTGGGAAGAATTATAACTTTGCTGGGAGTGGTGTTGATGCGTGGAGAACTTATGATCTGAAGAGCTCTTTTCTTGCAGTCTTTGATGAAAAAAGAAGGAAAATGTAACTCTGTGAATGTTTGGTGAATGTATGTACACTCCTCGTCAAGAAACTCAGGACTACAAATTCGGTATGCTCTTAGGAAAAACCCGATGATGATGCCTCTTTTGGTCTTGGTATCTTGACTGGAATAGAAGTGTGTGAGATCATTTTTATTGGTGGGTTTCCGATAAACTTGAAATCTTAGGTTGTTGTATACTTTGTGAATGAGGACGTCGAGGAAAGGTAGCTTGTCATTGGACTCTTCTTCTAGTGTAAACTGGATCGCCGGTTCAACTGCGTTGAGCCTTGCCTGAAGATCCCGTACATCAAAACGTTTTGGAGTTATTACGAGGACATCGTCCACGTAACGTAACCAAGTGACGCTTGAAGGGATGATGTTGGCGAAGTGTTCGGACTCTGGGTGTTCCATGTATAAGTTGGCTAGGACGGCACTGATGGGGGACCCCATTCCCATGCCGTAGGTTTGTTTGTAGAGCTTGTTATTGAAAGAAAAACAGTTTAAATTAACACAGAGTTCAATTAAGTCAACAAAATCTCCGGACAGATCTCCGGACAAATCTCTAGACAGATTGACTAGAGCAATTTGACAGGAAATTTAGAGTCAGGTGACTTTTTTGATACGATCCAGGATTGTTTTTTAAAACAGTTTGTGACAGAGCCAACTAGGGGAAATAACCTCCTTGACTTGGTTCTTGCCAGTAGGGAAACACTAATTAATAATCTTGAGGTTAATGATGAGCTTGGGGAAAGTAATCACAAATCACTCAGTTTTAATAAATCATGGAATTCCCTTAATAATGGCAATCAAGTCTCCGTCCCTGACTTTCGCTTGGCTGATTTCATAGGACTGAAAAATTACTTAGGTGGGCTGAACTGGAATGACCTGACTAAGGGTCAGGTAGGTGGTGATGGTTGCCGATATGACGCTTTCCAGGGCATAGTTCTAGCTGCTCAGTCAAATTATGTTCCAAATTGGGAAATCAGATCAAACAAAAATGATCCTAAATGGATGAACAATAGATTAAAATATCTGATTGGTCAAAAGATAGGCATATATAGGCAAATCAAAAGAGGAGAGGGGCAATTAAGAAATCGGTATATTCAGTTAAAGAGAGAAATGAAAAAGAGAATTAGAAAAGCAAAAGAGATTATGAGGTTAAAGTTGCAAGAGATTCGAAGACTAACCCAAAAGGATTCTTTCAGGTATACAGAAGTAAGATCAGGGACAAGATAGGCCCACTCAAAAGTTCCTCGGGTCAGCTCACTGACAGTGATAAGGAAATGTGTAGAATTTTTAACACATACTTCCTCTCAGTTTTTACACAGGAGGATACCAGCGTTATTCCAGAAATGATAAATTATGTGGAACAGGACGAAAATAAACTGTGCACGATTAGGGTCACAAGTGACATGGTCCTTAGACAAATATATAAATTAAAACCTAACAAATCCCCAGGCCCTGATGAACTGTATGCAAGGGTTCTAAAGGAATGTAAAGAGGAGCTTAGCAAACCTTTGGCTAATCTTTTCAACATATCACTACAAACTGGCATGGTGCCAGATAAGTGGAAAATGGCAAATGTGGTACCTATTTTCAAAGCAGGTGACAGGTCCTTAGCTTCGAACTATAGACCAATAAGCCTAACCTCCATAGTGGGAAAATTTATGGAATCAATAATTGCCGAGGCAGTTCGTAGCAACCTTGAAAAGCATAAATTAATCAACGAATCTCAGCATGGTTTTACAAAGGGGCGTTCCTGCCTTACGAATTTATTAACTTTTTTCACTAAGGTATTTGAGGAGGTAGATCATGGTAATGAATATGATAATGTGTATATGGACTTCAGTAAGGCTTTTGACAGGGTCCCACATCAGAGACTATTGGGGAAAATTAAGGCACATGGAATAGGAGGAGAAATTTTTTCCTGGACAAAAGCATGGTTGACAAATAGGCAGCAGTGAGTTTGCATAAATTGGGAGAAATCAGAGTGGGGAAGCGTCACGAGCGGTGTTCCACAGGGGTCAGTGTTGGGCCCCCTGCTGTTCACAATCTACATAAACGACATAGATGAGGGCATGAAGAGCGACATCAGCAAGTTTGCCGATGACACCAAAATAGGCCGTCGAATTCATTCTGACGAGGACATTAGAGCACTCCAGGAAGATTTGAATAGACTGATGCAGTGGTCGAAGAAGTGGCAGATGCAGTTTAATATAGACTAATGCAAAGTTCTAAATGTTGGATATGACAATAACCATGTCACATATAAACTAAATAATGTAGATCTTAATATTACGGATTGCGAAAAAGATTTAGGAGTTCTGGTTAGCAGTAATCTGAAACCAAGACAACAGTGCATAAGTGTTCGCAATAAAGCTAATAGAATCCTTGGCTTCATATCAAGAAGCATAAATAATAGGAGTCCTCAGGTTGTTCTTCAACTCTATACATCCTTAGTTAGGCCTCATTTAGATTATGCTGCACAGTTTTGGTCACCGTATTACAGAATGGATATCAATGCTCTGGAAAATGTACAAAGGAGGATGACAAAGTTGATCCCATGTATCAGAAACCTTCCCTATGAGGATAGACTAAGGGCCCTGAATCTGCACTCTCTAGAAAGACGTAGAATTAGGGGGGATATGATTGAGGTGTATAAATGGAAGACAGGAATAAATAAAGGTGATGTATATAGTGTGCTGAAAATATCTAGCCTAGACAGGACTCGCGGCAATTGTTTTAAGTTGGAAAAATTCAGATTCAGGAAGGATATAGGAAAGTACTGGTTTGGTAATAGAGTTGTGGATGAGAGGAATAAACTCCCGAGTACAGTTATAGAGGCCAGAACGTTGTGTAGCTTTAACAATAGGTTGGATAAATACATGAGTGGATGTGGGTGGGTGTGAGTTGGACCTGATAGCTTGTGCTACCAGGTCGGTTGCCGTGTTCCTCCCTTAAATCAATGTGACCTGACCTGACTAGGTTGGGTGCATTGGCTTAAGCCGGTAGGAGACTTGGACCTGTCTCGCATGGACCAGTAGGCCTGCTGCAGTGTTCCTTCGTTCTTATGTTCTTACGTATCCATCAATAAGAGCTGCTGACCGACTGAATAATCCAGGTGCCGTTCAGTATGAAAGATATCTAATAAAACTTTTACATAGATACACCTGGAAGTGATTATAATATCATGAGCACGACATATTTAATTTAAATCCAATGGTACGTAATATGATTCTGGTCAAATCAAAAGGTGGGTGGCAAGCTGGACAGCGCCGCTGAGGACAATAATCGGGATTCATACTCCATTTGCGTTGCCATCATCTAGCTGAGTCACGCTGCTCTAGTTTCTCCTGACGATATCAATGTAGGATGGAAGATTATCACGTGGCGAAGTGTTATTTTCCCAGGATCTTGCAACATTCTGTGAAATGCCCTGAGTCTGAGTTAGGTGGAGATTGGATTGCATTTGGTTCTGACCATGGAAGGCTTTGTAACCAGTTCAGGATGCGTTGGGATCTACTGAGCCCCGCTGATCGGTATCAAGAAATGGATAGGACAGAACTCGGCGAGCCGTCCAAAAACGATAAGGGACCTAAAAGGAAAAAGTTACTTAATGTTTATCAAAATAAGAATATAATATTTTGATTAATAAGATTTTGTAAAAAAATGAAGGGGAAAGCTATTGCTAATTTTGCTAAAATAAAATTAATTATTTTTTGTGTTGCGAGGAATCTAACCTCACAAGAACTACAATAGAACCATATACGGTATGTTCATCAATTCCCTTTTGGCTGGCGTCTTCCAGACTGTAATGTCTCTATGTCATGTACAATTCTTCGGAATTCACGTACCGTCTACTGTTACAATATAAAAAATAAAATGAAAAAACTTAACATATCTGTAACGCAGAGAATATGTAAACAGCTAGATGTATTATGTTGGCCGCTCAACCCGACAAAGGTATCCATGTAACTTACACGCTCATGACCCTTAATTAATGCAGACACAAGGAAGAGCTGACAGTTTTTTTTTTTAATTTTTATGCAGCAAAATATAAAGCTATGTATGTCCGTGCATGTGAATGTTTGTATGTGTACTTTTGAGTAAATATATGCTAGAATGTATACGTGTGGTTATAAATGCGTGAATGAACGTATGTTTAATTTTTATATGTACGCATTTGCATACATACATATTCTTATGCTTATGGAGATGTGAACTGATACATGTACATATGAATACATTCATTTACCAAACTGCGGGAGGCCAGGACTCGATCCTACGAACGTTGTACTGCCTCGTGAGACAACACAAGATACGCCATCAACTTTACCACTCAGCCACCGATCCTAGAAGAACCAAGCACACAGCACAAAGCTTGTTGAGGCGGGTATTCAAACAGGTGGAGGCTTAAATTAATCCTCGAGATACCACTGCCACGAGTGTCCTCGGACCAAGGCAGAAAATACATAGCTTTGTGCTGTGTGCTTGGTTCTTGTAGGATCGGTGGCTGAGTGGTAAAGGTGATGCTAATGTTGTGTTGTCTAACGAGGCGGTACAACGTTCGTAGGGTCGAGTCCTGACCTGCCACAGTTTGGTAAATGAATTAAAATCACTTGTTTCGTGCTTTCATTGCTACATGAATACATATATGTGTGTGTATGTGTGTGTGTGTGTGTGTGTGTGTGTGTGTGTGTGGGTGTATGTGTGTGTGTGCGTGTGTACTCACCTAGTTGTAATAATTAGTTGTGGCTGCAGGGATCGAGTCATAACTACTGGCCCCGCCTTTTCACTGGCTGCTATTGGGTCACTCTCCCTGCACTATGAGCTTTATCATACCTCTGTTTAAAGCTATGAATGGATCCTGCCTCCACTACATCGCTTCCCAAACTATTCCAGTTCCTAAGTACCCTGTGACTGAAGAAATACTTCCTAACATCCCTGTGATTCATCTGAGTCTTCAACTTCCAACTGTGTCCCCTTGTGGCTGTGTCACATCTCTGGAACATTCTGTCTTTGTCCACCTTGTCAATTTCTCTTAGTATTTTGCATTTCGTTATCATGTCCCCCCTCTCTCTCCTTTCCTGTCGTCAGGTCGATTTCCCTTAACCTCTCCTCGTAGGATATACCCCTTAGCTCTGGGACTAATCTTATTGCAAACCTTTGCACTTTCTCTAGTTTCTTTAAGTGCTTGGCTAGGTGTGGGTGACAAACTGGTTCGCATACTCCAATATGGGCCTAACGTGCACAGTGTACAGGGGCCTGAACGATTCCCTGTTAAGATGGCGGAATGCCGTTCTTAGGTTTGCTAGGCGCCAATATGCTGCAGCAGTTATTTGATTGATGTGTGCCTCAGGAGATGTGCCTGGTGTTGTAGTCACCCCAGGATCTTTTCCTTGAATAAGGTTTGTAGTCTCTGGCCCCCTAAACAGAACTCCGTCTGCGGTCTTCTTTGCCCTTCAGAAATCCTCATGACTTTGCACTAGGT
>NC_091361.1:6125476-6242976 GCF_038502225.1 Cherax quadricarinatus | reverse complement strand
GGTGTCCAGATTGCCTATTCGTTGTTCCATTCTCCTTAACTCTTCCAATTTCTTCCTGAGAATTGTGTCAATGGCATTGCTTCCCAGAGGTGCTCCTAGCAAGACACTATTTGTGGGGGCAATATATATATATATATATATATATATATATATATATATATATATATATATATATATATATATATATATATATATATATATATATATATATATATATATATATATATATATATATATATATATATATATATATATATATATATATATATATGTCGTGCCGAATATGTAAAACTTGTCAATTGGCAAGAACTCATTTAAAATTAAGTCCTTTCTAAAATTTCCTCTTATACGTTTAAAGATATATTTTTTTCATTAATGTTGATGTAAAAATTAAGAATTTTGCACCAAAAGGAACTTAGAAAACTTACCTAACCTTATTATAACAAGCGCAATTTATTTTAGCCTAACCCAACTAAATATATTTTAGATTTGTTTACAATAATTTAATACTAAACAAACACAGTGAAATATATTTTTTTCGTTAGGTTCAGAATGATTTTGGCGAAATTATTGCATACACAAATTTTCACTTGTCCTATATGGCAAGATGATCGTTGCTATTTAAGCCAAGATCGCAAGTTCTGCCTATTCGGCACTACATATATATGTCGGCACGATAGTGTGGGTGCCTCAGAGCTAATTTTATTCTACTTCCCGTTTGGTGTACTAGCCTCCACAAACAGTATACATGTATTATTTTTTAGATGAATGGTACAGAGAACCGACACATTGATAAATTAGACACATGTGCAACTCTTGGGTATCTTTATTGAGGAAACGTTTCGCCACACAGTGGCTTCATCAGTCCATACAAAGAAGAATCGTGAAGAAGAGGAGAAGAATGAGGTAATCAGTCCCTCAACCTTGAGTCGATGTGGTCAGTCCATCAATCTTGAATAGAATACAGCATATGTGCCCAGAAGTAGCTTATATATCGTATGCAGGAGAGGTGCAGCAGTCGTAGGTGGTGTCACATTTGTGCAATGTGAAAATAGGTCGTGCCCAAGGGTAAAACAAGCGAACAATTCCCGAGTATTAAGATCCAAAGAAGTTGCAGTGTCTGACAGGATTCTGACAGGATCTGACAGGATCCTGTCCTGCTTGTACTTGAGCCCTGAATGCCAGACCTTCTTGAAAGCTTTCTCCACGTACTCAGTAACCAGAACCGTTGAGCATCCTTGGGCCTTATCGATTAGAACGTAGTTCAATATGATACTGAGGACTGTTTGCGTCAAGCGGTTTTGGCGGAAGCAAAGTTGTTAGTCAGTCAGGTGGTGGTTAGAGTCTAAATGAGTCCTCAGTCTTGTGTAAATTACTCGTTCAAAGGTCATTCCGAGGGTTTCTAGGAGACCGATAGGTCAAAAGTTCCTTGGGTCAGTTGGGTCTTTGTTTGGTTTGGGGATATGTGTGGCAACAGTGGTTTTGAATAAGGGAGAGAAGTAGCTAGAGGCAAGGCAAGCGTTGTATAAATCAGTAAGAGCGGAAATAACAGAGTCTGGGAGGTAGCGGAGAATATGATGAGAAAGTTCAAAAACGCCAGGTGCCTTTGGAGGGAAGGTACAAGATTTAACGAGAGGATGAGAGAAAGGTGTGTTGAGGAGGTGTTTGGAAGTGAAAGAGGACAGTTGCATAATAGGGTCAGGACAAGTGATGCATAAATATATATATATATATATATATATATATATATATATATATATATATATATATATATATATATATATATATATATATATATATATATATATATACATATATATATATATATATATATATATATATATATACATATATATATATATATATATGTCGTGCCGAATAGGCAGAACTTGCGATCTTGGCTTAAATAGCAACGCTCATCTTGCCATATAGGACAAGTGAAAATTTGTGTATGCAATAATTTCGCCAAAATCATTCTGAACCTAACGAAAAAAAATATATTTCACTGTGTTTGTTTAATATTAAATTATTGTAAACAAATCTAAAATATATTTAGTTGGGTTAGGCTAAAATAAATTGTTCTTGTTATAATAAGGTTAGGTAAGTTTTCTAAGATTCTTTTGGTGCAAAATTAAAAATTTTTACATTAAAATTAATGAAAAAAAAAACATATCTTTAAACGTATAAGAGAAAATTTTAGAAAGGACTTATTTTTAAATGAGTTTTTTGCTAACTGACCAGTTTTACATATTCGGCACCACATACCCATCTATAATATATATGTATATATATATATATATATATATATATATATATATATATATATATATATGTAATTATAAATATATATATATATGTATACATATATATACATTATATATATATATATATATATATATATATATATATATATATATATATATATGTATTTATATATATATATATATATATAAAAATATATATATATATATATATATATATATATATATATATATATATATATATATATATATATATATATATATATATATATATATATATATGTCGTGCTGAACAGGCAGAGATTGCAATCATGGCTTAAATAGCAACGTTCATCTTGCCATATAGGACATGTGAAAATTTTGTAAGCAATAATTTCGCCAAAATCATTCTGAACCTAACGAAAAAAATACATTTCACTGTGTTTGTTTAGTATTAAATTATTGTAAACGTATCTAAAATATATTTAGTTGGGTTAGGCTAAAATAAATTGTTCTTGTTTTAATAAGGTTAGGTAAGTTTTCTAAGATTCTTTAGGTGAAGAATTATTATTTTTTACATTATCATTAATGAAAAAAATATATCTTTAAATGTATAAGAGAAAATTTTAGAAAGAACTTAATTTTAAATGAGCTCTTGCTAATTGACCAGTTTCACATATTCGGCACGACATATATATATATATATATATATATATATATATATATATATATATATATATATATATATATATATATATATATATATATATATATATATATATGTAAGGAATTCGCAAGAGCAGGCGAAATATGCACAAACACTGATCTCTGGCTGAAGGAGACTCGAACCTACGAACCTTGGAACAAGGTACGCAGTGCTTTACCAATCTACCCACACTGGACCAATACCTTGGAGTCCAGCTTGCGCTAGACTTTGATCCAAGGCAGCCAGCTTTCAGGGAGAAAGCTTAGAGTTTTCATCTCATCCCCTGCATGCATCAGCCTTACTAGAGATATTAACAATGCAAGGAATTCGCAAGAGCAGGCTTTTGACTTCCGTCAGACCTCTGCAATTGAAGTTCCCGTTGAGATGGGCAACGGGCTGTGGCGAGGCTTCTCTTTATGATGTCATTGACCTCCTTATGTCTGGCATACATTCCTTCTAGGTGTGTCTAACGATACCATGAAGTTCGAATTGATCAGCTGTCGCCCTGCCGCAAATACACCTATGTTCGGTGAGCATGGGGGCGGCTAGGCGAAGAGCAACACCAGTCTGAATGGCCTCTGGGTTGCGTCGAGTGCCCAGGGAGGAATTGGGAACAGCTAGAATGAGTGTGGTGCCTTCACTGCCATGAACCGAACTTTTTCCTTTCCTGAAGCGTTGGTGAGCATTGTGTTGGCGATTTTTTCCATGATCGGTTTGTACCAGTGGGACTGTTTGTGCCCAGTGGGAGGAGGTGGTCTACTGGTGGAGTCTGTAAGGGTGTCCCACCGCATCGCTGCCTCAGTAAACCTCGGGTCTTGAGCTCCTACCACGTCTCTCTAGCGTTCAGGGGCAATATTCTTGAATAGTGCACTGAAAACCAAACACAAAGACAGAAAAGCAGGTAAAGCTACATGCGTTGCTTTGCGCACCCCTATACCTCCCAGTCGCACTGGGAAGGTTGCCTGATCCCATTGCTCATCCTCTAGTGACAGGTTCAGGGCCTTCTTAAAGGTTGATCTCAGGTGTGCGTCATATTCGTCGAGTGTTGGGTTGTCAAAAGGCGGTGCACTCCTCAGGAAGTAAGTGAGTCTTGGCATAGTAAGACACCTTGTGAGGAGATACAGAGCATCATTGGCATCAAGGTTACTTATTCTCTCCTCCATTCTCATCAGATCATTCAATTTTTTCTTGAGGACAGTGTTGATGGCCTGGTGACCCAGCGCTGCTCCCAAGAGGGTACTGTTGGACAGAGTGGTAGTAGAGACTTCCGGGAGGATTCTTCTCACGGTATTGATTATTTCCTGGTTTGCTGTGATGATTTCACACTTGGAGGGATTGAAGATGAGTCCCAAGTCTTCTCCCTGTGTTTTCACCAGTTGTAGGTCCTCTAACAGGGACTCTTCAGTACCTGCCAGAGTGCCATCATCCAAGTACAAGATGTTGAGCTCGCTCTGTAGGCTGGAAGTTAGTTCTCTCACTGCCAAGCAGAAGAGAAGTGGAGAGAGTGGGTCACCCTGCTGAACACCCTCTGATGAGAGAATTTCATGTTCTCCAAACGAAAGAATTGAGGGTTTGCTGTAGCCGGCTGAAATGAAAAGAAAATGGATGGGAACCGATCCGAAACTGCCGGTAAGACAACACCTCTCTTCACCATATTATAGGCATTTCTAAAAATCAAGTTTGACAACAGCTTTGTCTTCTGGCAAGTCCACGATGAAGGCCCTTGCCGCATGAACTGCGGCTTCACTGCCTTGGGAGACCCCAAAGCCCAGTTGGTGTGGCTGGAGTAAAGTGGCAGCTTCTTGGCGAATGTTTCTTAATGCTGCTTTGGCAACGAGACGGTGAAGAGTGTTACCAACAGCAATGGGTCTGATTCCTCCATCCTTCTTCTACAAAGCACATATTGAGGCTCTATAAAAGAAAGGTTTAATTTCTTCTGGGATTCGCCCAGCCAGGCAGTTGTTGACGAAAGTTGTTAACTAGGTGAGAAGATTTGATGCAGATGTACCTAGTACTGGATTTACTATCTCTTTGAGGTATGTGGTAGAATTAAAGTGTAACCTCCTGCAGATCCTGCTGGAAATGACATAATCGTCTTATAGACTTTTGATTCTTGCAAAATTAATTGTTCAGTGATGGGTCTTCCTCAGGGTTGTTGTTGATGGCTATGGTGTCGCTGTTTGCATGCTTGTCTCTTAGTACTTGGGCTGTGGTCTCATCTTTGGGGGCTACAGTGTCGTCACTTGCAATTATTCTGATTGCTCCCACTGTGTTACCTTCTTCGATTTTTTTGCTAACCTGTGCCAAATTTTCTCATTTTCAGTGGAACTTTTCTTGGTTCTACCTCTGTGATTCCTGCGATGAAGGGGCAGAGGGACAGAATTATCCGTTCTTGGGTAGTTGAGCACTGCCTTGATGACTGATGTGGCTAGCAGTTTACCTCGTCTTTCAGGAACTGCAAGACAGACATTGCCGAACAGTAGTAGGTAGTAGGTTGCGCCATGCTTTGATGGTGCCTCGAGCTTCTAAGTTGGTTGAACCTCGGTTCACCTGTGAATTTCCCTGCTGCATATGGGCGAGCCGCTTTAGGGATGTGGGATAGGGTACTGCTAGCAGTGGATTTGAATGCCAGCAGAAGGTTATTGCAAGTGAGGAGGTTGCCACTGGAATTGTCATCTGCCTGTGGAGGCTGTGTGCTGCTGTCTGCTGGGGGCATATGTGATTCTGCACACCCATTGTGTGCACGAATGCGGCCTTCCCTGTTGCGTGCTCGAAACTCTCCACACACCTGACATTTGCCTCTTCTTTCATTGTTGGGTGCACTCTTTTCCTGGCTTTGTGCCTGGCTGGCTGCATCATCTGCCATACCTCAAACTGTGTGGTAAGCCCAGGCTGAAGAGAAAATGGCGCATGGCACATACCGCATGTGGTTCATGGTAGTGGTGGGGGATGGGGAGGAGAGACGTCTCCTGTCCTTGTGTCTTGTGGGGTGGTGCAGGAAAGGGAGGTGTGGAAGATGTGTGGGGAGGCAGAGTAGGGCAATCACTCCGTCTCATATATATATATATATATATATATATATATATATATATATATATATATATATATATATATATATATATATATATATATATATATATATATATATATATATATATATGTCGTGCCGAATATGTAAAACTAGTCAATTAGCAAGAACTCATTTAAAATTAAGTCCTTTCTAAAATTTTCTCTTATACATTGAAAGATATATTTTTTTCATTAATGTTAATGTAAAAATTTAAAATTTTGCACCAAAAGAATTTTAGAAAACTTACCTAACCTTATTATAACAAGAACAATTTATTATACCCTAACCCAACTAAATATATTTTAGACTTGTTTACAGAAATTTAATACTAAACAAACACAGTGAAATATATTTTTTTCGTTAGGTTCAGAATGATTTTGGCGAAATTATTGCATACACAAATTTTCACTTGTCCTATATGGCAAGATGAACGTTGCTATTTAAGCAAAGATCGCAAATTCTGCCTATTCGGCACGACATATATATATATATATATATATATATATATATATATATATATATATATATATATATATATATATATATATATATATATATATATATAATATATATATATATATATATATATATATATATATATATATATATATATATATATATATATATATATATATATATATATATATATATATATATATATATATATATATATATACATATATATATATATATATATATATATATATATATATATATATATATATATATATATATATATATATATATATATATATATATATATATATATATATATATATATATATATATATATGCAAAACAACCACTCTGAAAGAATAGAGAAATTCCAAGCGCTTTCGTGACTACTCACATTATCAAGGAACTATGAAAGTGAAGAATCCAAGGAAGCTATATAAGGGGTCCGGCCAGCACCTTACTATCAGATCCCACAACGATTAAACACGTGACGCGCGGCGAGCCAACTTGGAAAGGTCCTTTGCACAACTCACCCCCAAGCTATTTATTTGTCCAGTGTATTATTAAATTCTTCCCAAATTCTATTAATTATAAATGGATCTAATTTATATAAACCAAAGGAAATATTCATATTATTGTCAAAACTGCTTTTTATGAAACAAGATTCAATTATATTCCTGTCGACCATGGACTTGCTTGATACTACTTTCTCAACTTTTTGAAAATAAATTGGATGGTTAAAATCTCTTACATGAATAAATAGAGCATTGGAATCTTGTCCAGTTCTAATGCTATATTTATGTTGTTTTAATCTTAGTTCGAGATTTTTACCAGTTTGACCGTAATAAACTTTATCGAAAATTTTACAAGGAATCTTATAGACACATCCATCAGCATTTTGGGGGGAATTCTTTATCAAAAGTTTTTTTACTGTATCAAGATTTTTGAATACATCTTTAATATTTAAAGTAAAAGCACACAAGTGCAACTAATGTGACATTTATTGTGGCAACGTTTCGCTCTCCAGGAGCTTTATCAAGCCATTACAAACAATACATGGACACAGAGGGTATATAAAGGCACCTCACTCTGAGCCTTTATATACCCTCTGTGTCCATGTATTGTTTGTAATGGCTTGATAAAGCTCCTGGAGAGCGAAACGTTGCCACAATAAATGTCACATTAGTTGCACATGTGTCCTTTTACTTTACATATTGTCGGTAATTCTACCAAAAATATGTTGGTTCTCCCTTACCATGAAAACTTGGTTCATATGCCTTCTCTTCTTAAGACTTTTAATATTAAAGATTGTAATAGTCTTAAGAAGAGAAGGCATATCAACCAAGTTTTCATGGTAAGGGAGAACCAACATATTTTTAGTTGGAAATAAATGGTATAAAATACCGACACAATGGAAATATAAACACAAATGCAGTATAATGTGATCCTTTATTGACTACGTTTCGCCCACACAGTGGGCTTTTTCAAGTCACAAACAGAACTACCTGGGGTGGAAGGAACGCGAGTATTTATAGTCCGGTTCAGAATGCTGAGGTCAGGTGAAGAATGCTGCATCTGATGATGTACCGAGTGGGGTTATAGAGTCTAAAAACTTGGGTAGCTTGGAAAGGAGATTGGATAAGTTTGTGAGCAGACCTTCTACAGTGTTCTTATGTGGGATATCGATGAAGAAGTTTCTTGGCAAGTGGTTCAGCTATGTTATAGAAGCCACTATTCTGGTTGAAGTTGTCGGATATAGAAATAAGTGATGATTCCAGGATTCTTCGGTATTGAGTGTTGTCTTCTGTGGCGATAAGTCTTGAGTTTCTGTAGTTTATCAAGTGGTTGTGTGAATTACGGTGTTGTACGCAGGCATTCCTTGTGTCGTCAGACCTGCTTGCGTATTGGTGTTCTGAAACACGTGTTTGGAGGTCCCTTTATGTTTCGCCCACGTATAACTTGTTGCAGTCATTACAAGGGATTATGTATACCCCTGCAGAGGATGGAGGCTTGTTCTGTCTACTACTGGTGATGTCCTTGATGGTCGTAGTTGTGGAGGTAGATACTTGGAATGATGTTTTGGCAAAGATGTTGGAAACATGTTTGGCAATGGAGTTGGTGGGAAGGACTATGTATCTCTTCTCGGCAGTGTCTTCTCTGGGTGTGTTGAAGATGTTTAATGCCCGCCGTCTGCAGTCTCTGATGAAGTGACGAGGATAGTGGAGTTTAGAAAATATTTGTTCAATTATAGTGTATTCTTCCTCAAGGAACTCGTTGCTGCAGATTCTGAGTGCACGCAGGAGGAAGCCTATAATTACACCACGTTTGGTTTTGGTGTCGTGGTGAGAGTAGAAGTGGAGAAGATCGTTTTGGTTGGTGGGTTTTCGATAGACTTTAAAACGAAGTTCGTGGTCAGCTTTGCAGAGCAGGACATCAAGGAAAGGAAGAGTGTTGTCGACTTCTTCTTCAAGTGTGAACTGGATTGAAGGCTCGACCTGGTTGAGCTTGTCTTGGAGAGCTTGAACGTTGAAGCGTTTAGGAGTTATGAGGAGAATGTCGTCAACATAACGGAGCCAGGTGACAGACGAAGGAATAATGGTGGAGAAACGTTCGGCTTCTAGATGTTCCATGTATAGGTTCGCCAGGACTGCACTGAGTGGCGAACCCATGGGTAGTCCAAAAGTCTGCTGAAAGAGGTGATTTTCGAAAGAGAAACACGTAAAGCCAACACATAGTTCAACAAGGTCGATGAAATCGCTGGCTGGAATGGGAAGATCAAGTGAATCGTCAATTTTCCTGCGCAAGAGATCGATGGCTTGTGTAGTAGGTACTTTAGTGAATAGGGAAGTCACGTCAAGGCTGGAAAGTTTCTTGTTCCTGATGTTGATGTTGCGAATGCGATTGAGAAGATCACCTGAGTGTTTGAGATGTGCTGGACTGATAGTGCCCAAGAGTTTAGAGAGGTGTTTGGCGAGAATTCCTGAGAGCTGGTGGGGAGCACTGCCTATTCCCGAGGATATGGGCCTCAGTGGGATACCAGGCTTGTGAGTCTTTGGCAGGCCGTACATTCTGGCAGGTCTGGGGTTGCTGGGCATGGTGTGCAGAAGTTTCTTCCCTTGTTCTGAGCCCCTCAGAATGCGGCGAGTCCTTTGAAGAAAAGTTTTAGTAAGGTTGTCCACTTGGTTAGTTGTGAGAGGTTTGTAGGTATCTGGGTCATTAAGTAGATTGAGCATTTTGTTCCTGTAATCGTCAGTGTTCATGATAACAACACCACCCCCTTTATCAGCGGTGGTGACCCTGATGGTCGTGTCTTCTGCTAAACCTTTGAGTGCATTGATGTAACGTCGAGGTATGACTGGGGAGCTGCGTGTTGAGATGGCTGCTGAGATGATGCCTTGAAGATAGCCTTTTTGGAAGTCGGAGTCATTGTGTCTGTAGTTTTTGGCGATGAAATTGAGGTCTTGTTTTGGTTTCGTAATTCCTGTTGCGAATTTGAGGCCTAAGCTGAGGGCTTCAGTTTCTGTGGTTGACAGTGGACGAGATGAAAGATTTTGAATAATTTCAGGTCTTCCTAAAATTTTCCAATTACTATTATCGCAGAGTGTTTGTAGTTTCCTAGTAAGTCTGATCTTCTGTTGAACATTCGGGAATAGGCAGTGCTTCCCACCAGCTCTCAGGAATTCTCGCCAAACACCTCTCTAAACTCTTGGGCACTATCAGTCCAGCACATCTCAAACACTCAGGTGATCTTCTCATTCGCATTCGCAACATCAACATCAGGAACAAGAAACTTTCCAGCCTTGACGTGACTTCCCTATTCACCAAAGTACCTACTACACAAGCCATCGATCTCTTGCGCAGGAAAATTGACGATTCACTTGATCTTCCCATTCCAGCCAGCGATTTCATCGACCTTGTTGAACTATGTGTTGGCTTTACGTGTTTCTCTTTCGAAAATCACCTCTTTCAGCAGACTTTTGGACTACCCATGGGTTCGCCACTCAGTGCAGTCCTGGCTAACCTATACATGGAACATCTAGAAGCCGAACGTTTCTCCACCATTATTCCTTCGTCTGTCACCTGGCTCCGTTATGTTGACGACATTCTCCTCATAACTCCTAAACGCTTCAACGTTCAAGCTCTCCAAGACAAGCTCAACCAGGTCGAGCCTTCAATCCAGTTCACACTTGAAGAAGAAGTCGACAACACTCTTCCTTTCCTTGATGTCCTGCTCTGCAAAGCTGACCACGAACTTCGTTTTAAAGTCTATCGAAAACCCACCAACCAAAACGATCTTCACCACTTCTACTCTCACCACGACACCAAAACCAAACGTGGTGTAATTATAGGCTTCTTCCTGCGTGCACTCAGAATCTGCAGCAACGAGTTCCTTGAGGAAGAATGCACTATAATTGAACAAATATTTTCTAAACTCCACTATCCTCGTCACTTCATCAGAGACTGCAGACGGCGGGCATTAAACATCTTCAACACACCCAGAGAAGACACTGCCGAGAAGAGATACATAGTCCTTCCCACCAACTCCATTGCCAAACATGTTTCCAACATCTTTGCCAAAACATCATTCCAAGTATCTACCTCCACAACCACGACCATCAAGGACATCACCAGTAATAGACAGGACAAGCCTCCATCCTCTGCAGGGGTATACATAATCCCTTGTAATGACTGCAACAAGTTATACGTGGGCGAAACATAAAGGGACCTCCAAACACGTATTTCAGAACACCAATACGCAAGCAGGTCTGACGACACAAGGAATGCCTGCGTACAACACCGTAATTCACACAACCACTTGATAAACTACAGAAACTCAAGACTTATCGCCACAGAAGACAACACTCAATACCGAAGAATCCTGGAATCATCACTTATTTCTATATCCGACAACTTCAACCAGAATAGTGGCTTCTATAACATAGCTGAACCACTTGCCAAGAAACTTCTTCATCGATATCCCACATAAGAACACTGTAGAAGGTCTGCTCACAAACTTATCCAATCTCCTTTCCAAGCTACCCAAGTTTTTAGATTCTATAACCCCACTCGGTACATCATCAGATGCAGCATTCTTCACCTGACCTCAGCATTCTGAACCGGACTATAAATACTCGCGTTCCTTCCACCCCAGGTAGTTCTGTTTGTGACTTGAAAAAGCCCACTGTGTGGGCGAAACGTAGTCAATAAAGGATCACATTATACTGCATTTGTGTTTATATTTCCATATTTTTAGTTGAATAAGGCTGGTTGTCCCTTTTTGGATTGTAAAAAGTATTTCTAGCAACTTTAAAGGATTTATCAATTACATTTCTTGGGTATTTTAAATCATTACCTATTTCATAAATTTTGGATATTTCCTCATCTATGAACTCAGGACTACAAATTCGTAAAGCTCTCAAAAACATTGATGAGAAAAACGAATAATAATTTTTAAAATTTTCTTGGGTAGAATAGTTTGTTGGTGGGTTTTGCAAAGGACCTGTCCAGTTGAGCCGGCGCACATCAGGTGTTTAACCGTTGTGGGATCTGATAGTGAGGTGTTGGCCAGACCCCTTATATACCTTCCTTGGATGCTTTACTTTCATAGTTCCTTGATAATGTGAGCAGTCACGAAAGCGCTTGGAATTTCTCTGTTCTTTCAGAGTGGTTGTTTTGCATATTCTGAAATCACCTGTTTACTGTGGTCTTATATATATATATATATATATATATATATATATATATATATATATATATATATATATATATATATATATATATATATATATATATATATATATATATATATATATATATATATGTATATATATATATATGTATAAATATATATGTATAAATATATATGTATATATATATATATGTATAAATATATATGTATATATATATATATATATAAATATATATGTATATATATATATATATATATATATATAAATATATATATATATATATATATATATATATATATACATATATATTTATATATATATATATATATACATATATATTTATTTATATATATATATATATATATATATATATATATATATATATATATATATATATATATGTATATATATATATATATATATATATATATATATATATATATATATACATATATATTTTTATATATATATATATATATATATATATATATATATATATATATATATATATATATATATATATATATATATATATATATATATATATTTATACACACATATATATATATATATATATATATATATATATATATACATAGCATCACTGCCACTAGCCGGGGATTCGAACAAATTTTGTTTTGGCCTGCCTCATGGTGAGCGAAAATCATATGATGCTCTAACGCACAGGACCACGCAATGTAATGGAACCTCGGTTGTCGAACTTAATTAGTTGCAGATGTCGATTCGAACAATATAATGGACCTTAACCAAATCAATTTTTTCTATATTGAATATTGTAAATAGAATTAATCAGTTCCAGACTCCAAATGACATTATAATAATTCAATGAACATGTGCTAATAACTACATAAAACGATAAAAATGAATTTTAAAAGAAAGTTTAACTGAAATACTGTACTGTAAATGAAAATTTAATTGCTTCTTACCCATCAGAGGAAATCTAATGGCATACTGGAAGCAGGAGGTGGAGGAGATGAGGGGGTATGTTACTGTTTAGAAAGAGAGTCACCTTCTCTTAATATGTCAGGCAACTGTTCTTCTGGTGTTATTTCTATTCTTTGTCTCTTTTCACCACTGACACCCTGTTCTGGCTCACTGGTTCTTTGTCTCACTAAAAACCTATCCAGTGAGGTTTGTTTCAGGCTCTATTTAACACTTGTCTAAACTAAGATATTACACTGTCAGTCATTGTACACTATAAAAAGACGCATGGCCACCGTTTTGTCTGGATGGTATTTTTCAGCAAACCACTGCAATTCACGCCATTTACAATACATTTCCTTCACAAGTGCAAGGGGCTCGTAATAGCTTCCTCCCCTTTCTATAATGACAGCTCCTTCACTGCAGTCTGCTGCTATTCCTTCTGAAAATCTGAAAGTTCTACTGTGGTGAATTCAGTTCTGTGTTCCTCCACCAACTCATTATGCAGTGTTGTAAAAAAATATGAATATAAAATAAGCTCCATACGTAATGTCAGTTTATGTGATTTGTTCCGCAACTAGACACATATTAGTCCTGAAGAGTAACCAGGACAGAACAGGAGCAAGTGAAGTGTTTTGAGTGAGTACGAGAAGCGCAGTAGCTGGAGCAAGATATCCTAAGACATCGCAGTTTGGTGTTTGCGTAAGTAGGGATTGTGATTTTGGTTAGTTTAGGTCATAGGTTATTTTATTGATTTTGGTGCTCTCATGTGTGCAGAGGCCTGTGTAGTGGAGTGTTTTGCCTGCAGGCTTGGAGGCCGGCATAAGGGGTAATGCCATATCCCCATTGTTAGTAACGACAAAGGTTATGGAGCAGGGAGATAGTGGACATAGTAGCACCAAGCAAACAGGCGGGGGCCAGGAGCTATGACTCGACTCCTGCATCCACAATTATGTGAGTACACTCACACTCACAATTCGCAAACAGGCGAAATTAGTTACAAACATTACCTCTCCGTCAACAGCAGGATTCGAGTCTGCAAACTCTGCATCAGAGTACACTGTACTTACCACGGAGCCAGACCCCAAATAAGTATGCGCGCCTAGCTGGAGCTAGAGATGTTTCCTCATACGCCAAAGATATTTGGAAACACTCACACACACACGCATACACACAACAAACATTCACACACACAGGAATAATTTGAAAAGCACTGCAATGGATCAGGGAAAATTTGACAAGAATAAAACAATGATCGTTGGTACATGACGTGGTGTCAGGGTCGGCGAATATGTCGAGTGGGGTTTCACAAGCGTCATTCATACGGCCGTTGCTGTTTCTGACATGATAGAAGTAATAGTCAGAAGTGTTCTCAAGCGTCTTGAAACTAATGAAGAGAATACCAGCGGATGAGCATCGGGGAAGACTACAAAGGGATCTGGTCAGGTTGCAAGAATAGTCCGAAAAATGGCTCCCGGAGTTTTACCCCGCCAAGTGCAGTGCTATGAAGGAAAGGACATAGAAAACCACAGACGGAGTACATGTTTGGAGTCAATGGCTGCAAACTTGTTTCGAAGAAAATTATCTTGAGGTAAGTATTATACAGAGCACATTCCCTAATGCGGAGCAGATATTTAACTGCTGCAGCATATTCGTGTCTTGCAAACCTAAGGATGGTGTTTCGACATCTAATTAAGGAGTTATTCACGACACTGTATACAGGGTATGCCAGACTCATATTGAAGTATACAGCTCAAATATGGAACCCACATCTGGCCAAGCTTGCTAAGAAATTATAGAAAGAGCAAGTGTTTGCAACAAGACTAGTCACGGAGTTAGGGTTATGCCCGAAGAGAAGAGGTTGAGAAACCTCAACCCAATGACACTGGAGGACAGATGGGATAGGTGGGACATGATAACGAATAAAACAATACTGAGAGGAATTGCCAAGGGTCATGAGGTTTCAGAGATGAGATATAAGAATAAGAGGTCACAGCTGGAAGTTAAAAAACTCAGGTAAATCTTAGGGATATTAGAAAGTATCACTTCAGTCATAGAGTTATCAGGAAATTGAACAATCTGGAGAGTGTAGTAGTAGAGGCAGGATCCATCCGTTGCTTTAATAAGAGGTACGGTAAGGGTTCTGCAGCGTTGCAACATATGCTGATAAAGCACTGTTCTGGTCAGTCCATCTGGTGCGTCTCATAAGCGATAACACCGAATGCACTCCTAACTGTGAACACTAGCAAGGAGGAGGTAGGATATATCGTTATCACAGGCAACAGCTTGTCTGGTTCGTTGACTCCATAGTACACTAGTGTAGCCGTAGTCCACTCTGGGTCTTCTTCGGGAGGGGACATCAGTGGTAGATGCCTGCGGAGTATCTCAGTAGCTTGACACTCCAGTAGATAGTGTGTTAGGGGGCGCTGGAAAACGTACTAGCAGTGCTGGCACATCTCCTCCTCTACCTTGTCTACCATCATCTTGGCTATGCAAAAGCATAAACGAAGCCGGTGGATGGCGGTACACTGCGCTCTGGACCAGCTCCTATCATATCGAGAGAGTTCTCCTTAAGACGCTGCTCGGTACCACTGTTGAGATGGGGCATCACCTAGGACCTCCCCCATAAGTTTCATTGCTCTGACGGTCGCCAATTTGATCTGGCGTAGCCTGATGGGGACAGTAATCCCAACGTGTGGACAATGTGTGGCTGCCTTGGCTGCATCATCTGCCGCCTCATTTCCCCGGATGCAAATATGGCTGGGGATCCAGTTCAATGTCGATCTGTTACCCTGAACTTCTAAGGCTAATGTGATGAGGCGAACATTGTCCTGTGATTGGGGATGGGAGAGGGCATTAATTGCAAAGATCGAGTCAACATGTATGACAGGTCTGAGTCGATGTCGTAGGGCATGTGACAAGGCCTGCTGAATCGCCACCAACTCAGCCTGAAGGATCGTGCAGTGGTCAGGGAGTCGCTAGCCTTGTGTGTGACCATTGTGGTACAGTCCAGCTGCTGCTCTTTTCCAGTCAGGGTCGACAGAACCATCTGTGAAGTACACTGCACATGTGTGTCCCTCTGCCAGTGCCATGCTAGTCTCAGCATGATTGCTGAGGGTGTCTTGACTGCAGAGACGCTTAGAGGTAGGTAGTTGCATGAAGCAAACATTAGCCGGATCTGGGCGCCAGGGAGGTGGTGGATGATACCCAGCAACAGGAAGGTCACAACACTTCTCAAGTAGTTGTATAGGCAGCAGCTTCCGCCCAGCAGCACAAAACGAACGAATCCAGGAGTAGTCCGTGAAGAGAGTTGGATCGTCTGTCATGGTTGCGAAGAAGTAACCTATATACTGTAGGCAGGAGAGGTGCAGCAGTCGTAGATGGTGTCACATTTGTACAGTGTGAAAGTAGGTCATGCCATAGGTTTAGGCAAGTGAAGAATTCCCTGTATTACCATCTCCAGATGTTGCTGTGTCAGACAGGAATGTAGAAGAATGGTTCAGAGAACCGAGGAGTTGATAAATTAGACACATGTGCAATATAGAGACACTTATGCAACATATGGAAATCTTTACTGAAGAAACGTTTCGCCCCACAGTGGCTTCATCAGACCAATACAAATCAGAAGGGTGTAAGGAGAGGAGTAGTTTGAGGTAATCAGTCCCTCAGGCTGGAGTCGATGTGTTCAGTCCATCAATCTTGCAGAAAGTACAGCATAGGGCCGTAGAAGTGGCTTATATACTATAGTCAGTTGAGGTTTTAAACCAGTTATCACATCTGTTAGACACTGCAGCATCATGGAATATTGATACAAAGAATTTTTCAAAACTTGTCCAACTTTTGGACGAAGACCTACTTCGACTAGTGGATGGTACCACTATAACCCCGCCTCCTCCTCGTTTGCCTCACCTGACTACAGCATATAAGCCACTTCTACGGCCCTATGCTGTACTTTCTACAAGATTGATGGACTGAACACATCGACTCCAGGCTGAGGGACTGATTACGTCAAACTCCTCCTCTCCTTACACCCTTATGATTTGTATTGGACTGATGAAGCCACTGTGTGGCGAAACGTTTCTTCAATAAAGATTCCCATAAAGATTCTCAATCTTCAACTTGTCGGTTTTAAACCATTTATCACATCTGTCAGACACTGTAACATCATGGGATCTTGACACAAAGAATTTTTCAACCATGTCAAGCCTTTGGTGTGTGTGTGTGTGTGTGTGTGTGTGTGTGTGTGTGTGTGTGTGTGTGTGTGTGTGTGTGTGTGTGTGTGTGTGTGTGTGTGTGTGTGTGTGTGTGTGTGTGTGTGTGTGTGTGTGTGTGGTGTGTGTGTGTATGTGTACTCACCTGGGGTCGATTCAATGCTCCTAGACCCGCCTCCTCGCTGGTCCCTAGTAGGTATTCTCTGTCTCTGCTCTAAGAGCCTTACCGTACCTCTTATTAAAGCAACGGATGGATCCTGCCTCTACTACTACACTCTCCAGATTGTTCAATTTCCTGATAACTCTATGACTGAAGTGATACTTTCTAATATCCCTAAGATTTATCTGAGTTTTTTTTTAACTTCCTGCTGTGACCTCTTATTCTTATATCTCATCTCTGAAACCTCATTACCCTTGGCAATTCCTCTCAGTATTGTTTTATTCGTTATCATGTCCCACCTATCCCATCTGTCCTTCAGTGTCATCGGGTTGAGGTTTCTCAATCTCTTCTCTTCGGGCATAACCCTAACTCCGTGACTAGTCTTGTTGCAAACACTTGCTCTTTCTATAATTCCTTAGCAAGCTTGGCCAGATGTGGGTTCCACATTTGAACTGCATACTTCAATATGAGTCTGGCATACCCTGTATACAGTGTCGTGAATAACTCCTTACTTAGATGTCGAAACACCATCCTTAGGTTTGCAAGACACGAATATGCTGCAGCAGTTAAATATCTGCTCCGCGTTAGCGAATGTGCTCTGTATAATACTTACCTCAAGATAATTTTCATCGAAACAAGTTTGCAGCCATTGACTCCAAACATGTACTCCGTCTGTGGTTTTCTATGTCCTTTCCTTCATAGCACTGCACTTGGCGGGGTAAAACTCCGGGAGCCATTTTTCGGACTATTCTTGCAACCTGACCAGATCCCTTTGTAGTCCTCCCCGATGCTCATCCACTGGTATTCTCTTCATTAGTTTCAAGACGCTTGAGAACACTTCTGACTATTACTTCTATCATGTCAGAAACAGCAACGGCCGTAAGAATGACGCTTGTGAAACCCCACTCGACATATTCGCCGACCCTGACACCACGTCATGTACCAACACTCATTGTTTTATTCTTGTCAAATTTTCCCTGATCCATTGCAGTGCTTTTCCAATTATTCCTGTGTGTGAATGTGTGTTGTGTGTATGTGTGTGTGTGAGTGTTTCCAAATATCTTTGGCGTATGAGGAAACATCTCTAGCTCCAGCTAGGCGCGCATACTTATTTGGGGTCTGGCTCCGTGGTAAAGTACTGTGTACTCTGATGCAGAGCTTGCAGACTCGAATCCTGCTGTTGACGGAGAGGTAATGTTTGTAACTAATTTCTCCTGTTTGCGAATTGTGAGTGTGAGTGTACTCACATAATTGTGGATGCATGGGTCGAGTTATAGCTCCTGACCCCGCCTGTTTGTTTGGTGCTACTATGTCCACTATCTCCCTTCTCCATAACCTTTGTCGTACCTCTTCCTAAAGCTATGCATAGATCCTACCACCACTACATCACTCACAAGACTATTCCCCATCCTGACAGTTCTATTACTGAAGAAATACTTCCTAATATCCCTGTGCCTCACCTGAGTCTATAACTTCCAACTGAGACCCTAGTTGCTGCGTCCCATCTCTGGAACATCCAATCTCTGTCCACCTTGTCAATTCCTCTCAGTATTTTATATGTTGTTATCATGTCATCCCTCTCTCTCCAGTCCTTCAGTGTCGTCTGGTTGATTTCCCTTAACCTCGCCCTGTCAGACATATCCCTTAGCTCAGGGACTAGTCTTCTTGGAAGCCTTTGCACTTTCTCTAGCTTCCTTATATGCTTGGATAGGTGTGGATTTCAAACTGGCTTTGTATACTCCATTATAGTCCTAACGTACACGGTGTACAGGGCCCTGAACGATTCCTTATTGAAATGTCTATTTGCTGTTATTAGGTATGCTAGTCGTCTGTATGCTGCTGAAGTGATTTGGTTGATGTGCGCCTCAGATGTGCCCGGTGTAATACTCATCCAGAGATCCTTTTCCTTAAGTGAGGTTTGAAGTCTCGGGCCCCCTAGACTGTACTCCGTCTTCGGTCTTCTTTGCCCTTCCCCAATGTTCATGACTTTACACTTGGTGAGGTTGAACTCCAGGAACAAGTTTCTGGACCTGGCCTGCAACCTGTCCAGATCCCTTTCTATTACTGCCTGGTCATAGTCCAATTGAATTTTCATTAACTTCACATCATCTGCAAACAGGGACACTTATGAGTCTATTCCTTCCGACATGTGGTTCACAAAAACCAGAAACAGCACCGGTCCTAAGAGTGACCCCTGTGGAACCCCGATCGTCACACGTGCCCACTCCGACACCTTGCTCCATACCATGACTCGCTGTTGTCTTTCTGACAGGTATTCCCTGATCCATTGCAGTGCCTTCCCTGTTATCCCAGCCTGGTCTTCTAGCTTTTGCATTAATTTCTTGTGTGGAACTGTGTCAAACGCCTTCTCTCAGTCCAAGAAAATGAAATCTGCCCACCCCTCTCTCTCTTGACTTACTGTTGTCACCCTGTCATAGAACTCCAGTAAGTTTGTGACACAGGATTTCCCGTTCCGGAAACCATGATGGCTGTCTCTGACAAGCTCATTCCTTTCTAGGTGCTCCACCACTCTTCTCCTGATAATCTTCTCCATGACTTTGCATACTATACATGTCAGTGACACTGGTCTGTAGTTTAATTCTTCGTGTTTATCTCCTTTTATAAAAATTTGGACTACATTTGCTGACTTCCATATCTCAGGTAGTCGTCCTGTTTCGATAGATGTGTTGAAGATTGTTGTTAGTGGTACACGTAATGCCTCTGCTCCCTCTCTCAGGACCCATGGAGAGATGTTATCCAGTCCCATCGCCTTTGAGGTATCTAGCTTGCTTAGCAGCCTCTTCACTTTGTCCTCAGTTATATGTATTGTGTTCAACACTTGATTGCATAACCCACCCCTCTGTCTTTCTGGAGTCCCTTCTTTCTCCTCTGTGAACACTTCGAATCTCATGTTGAGCTCCTCACATACTTTGCAGTCGTTTCTTCTGATCTCCCTTCTTCCTTCCTCAGCCTGATTTCCCGATCCTTCATTGTTTTTTTTCCTCCTGATGTGGCTGTACGACAGCTTCGGGTAAGATTTGGCTTTCACTGCTTCGCCATGTTCGTATTGTCGTTAGGCCTCCCTTCTTACCTGTGCATATTCATTTTTGGCTCTGCGACTGCTCTCCTTATTCTCCTGGGTCCTTTGCCTTCTATACTTCTTCCATTCTTTAGCACACTTGATTTTGGCCTCTCTACACCTTACGGTAAACCAAGGGCTCATCCTGGTTTTCTCGTTGTTTCTGTTTCCCTTGGGTGCAAACGTCTCCTGAGCTTCCTTGCATATTGTTGTCACATATTTCATCATCTCGTTTATTGACTTCCCTGCTAGTTCTCTGTCCCACTGAACCTGTAGTTTGGCTTCATTCGTTCTGCCCTTCCTGCTTCCCTCTCCACATGTAACTCTACTATGAATTCGAAGCTCAGAACCACGTGGTCACTGGCCCCAAGGGTCCTTCATATGTGATATCCTCAGTATCTGCACTACTCAAAGTGAATACTCCAATTCAGTCTAGCTGGTTCATCCTCTCCTCTCTCTCCCTTGTAGTGTCCATTACGTGTTGGTTCAAGAGGTTTTCCAGTATCATCTACATCATTTTAGCTCTCCACTTTAATGAGCCCCCATGTAGTTCCAGTTGATTTCCTTGAGATTGAAGTCACCCATGATCAGCAGCTTTGCCCTGCTGGATTGAGCCCTTCTGGCCACTTGAGCCAGTGTGTCAACCATCGCCCTATTACTCACATTATACTCTTGCCTTGGCCTCCTGCTGTTCTATGGTTGGTTATACATCACTGCAAATTACCACTTTCGGACCTCCAGACTGAAGTGCTTCTATTATGCAGTCTCTTGCTTCTCCTCTGTCTTCTCTCTCCAGCTCATCAAAATCCCATTAGCTTTTGATGAGCAATGCCACTCTTCCACCCTCTCTTTTCCGTTTGTCCTTCCTCAGGATCTGATATCCCGTTCGATAGATGGCATCTGCTATCAATTTGTGAACTTAGTTTCTGTGAGAGCTGGAATGTCCGGTGATGTCTTTTTGACTCTTTCATGCCATTCCTCCCACTTATTCGTTGTTTCATCAGCGATGGTGTGCAATACCTTCAGTTACCTCTCCAACATTGTGTTCTGGGGGGTCTGAGAGGGTGGGGGACCTGGCAGTGTGTGTGTGTGCGTGTGTGTGTGTGTTAGTTTGTGTAGGTTTATGTGCTGTTTGTGTGAGTGTTTCTTGTATGGCAATTTATGCTAACCTAAATATGAGTACTCTGAAGTGAGGAGATTTGCACTTGCCGAGTCTCTTGCTTCAGAAGGCCTTTTGTATCCCTTCTTAAAGCTATATATGAATTCTTACTGAATTCTCTGTTCAGATCCTTACATTTCCATCCTATGCATAGGCTGAAGATATGCTTCCTAATAACCAGGTGTATCATCTATGCTTTCAGCATCCAGCTATGGTCTTAAAAGTGTGTTTTTCCTCATTATCAAGTAGTGTATTTGCTATGACATTTATTTGAGTGACGTGTACCTTATGCGATATTCTCAGTACAATAGTCACTTATGCGTCGTTCTCCTCGCGTGAGGTTTACAGGATTTATCCACCCAAGTTTGTATTCAGTTTTCGGTCTTTTCCTATGCCCAATCATACAGTCACTTGTCAGGCAATATCTATAGCCTGTCCAGGTACATATGAAATCTTTCCTGCCTTTTATCAGTTTTAATCCCCTCAATAATTTCACATCATAGGCAAACAGAAATAACTCCAATTATATTCTGACGAGTAGTTTATATACTTATATAAGAAATAGTACGAGTCTCAGAAACGATCTTTGTGGTACTTCACTTTTCTTATATACTGATTGTAATATCTCTTCCTGAAAAAAAACACTATATTTCCTTCCTGTTAAGCTTTTCTTGATTCTTTGTAGTATATATTATGTTTTTCATGCAGCTACTCTCGTTTAAGATCCATTCACTTGAATGGTATAATGTCAAAAATATTACGGTTCACAAATACAGCACGCAATCCGCCGATATCTACATCCGGCCTCACTTCTCTCACCTTGTTGTAGATTTGTGAAACAGAATTGATCATCTTCAAGCCTTGTTCTTTGTTGTTTGTGAGCATGTTCCTTATCTTCTCCTCCTTTTAATTTTCTCCGAAACACTACAAACTACCATACCAGTGATACGCATATCAGTGATACTGGCTTGTAGGTTACCCATTCCTGTCTCCCCGTTTTTCATACGTTTGGATTACAGTTGCTGCTTCCTATCTCTGGCAAGTGCACTGAGTCAATTAGTTTTTGGAAGTTATAATAAGTGGCTCTCACAGTTCTTCCTATCCTTCTTTCAGAGGCCAATGGGGAGGTATCTGATCTCATTGACAACGAAGTATCTAGCACGCGCAATAGTTTTCTCACCACCTATACTGTTGTACGCATTATGTCCAGTACTCGCTAGGGCAGCCTACCTTTTATTTCGCTCTCTGTTAACATCACTATTTCCTAAGACGAATTTCCTCTGAAATTTATTACTCTACTCCTCACAGACTGCATGGTAATTTAATGAGTGTTCTTTTTCAGCCTGGTTACCTCCTCCTTTACTGTCGTTTTCCTCTTGGTGTATCTGAATAAAAACTCTTCCTCTGCCTAGTCTATCCAAGTTACTTGCATGTTACCTGCAGGATGTATTGTAAGAAGAAAATTGCTTTGGCTTTGGGATCCTTATAAGTCCATGTTAGAATGTTGGATGGTCTTTATTGCTTGTCCACGTTTGCACTCATTTATCAAGGCACTGATTACTGTCTGAAAAACATTGTATCTATCTTAGATAGGCTATTTAGAATGTCGTTGATATTTGGATCACGTGTATCTAATTTCTTTGTATTTTGTAAGTACCATATATGTTCAAACACAGTGAATAAATCTTACAATCATTTCATTAATTATTTAAGAAGTGAAATAGATCACTGTATTTTGAACTTCATGTACAAACAAAACATTTTAATTAACTAGGTATAGTTGATATTTCATTTTCTAGGACATTGTTTTATTAATAAAATAATCTTGGTCACTAGCACTGAGGGGAAGGGGGCATCAGACATTCAATATACACGTCATAATTACTCAAGGCGAATACAATATCCAGCCTTGCTTGTTCATCTTCTATTATTCCTTAGGTATCACCTTCCCACACTGGTACATGTAATTCACCATGCCCACTTCCACAAACTCAGTCCTCCATGCTTCCATGCCTCATTGTGAATGCAGATTCTCCGAGTATATTGCCTAGTTTTAAACTCTACAATAGTCAATAGTATAATATTACTCATGTGTACTCTACCATTATTGTTGTTGATATGCTCCTATATATTTCTCATGCAGTTTAATGAAGAGTTGGGTTCTCCGTTTATTTTCATCTCCTCAAAATGCCACTGATTCTTTATGAGCTGCATTGTTGTTATCTCTTTTGCAGTGTATTGGGATGCTTTCGTAATGTGCAAAGTCACATATAGACATTATCTATATAAGCTTGATATCTATGTTAAGGTGTACTAACATTATTTTCTTCTTATTATTTTTTTTCTTGTCTAATGCACAAAATAATATTTTAACTAAAATCATATATTAATTTTTCTCGGTTGGAATAAAAATATAAATATTTATCGTATTTGATTTTAAAATTATTTCTTTTATACTGAACAATTGAGTTAGATATGCATGTGATAAAACACTAGCATGATGTAACCTACTCGCTGGGCTTTCCCACTCTACCTAATTGGCTGAAGTAGAGAAGGGCATGGAATCCTTACATCTGTCCCTAATGTGTGTGTCATCCCTGGTGATTTTCACTTATATGTGCGAATCACGTTTCTCTAGTTTTCCTTTTACGCAGCACCTTCAAAACATCGTGAAACTGCCTTGAGGCATGTACGACTGCCTATCACATCTCAGTGACTGTCATTGCTCGAACCTTGGTCAGTGTGCACGCGAGCTACTCTAGTCGAAAGATTCTTCTGAGAGTTTATTTTATGGTTTTAAATCCTTACACATCTCTGGTGGCGCATCAGTGTGTGTTCCAGTAATCAAGTGCGTTTATCTAAAAACGAACTTATTTAGGCTGTCTCCAGCAGGTCTTCAGGACTGTTGCTGGATGGCGCTCTCCAGATACGTTGCTGACCAGAGCTTGTCTCTAGATATTCGACTTTGTGAGTTACCTGTGCACAGTCGAGACACATGGGTAATTACATTGCCTACTATTGTAAGAACATTGCTTTGGTTTTGGGATCCTTATATGTCCATGTTAGAGTGTTGGATGGTCTTTATTGCATGTCCACGTTTGCACTCATTTATCAAGGCACTGATTACTGTCTGAAAAACATTGTATCTATCTTAGATAGGCTATTTAGAATGTCGTTGATATTTGGATCACGTGTATCTAATTTCTTTGTATTTTGTAAGTACCATATATGTTCAAACACAGTGAATAAATCTTACAATCATTTCATTAATTATTTAAGAAGTGAAATAGATCACTGTATTTTGAACTTCATGTAAAAACAAAAATTTTTAATTAACTAGGTATAGTTGATATTTCATTTTCTGGGACATTGTTTTGTTAATAAAATAATCCAGGTTCAATATATTTGTGGTAAAACTTTATAATGAAAGTCAGGTACTGGCAATCACACTGCATTTTGCATACAGGTCTGTCAATGTAATTCAATCTGATATCCCTTGCAATGGCACACATATAAATTTCTAATCACTCCACTATGCATTCGTTCCATTCACCACTTCTGTGTTATTGTATTTGTTTTTGTGTGTCATTTTGTCAATTTAGTTTCTGACAAAGAGTAGTCAGGTTACAAGCTTTGTTTCGGGCTAAATGGATTAAGGCGTCATGGTTGAAGCTAAGCAGCATTCTAATGCTGCAGGCATCGATATTTATGTGTTTATAACATCGTAGGTTTCCGCGAGTTGGTATGTGGCTTATTCAACCAGGGTGTTCTGTGCTGAGTTAGCTGAATGAAAATTTGTTTTTGCCATAAATAAGCAGAAATCATTCTGAACATGAACAAAAAATGTATATCATTCATTTTAAGAAGTTTCAAGTTATATATAAACTGACGTAAGCAGAATTTAGCTTAGAAATATTTCTCTAATTTAAAGTTTATTACGGTCAAACTGGTAAAAGTATCGAACTAAGATTAAAACAACATAAATATAGCATTAGAACTGGACAAGATTCCAATGCTCTATTTATTCATGTGAGAGATTTTAACCATCCAATTGATTTTCTAAAAGTTGAGAAAGTTGTATCAAGCAAGACTTGACTTAAGAAATCGTAATGACACGATTGCAAATAAACCATACCCCCGGCCGGGATTGAACCCGCGGTCATAGCGACGGGCTGGAGTTTTGAGACTCTATGACCGCGGGTTCAATCCCGGCCGGGGGTATGGTATCAAGCAAGTCCATGGTCGACAGGAATATAATTGAATCTTGTTTCATGAAAATCATTTTTGAAAATAATATGAATATTTTCTTTGGTTTATATAAATTAGATCAGAAGAATTTAATAATACATTGGACAAATAATAAATCTTAATTCTTGGGTAGAGTACTAGGGTTGGACAAATATTTTGTTAGTGGGATGTCGTGAAGGACCTGCCTAGTTGGGGCTAACAGGCCTGTTGCAGTGTTCTTTTCTTATGAGTCGGGTGTTGTCGCACGGGATGTGATGGTGAGGTGTTATCTCGACCCTTTATATGCCTTCCTTTGATGTATTATTTTTATAGTTCCTTGATAATGTGAGAATCACGAAAGTGCTTGGAATTTCTCTATTTTTTCACAGTGGTTGTTTTGCATATTCTGATATCACCTGTTTACTGTGATCTTATTGCATATATATATGTATATATGTATATATATATATATATATATATATATATATATATATATATATATATATATATATATATATATATATATATATATATATATATATATATATATATATTTAAGTCCAGTAAACCAGCTCCTCTCAAAGAGCACAAACAGTCCCACTGGGACAAACCGATCAAGGAAAAAATCGCCAACACAATGCTCTCCAATGCTTCAGGAAAGGACAAAGCTCGTCTCCTGGCAGTGAAGGCACCAGACTCAGGAGATTTCCTGTTACCTGTTCTTCATCCCTGGGCACCCGTCTCGACCCACAGGCCATTCGGATTGGTGTTGCTCTTCGCCTAGCCGTCCCCATCCTCACTGAACATAGGTGTATTTGCGGCAGGGCGTCAGCTGATCAATTCGGACTTCATGGTCTCGTGTGTCACACAGCAGAAAGGAAGTATGCCAGACATGAGGAGGTCAATGACATCATAAAGAGAAGCCTCGCTACAGCCCGTTGCCCAGCTCAACGGGAACCCCAAGTACAGAGGTCTGATGGAAGTCAAAAGCGTCCTGATGGAGCCACTATGCTACCCTGGAAGGATAGAAAGTAGATTGCCTGGGACTACACCTGTGCCGTCACATTGACAGACACCTATTTGCCATACTCTGTAGTGGAAGGGGGTGGAGCTGCCAGCCACAGGGAGACCCATAAGATCCGAGAATATGAAGACCTTCCCCCTTGCTATAACTTCATTCCAATAGGGTCGGAGACCCTTGGAGCATGGGGAAAGTGTGCTCCAAAGTTCCTCAAAGAGCTGGGTGAAAAGCTCATCATAGAAACCAAGGACCACAGGGCGACCAGCTTCCTCTTTCAGAGACTCAGTGTTGCGATCCAGAGAGGAAATACCTGCAGCATTCTTGGCACGCGGCCCACCGCAGGGGAGCTGGACGAAGTATTCGAGATGTAGCTCTGAGTTACCTATGTTGTTTTACTTTCTGTTGTATTTTTTGAATGTTTGGCCAATGTATTTTGTCTTTAAATAAAACATACTTGAAATATAGGGGGTGGTAGGAGAAAATTATCAAACAGCTTCAGGGAGAACCTTGAGTTTTCCCTGAAGCAAGTTCATTATTTTCTCTGAGGATGAGGGTCCCCAGAACAGTTCTCGAGGTGGTATCTCCCTATGTATATATATATATATATATATATATATATATATATATATATATATATATATATATATATATATATATATATATATATATATATATATATATATATATATATATATATATATATATATATATAAGAAAGGAGGAATACTGTAGTATGCCTGTTGTCCCATACTTGGAAGGTCCTTTACAACCCAACCCACTAACAGAATATTTGCTCAGCCCACTATCAGTGCTAGCCTAACAATAAGCTTTGATAAATCTATTTACTACTGTGTAAGTACAGATAGAATAAGTGTACACCAAGGTGACAGATGGCAGAGTGTGCACCGTGCTTAACGAGAAGCTAGGCAAGACTGCCAATACTTACCCCAAGTGAACCATGCTGCTTCAGCTTTGGTGGGCTTATCTGGGATTGACGAATGAACCAAGGTACTGGTTTAACAACGGGTACCCTATTCATCGGTAAACCTTTAGGGGGCGAAGAGGTTTATTGGAGTGATAAAAAAATTGAATTTGAAAAATTGTGCTCAAATTTGGCGCGCCGTAACCATAGTTTTATAGAAAACAAAAATATGAATAACTCAAGAATAAGTTATTGTCATTTGTTTTCAGTTTTTGCGAAGAGTATTAATAGGAGTGTCATGATTTTTTTTTACACATTATTGAGGAATGATTTTTCTATTAAATTCCAATGTTGATTTGCAATATGTTTTACCATTTTGTTTTTAATTAATTTTATTTCCCCCCCCCCAAATAAAAAAATGCAAATTTTAACATTTTATATAATGCAGTCTATTGACATTTCGCTGACAAGATTTTGAAATTAAGATTATTTCGCTCTTTATCTTTCATCTGATGTTGACTAGAACATTGTACGTCTTACCAATTTTGTAGAGGAGGGAAGGTTATTATGCCATATACAAGCTTGCAACATATTGCAATTTTGCAATATGAAGTCAATACAAGCACAGTGTCTAGGTTGCAAATGCTGGTTAAATCACAGTATAAACTTGCATTGAAAATGGATTAAAAAAAATATTTAAAACCGGACCGAGCCCCTTTAGCACTTGGTCCAGTGGTTGGGAGGCAGATTATGTTGGAGTGTGACGTACGCAAAATAAATTGTAATATATAGTCTATGCATGCCGAAATATGTATGCATGTGTGTATGAATGTATGTATATATATATATATATATATATATATATATATATATATATATATATATATATATATATATATATATATATATATATATATATATTATAGGTAGTAGGGTGGCAGACAGCAACCACCCAGGGAGGTACTACCGTCCTGCCAAGTGAGTGTGAAACGAAAGTCTGTAATTGTTGTTTCATGATGGTAGGATTGCTGGTGTCTTTTGTCTCTCTTAAAAATATTCAAGATTACAGGTACGTCTTGCTACTTCTACTTACACTTAGGTCACACTACAAATACATCTACATGTTTATATTTGATATTGTCTTAATAGTTCTTGGTCTTATTACTTTTTCTTTTATATCAATGGGGAAGTGGAATAAGAATCTTTCCTCCATAAGCCATGCGTGTTGTAAAGTCAACTAAAATGCCGGGAACAATGGGCTAGTAACCCCTTTTCCTGTAATAATTACTAAAAAGAATAAGAACGAAATTGTCAAAGTTGGAAGTCTGAATGTGCGTGGATGTTGTGCAAATGATAAGATAGAGATGATTGTGGATGTTATGAATGAGAAGAAGCTGGATGTCCTGGCTTTAAGTGAAACGAAGCTGAAGGTGGTTGGAGAGTTTCAGTGGAGAGGAATAAATGTGATTAGGTCAGGGGTTTCAAATAGAGTTAGAGCAAAAGAAGGAGTAGCAATAACATTGAAGGTTAAGGCAGGAAAAGAGGGACTATAAATGTATTAAGTCAAGGATTATGTGGAGTAAAATAAAGTTGGATGTGAAAAGTGGGTTATAGTAAGCGTACATGCACCTGGAGAAGAAAGAAGTGTAGAGGAGAGAGAGAGATTTTGGGAAATGTTGAGTGAATGCGTGGGGAGTTTTGAACCAAGTGTGAGAGTAATGGTGGTTGGGGATTTCAATGCTAAAGTGGGCAAAAATGTTGTGGAGGGAGTAGTAAGTAAATTTAGGGCACTAGGGGTAAATGAAAATGGGGAGCCTTTAATTGAGCTATGTATAGAAAGAGGTTTGGTAATAAGTAATACATATTTTATGAAGAAGAGGATAAATAAATATACTAGGTACGACACAGCACATAATGAAAATAGTTTGATTGATTATGTATTGGTGTATAAAAGGTTGATGGGTAGGCTCCAGGATGTACACGTTTATAGAGAGGCAACTGATATATCGGATCATTATTTAGTTGTAGCTACAGTTAGAGTAAGAGGTAGATGGGAAAAGAGGAAAATGGCAACAACAAGCAAGAGGGAGGTGAAAGTGTATAAACTAAGGGAGGAGGAAGTTCGGGAGATATAAGCAACTATTTGCAGAAAGGTGGGCTGGTGCAAGTATGAGTAGTGAGGGGTTTGAAGAGGGTTGGAATAGTTTTTAAAATGCAGTATTAGAATGTGAGGCAGAAGTTTGTGGTTATAGGCGGGTGGGTGCAGGAGGAAAGAGGAGTAATTGGTGGAATGAAGAAGTAAAGGGTGTGATAAAAGAGAAAAAGTTAGCTTATGAGAGGTTTTTACAAAGCAGAAGTTTTATAAGAAGAGCAGAGTATATGGAGAGTAAAAGAAAGGTGAAGGGAGTGGTGGGAGAGTGCAAAAGGAGAGCAGATGGTAGAGTGGGAGAGGCACTGTCAAGAAATTTTAATGAAAATAAGAAAAAAATTTGGAGTGAGTTAAACAAGTTAAAAAAGCCTAAAGAATGAATGGATTTGTCAGTTAAAAACAGACTAGGGGAGTTAGTAGATGGTGAGATGGAGGTTTTGGGTAGATGGCGAGAATATTTTGAGGAACTTTTAAATGTTGAGGAAGAAAGGGTAGAGGTAATTTCGTGCACTGGCCAGGGAAGGATACCATCTTTTAGGAGTGAAGAAGAACAGGATGTGAGTGTGGGGGAGGTGTGTAAGGCATTACGTAGAAAGAAAGGGGGTAAAGCAAGCTGGAACTGACGAGATCATGACAGAAATGTTAAAAGCAGGGGAGGATATAGTGTTGGAGTGATTGGTATTTTTGTTTAATAAATGTATGAAAGAGGGGAAGGTACCTAGGGATTGGCAAAGAGCATGTATAGTCCCTTTATATAAAGGGAAGGGGGACAAAAGAGATTGTAAAAATTATAGAGGAATAAGTTTACTGAGTATACCAGGAAAAGTGTATGGTAAGGTTATAATTGAAAGAATTAGAGGTAAGACAGAATGTAGGATTGCGGATGAGCAAGGAGGTTTCAGAGTGAGTAAGGGATGTGTAGATCAAGTTTATACATTGAAGCATATATGTGAACAGTATTTAGATAAAGGTAGGAAAGTTTTTATTGCGTTTATGGATTTAGAAAAGGCACATGATAGAGTGGATAGGGGAGCAATGTGGTAGATGTTGCAAGTATATGGAATAGGTGGTAAGTTACTAAATGCTGTAAAGAGTTTTTATGAGGAGAGAGAGGCTCAGGTTAGGGTGTGTATAAGAGAGGGAGACTACTTTCCAGTAAAAGTAAGTCTTAGACAGGGATGTGTAATGTCACCATGGTTGTTTAATGTATTTATAGATGGGGTTGTAAAAGAAGTAAATGCTAGGGTGTTCAGGTGAGGGGTGGGATTAAGTTTTGGGGAATTAAATACAAAATGGGAATTGACACAGTTGCTCTTTGCTGATGATACTGTGCTTATGGGAGATTCTAAAGAAAAATTGCAAAAGTTAGTGGATGAGTTTGGGAGTGTGTGTAAAGTTAGAAAGTTGAAAGTGAAAGTAGAAAAGAGTAAGGTGATGAGGGTATCAAATGATTTAGATTAAGAAAAAAAGGATATCAAATTGAGAATGATGGGTATGGAAGAAGTGAATGTTTTCAGATATTTGGGAGTTGACGTGTCGGTGGATGGATTTATGAAGGATGAGGTTAATCATAGAATTGATGAGGGAAAAAAGGTGAGTGGTGCATTGAGGTATATGTGGAGGCAAAAAATTTTATCTATGGAGGTAAAGAAGGGAATGTATAAAAGTATAGTAGTACCAACACTCTTATATGAGTTGTGAATGCAGAAGCGAGGAGACAGTTGGAGGCAGTGGAGATGTTCTGTCAAAGGGCAATGTGTGGTGTAAATATTATACAGAAAATTCGGAGTGTGGAAATTAGGAGACGGTGTGGAGTTAATAAAAGTATTAGACAGAGGGCTGAAGAGGGGTTCTTGAGGCAGTTTGGTCATTTATAGAGAATGAATCAAAGTAGAATGACATGGAGAGCATTTAAATCTGTAGGGGAAAGAAGGCGGGGTAGGGGTCATCCTCGAGAAGGTTGGAAGGAAGGGGTAAGGGAGGTTTTGTGGGCGAGGGGCTTGGACTTCCAGCAGGCGTGCATGAGCGTGTTCGATAGGAGTGAATGGAGACGAATGGTATTTGGGACCTGACGATCTGTTGGAGTGTGAGCAGGGTAATATTTAGTGAAGGGATTCAGGGAAACCGGTTATTTTTATATACAGGGACTTGAGCACTGGAAATGTGAAGTATAATGCCTGCACTTTAAAGGGGTTCGTGATATTAGCAGTTTGGAGGGATATGACGTGTATCTTTATACGTATTTGCTTCTAAACTGTTGTGTCCTGAGCACCTGTGCAAAAACAGCGATTGTGTGAGTGAGGTGAAAGTGTTGAATGATTAAAGTATTTTTTTTATAGGGCTTTTCTTCCTTTTGGGTCACCCTGCCTCGGTGGGAGATGGCCGACTTGTTAATATATTTACATATATATATATATATATATATATATATATATATATATATATATATATATATATATATATATATATATATATATATATATATATATATTTATATATATATATATATATATATATATATATATATATATATATATATATATATATATATATATATATATATATATATATATATATATATATATATATATATATATATATATATATATATATATATATATATATATATATATATGTCGTGCCAAATAGGCAGAACTTGCGATCTTGGCTTAAATAGCAACGCTCATCTTGCCATATAGGACAAGTGAAAATTTGTGTGTGCAATAATTTCGCCAAAATCATTCTGAACCTAACGAAAAAAATATATTTCACTGTGCTTGTTTAGTATTAAATTACTGTAAACAAATATAAAATATATTTTGTTGGGTTAGGCTAAAATAAATTGTTCTTGTTATAATAGGGTTAGGTAAGTTTTCTAAGATTCTTTTGGTGCACACATCTTCCACCGCCCACCACAAGGACTGGACATCCCTCTCCTCCCCCCCCCACCACCACCATGAACCACATGCGGAATGTGCCATGCGCCATTTTCCCTTCAGCTTGGGCTTATCACACAGTTTGAGGTATGGCAGACGATGAAGCCAGCCAGCCACAAAGCCAGGGAAACAATGCACCCAACAATGAAAGAAGAGGCACATGTCAGGTGTGTGGAGAGTTTCGAGCACGCAACAGGGACGGCCGTATTCGTGCACACAATAGGTGTGCGGGATCACATATGCCCCCAGCAGAGAGCAGCCCACAGCCTCCACAGGCAGATGACAATTCCAATGGCAACCTCGTCACTTGCGATAACCTTCTGTTGGCATTCAAATCCACTGCTAGCAGTACACTATCCCACATCCCTAAAGCAGCTCGCCCATATGCAGCAGGGAAATTCACAGACCTTCTTAAGCGGGTGAATGGAGGTTCCACCAACTTAGAAGCCCGAGGCACCATCCAAGCATGCCGCAACCTTCTCTTGTTCGGCAGTGTCTGTCTTGCAGTTCCTGAAAGACGAGGCAAACTGCTAACCACGTCAGTTATCAAGGCAGTGCGCAACTACCCAAGAACGGATAACTGTGTCCCTCTGCCCCATCATCGCAGGAATCAAAGAGACAGACCCAAGAAAAGTCCTACTGAGAACGAGAAAATTTGCACACAGGTTAGCAAAAAAATTGAGGAAGGTAACACAGTGGGAGCAATAAGAATAATTACAAGTGACGACACTGTAGCCCCCAAGGATGAGACCACAGCCCAAGCACTAAGAGACAAGCACCCAACCAGGGACACCACAGCCATCAACGACAACCCTGAGGAAGACCCTATCACTGAACAATTAATTTTGCCAGAATCGGAAGTCTATAAGGCGATCGTGTCATTTCCAGCAGGATCTGCAGGAGGTTACACTGGAATTCGACCTCAGCACCTCAAAGCGATGGTAAATCCAGTACTCGGTGAATCTGCATCAATTCTTCTCACCGAGTTAACAACTTTCGTCAACAATTGCCTGGCTGGGCGAATCCCAGAAGAAATTAAACCTTTCTTTTTTGGAGCCTCAATATGTGCTTTGAAGAAGAGGGATGGGGGAATCAGACCCATTGCAGTTGGAAACACTCTTCGCCGTCTCGTTGCCAAAGCAGCAGTGAGAAACATTCGCCTAGAAGCTGCCACTTTACTCCAGCCACACCAACTGGGCTTTGGGGTCTCTCAAGGCAGTGAAGCTGCAGCTCATGCGGCAAGGGCCTACATCAGGGACCTACCAGAAGACAAGGCCATAGTCGAACTTGATTTTAGAAATGCCTTTAATATGGCGAGGAGAGATGCTGTTTTGCCAGCTGTTCGGGTTCGGTTCCCCAGTCTCTTTCCCTTCATTTCAGCCGGCTACAGCAAACCCTCAATTCTTTTGTTTGGAGAACATGAAATTCAGTCATCAGAGGGTGTTCAGCAGGGTGACCCACTTGCTCCACTTCTCTTCTGCTTGGCAGTAAGAGAACTAACTTCCAGCCTACGCAGTGAGCTCAATATATGGTACCTGGATGACGGCACTCTGGCAGGTACTGAAGAGCCCCTCGTGGGGGACCTACAACTGGTGAAAACACAGGGAGAAGGCTTAGGACTCATCCTCAATCCCTCTAAGTGTGAAATCATCACAGCGAACCAGGAAATAATCAATGCTGTGCGAAGAATCCTCCCGGAAATCTCAACTACAACTCCGTCCAACAGTACCCTCTTGGGGGCACCGCTGGGTCACCAGGCCATCGATACTGTCCTCAGGGACAAATTGAATGACCTGATGAGAATGGAGGAGAGAATAAGTGATCTTGATGCCCATGATGCTCTGTATCTCCTCACAAGGTGTCTTACTATGCCAAGACTCACTTACTTCTTGAGGTGTGCACCCTCTTTTGACAACCCAACTCTCGATGAATATGACGCACACCTGAGATCAACTTTTAAGAAGTCAATGAACCTGTCACTAGAGGATGAGCAATGGGATCAGTCAACCCTCCCAGTGCGACTGGGAGGTATAGGGGTGCGTAAAGCAACGCATGTTGCTTTACCTGCTTTTCTGTCTTCGTGTTTGGCTTCCAGTGCATTAGTCAAGAAGATAGTGCCCAAATGCTTGAGAGACTTGGTAGGAGCTCAAGACCCCAGGTTTACTGAAGCAGCAATTCGGTGGGACACCCTTACAGACTCCTCCAGTAGCCCAGCTCCTCCCAAACAGCACAAACAGTCCCACTGGGACAAACCGATCATGGAAAAAATCGCCAACACAATGCTCTCCAATGCTTCAGGAAAGAACAAAGCTCGTCTCCTGGCAGTGAAGGCACCACACTCAGGAGATTTCCTGTTAGCTGTTCCCAATTCCTCCCTGGGCACCCGTCTCGACCCACAGGCCATTCGGATTGGTGTTGCTCTTCGCCTAGCCGCCCCCATCCTCACCAAACATAGGTGTATTTGCGGCAGGGCGACAGCTGATCAATTCGGACTCCATGGTCTCGTGTGTCACACAGCAGAAGGGAAGCATGCCAGACATGAGGAGATCAATGACATAATAAAGAGAAGCCTCGCCACAGCCCGTTGCCCAGCTCAACGGGAACCCCAAGTACAGAGGTCTGATGGAAGTCAAAAGCGTTCTGATGGAGCCACTATGCTATCCTGGAAGGATGGAAAGCAGATTGCCTGGGACTACACCTGTGCTGCCACATTGGCAGACACCTACTTGCCATACTCTGTAGTGGAAGGGGGTGGAGCTACCAGCCACAGGGAGACCCAGAAGATCCGAAAATATGAAGACCTTCCCCCTTGCTATAACTTCATTCCAATAGGGTCGGAGACCCTTGGAGCATGAGGCAAGTGTGCTCTAAAGTTCCTCAAAGAGCTGGGTGAAAAGCTCATCATAGAAACCAAGGACCACAGGGCGACCAGCTTCCTCTTTCAGAGACTCAGTGTTGCGATCCAGAGAGGAAATGCCTGCAGCATTCTGGGCACATGGCCCACCGCAGGGGAGCTGGACGAAGTATTCGAGATGTAGCTCTGAGTTACCTACGTTGTTTTACTTTGTATAATATTTTTGTGAATGTTTTGTCAATGTATTTTGTCTTTAAATAAAATATATATACACAATATAGGGGGTGGTAGGAGAAAATTCTCAAACAGCTTCAGGGAGAATCTTGAGTTTTCCCTGAAGCAAGTTTATTCTTTTCTCTGAGGATGAGGGTCCCCATTACATATATATATATATATATATATATATATATATATATATATATATATATATATATATATATATATATATATATATATATATATATATATATATATATATATATATATATGTATGTATGTATATATATATATATATATATATATATATATATATATATATATATATATATATATATATATATATATATATATATACATACATATATATATATATATATATATATATATATATATATATATATATATATATATATATATATATATATATATATATATATATATATATATATATATAAATATATATATATATATATATATATATATATAGATATATATATATATATATATATATATAAATATATATATAAATACATATATATATATATAAATATATAAATACATATATATATATATATAAATATATATATAAATACATATATATATATATAAATACATATATATATATAAAAAAAAATATATATATCTATATATATATATATACTAGGTTCGTAGGTAGACAGCAACCACCCAGGGAGGTACTACCATCCTGCCAAGTGAGTGTAAAACGGAAACCAGTAATTGTTTTACATGATGGTAGGATTACTGGTGTCTTTTTTCTGTCTCATAAACATGCAAGATTACAGGTACGTCTTGCTACTTCTACTTACACTTAGGTCACACTACATATACATGTACAAGCATATATATACACACACCCCTCTGGGTTTTCTGCTATTTTCTTTCTAGTTTTGTTCTTGTTTATTTCCTCTCATTTCCATGGGGAAGTGGAACAGAATTCTTCCTCTGTAAGCCATGCGTGTTGTGGGAGGCGACTAAAATGCCGGGAGCAAGGGGCTAGTAACCCCTTCTTCTGTATAAATTACTAAATTTAAAAAGAGAAACTTTTGTTTTTCTTTTTGGGCCACCCCGCCTCGGTGGGATACGGTCGGTTTGTTGAAAGAAGAAAATAATATATATATATATATATATATATATATATATATATATATATATATATATATATATATATATATATATATATATATATATATATATATGTATATATATAAATATATATATATATATATATATATATATATATATATATATATATATATATATATATATATATATATATATATATATATATATATATATATATATATATATTTATTTATTTATTTATTTATTTATGTCGTGCCTAATAGGTAAAACTAGTTAATTTGCAAGAAATCATTTAAAATTAAGTCATTTCTAAAATATTCTCTTATACATTTAAAGATATACTTTTTTCATTAATGTTAATGTAAAACTTCATAATTTTGTACCAAAAGAATCTTAAAAAAACTTACCTAACCTTATTATAACAAGCGCAATTTATTTAAGCCTTATCCAACTAAATGTATATTAGATACGTTTACAATAATTTAATACTAAAAAAACACAGTGAAATATATTTTTTTCGTTAGATTTTGGATGATTTTTTGCGAAATTGTTGCATACACAAATTTTCGCTTGTCCTATATGGCAACATGAGCGTTGCTATTTAAGCCAGGATCGCAAGTTTTATATATTAGGCACAACATATATATGTTATATATATGTGGCCTAAAACTAAAAACAAAAGTTTCTCTTTTCTACTTTAATAATGAATACAGGAGAAAGGGTTACTAGCCCCTTGCTTCCTACATTTTAGTCGCCTCTTACGACACGCTTGACTTACGGAGGAAGAATTCTGTTCCGTTTCCCATGGAGATAAAGGAAAATAAATAAAAACAAGAACTAGTAAAAAAAATAGAACTAAACCTTGAGGGGTGTGTATATATATGCTTGTACATGCATGTGTAGTGTGACATAAGTGTAAGTAGAAGTAGCAAGGTGTACCTGAAATCTTGCATGATTATGAGACAGAAAAAAAGACACCAGCAATCCTACAACTTGAAAAACAATTACACACCGTGTGTGTGTGTGTGTGTGTGTGTGTGTGTGTACTCACCTAGTTGTACTCACCTAGCTGAGGTTGCAGGGGTCGAATCCGAGCTCCTGGCCCCGCCTCTTCACTGGTCGCTACTAGGTCACTCTCCCTCAACCGTGAGCTTTATCATACCTCTGCTTAAAGCTATGTATGGATCCTGCCTCCACTACATCGCTTCCCAAACTATTTCACTTCCTGACTACTCTGTGGCTGAAGAAATACTTCCTAACATCCCTGTGATTCATCTGTGTCTTCAACTTCCAACTGTGTCCCCTTGTTACTGTGTCCAATCTCTGGAACATCCTGTCGTTGTCGACCTTGTCAATTCCTCTCATTTATTTGTATGTCGTTATCATGTTCCCCCTATCTCTCCTGTCCTCCAGTGTCGTCAGGTTCATTTCCCTTAACCTCTTCTCGTAGGACATATCTCTTAGCTCTGGGACTAGTTTTGTTGCAAACCTTTGCACTTTCTCTAGTTTCTTTACGTGCTTGGCTAAGTGTGGGTTCCAAACTGGAGCTGCATACTACAATTTGGGCCTAACGTACACGGTGTTGAGGGTCCTGAACGATTCCTTATCAAGAGGTCGGAAAGCTGTTCTGAGGTTCGCTAGGCGCCCATATGCTGCAGCCGTTATTTGGTTGATATGCGCTTCAGGAGATGTGCCTGGTGTTATACTCACCCCAAGATCTTTTTCCTTGAGTGAGGTTTGTAGTCTCTGGTCCCCTAGACTGTACTCTGTCTGCGGTCTTCTTTGCCCTTCCCCAATCTTCATGGCTTTGCACTTGGTGGGATTGAACTCCAGGAGCCAATTGCTGGACCAGGTCTGCAGCCTGTCCAGATCCCTTTGTAGTTCTGCCTGGTCTTCGATCGAATGAATTCTTCTCATCAACTTCAAGTCATCTGCAAACAGGGACACTTCGGAGTCTATTCCTTCTGTCATGTCGTTCACAAATACCAGAAACAGCACTGGTCCTAGGAATGACCCCTGTGGGATCCCGCTGGTCACAGGTGCCCACTCTGACACCTCGCCACGTACCATTACTCGCTGCTGTCTTCCTGACAAGCATTCCCTGATCCACTGTAGTGCCTTCCTTGGTATCCCTGCTTGTCCTCTAGTTTTTGCACTAATCTATTGTGTGGAACTGTGTCAAACGCCTTCTTGCAGTCCAAGAAAATGCAATCCATTCACCCCTCTGTCTCTTGTCTTACTGCTCTCACCATGTCATAGAACTCCAATAGGTTTGTGACTCAGGATTTTCCGTCCCTGAAACCATGTTGGCTGCTGTTGATGAGATCATTCCTTTCTAGGTGCTCCACCACTCTTCTCCTGATAATCTTCTCCATGACTTTGCTTACTATATAGGTCAGTGACACTGATCTGTAGTTTAATGCTTCCTGTCTGTCTCTTTTTTTAAAGATTGGGACTACATTTGCTCTCTTCCATGCCTCAGGCAATCTTCCTGTTTAGATAGATGTATTGAATATTGCTGTTAGGGGTACAAATAGCACTTCTGCTCCCTCTCTCAGGACCCATGGAGAAATGTTATCTGGCCCCATTGCCTTTGAGGTATCTAGCTCACTCAGAAGCCTCTTCACTTCTTCCTCGGTTGTGTGTACTGTGTCCAGCACTTGGTGGTTTGCCCCACCTCTCCGTCTTTCTGTAGCCCCTTCTGTCTCCTCTGTGAACACTTCTTTGAATCTCTTGTTGAGTTCCTCACATACTTCACGGTCATTTCTTGTTGTCTCTCCTCCATTCTTCCTTAGCCTGATTACCTGGTCCTTGACTGTTGTTTTCCTCCTGATGTGGCTGTATAGCAGCTTCGGGTCAGATTTGGCTTTTGCTGCTATTTCGTTTTCATATTGTCGTTGGGCCTCCCTTCTTATCTGTGCATATTCATTTCTTGCTCTACGACTGCTCTCCTTATTTTCCTGAGTTCTTTGCCTTCTATATTTCTTGCATTCCCTACAACACTTGGTTTTTGCCTCCCTGCACCTTTAGGTGAACCAATGGCTCACCCTTCCTTTTTCATTATTCCTGCTTCCATTGGGTACAACCCTCTCCTCAGCCTCCTTGCACATTGTTGATACATATTCCATCATCTCATTAACTGGCTTCCCTGCCAGTTCTTTGTCCCATTACACCCCGTTCAGGAAGTTCCTCATTCCAGTGTAGTCAACTTTCTTGTAGTTTGGCTTCATTCGTCCTGGCCTTCCAGCTTTCCCCTCCACTTGTAGCTCTGCTGTGTATTCGAAGCTTAAAATCACATGATCGCTGGCCCCAAGGGATCTTTCATATGTGTTGTCCTCAATATCTCCACTACTCAAGGTGAATAATAGGTCAAGTCTTTCTGGTTCATCCTCTCCTCTCTTTCTTGTAGTGTCCCTTACTTGTTGGTACATGAAGTTTTCCAGTGCCACCTCCATCATCTTAGCCCTCCATGTATCTTGGCCCCCATATGACTCCAAATTCTCCCAATTGATTTCTTTGTGGTTTAAGTCACCCATGATCAGGAGCTTTGCCCTGCATGCATGAGCTCTTCTGGCCACTGCAGCCAGTGTGTCAACCATTGCTCTCTTGCTCTCCTCATACTCTTGCCTTGGCCTCCTGCTGTTCTGTGGTGGGTTATACATCACTGCTATTACCACCTTGGGATCTCCAGAGTGAAGCGTTCCCACTATGTAATCGCTTGTTTCTCCGCTGTTTCTTCTCTCCAGCTCATCAAAATTCCATCGGTTTTTGATCAGCAGTGCCACTCCTTCATCCCCCTGTTCCCTCTGTCTTTCCTCAGGATCTGGTATCCCGTTGGAAAGATGGCATCTGTTATTATACATGTAAGTTTGGTTTCTGTGAGAGCTATGATGTCCGGTGATGCCTCCTTGTCTCTTTGGTGCCACTCCTCCCACTTATTTGTTATTCCATCAGCGTTTGTGTACCATACCTTCAGTTCCCTTTCCAACACTGTGGTTTGGGGGCCTGTGAGGGTGGGAGACCTGGTAGCATACTGTGGGATTCTATAGCTGCGTGTTGGGTGGAAGCTATGAGTATGGATTGTAGTTTGTGTTGGGATGGTGTGATAGGTTGTGGTGTTCTGAGGATAGTTCTGTGTGTGCTTGCCCTAGCTGCTCTGTCCTGCTCTGATTGACCTCTGCTGGTTTCATCCTTGTCTCCTTTCCTAGCTGCTTTCGCTTTTTTGTCCTCTCCCTCAGCTGCTGTTGTTCTGTTTGTGTTCTGTCTCTGTCTAGGAACACCCTCTTGTAGTCTTCTGAGTATTTCAACCGTGGTTTCTCTTGGAGGATCCTGTTCTGCACTGTTTCTGTCCTGAGAATCAGCTTGATCAGTCGTTTTTTCCCTTTCAAGTACCCCCCTATTCTCTGAAAATTTACAATCTAGTCCACGTCTTCTTCACCTATTTCCGTGATGATGCTCTCAATCTCCTTTCTTTCTGCCTGTCGTCTTTCAGTGTGTGTCATTTCCTCTCTCTCTCCTGAAGCCCATGGATAAACACTGATTTTGCCCTTTCCTCCTCCCAGTGTGTGTGTGTGTGTGTGTGTGTGTGTGTGTGTGTGTGTGTGTGTGTGTGTGTGTGTGTGTGTGTGTGTGTGTGTGTGTGTGTGTGTGTGTGTGTGTGTGTGTGTGTGTGTGTGTGTGTGTGTGTGTGTGTGTGTGTATGTGCATGCGTGTGTGTGTGTGTTTATGTATGTATGTGTATGTGTTCGTGTGTGTATTCGTGTGTTGTGGGGTGAGGGAGTTGCTAGGAGGAGGTAGATGGTTAGGAGGAGGGGGAGAGATGGTTAGGGGAGAGGGAGAGATCGTTAGGGGGAGAGGGAGAGATCGTTAGGAGCAGGGGTAGGGGAAGGGTAGGTGGTATATGGTTGGAAAGTAACCATTACACACACTCTCAGTCACTTAGGCTCACAGGTCCCTGTGTATGTGTACTGTTATTGTGGCCTAAAACTCTCTTCCCCACAGACTCAAATTTGTAGTCCCAGCTCTGTTTCCTAGTAATGCTACACTTACTGCACTTTTCGGATTTAAGCACTAATTACTGCTGGTTATTATCCTACCCCCAATACCACGTTTAGGCGAGTACATACGGCTGGCAGCGTCGAACTCTTTGACTCCTGACTCCTGGTTCTGCTTTAATTTCTTCTCTATCTGTGTTTTATCCTATTTACAATGCTTCAATCACATCACTAGAATTGCACTTCACTGACTGCCTTGGGGTCACACCTTATCACTTATCATTTATGATGGCTGGCACTGATGCCTGGCCGCAGAGATCACGAATCAGTGTTGTACCGCTTGTTATTATCTAACATACTGTTATTATCTAATACACTTGTTATTTCTAATACACTGTCGCTATCCTATACACTTGCTATTAACAAAGGCACAACACTATCAAGATGTGAATTTTATTGATTAGTTGGATGCTTTCATTCTTTATTATGGACACAGTTGCTTCGAGAAAAACATCAAAGTCCCAATATAATTGCTAGTTATTTTTCCTTTCTTTCCCCTCACTTTATGCACTACCTCATCGTTCCTAGACTTGCACTTGGCTCTCTGGCTGGTGTCACACTTATTATTTTTGAATTTGCAGTAGCGTTGGCTTGTAGCAACACTGCCTACGCCCTGCTCTAGGCCTTCTCTCCCCGCTTCTGTGTACTCACCTAATTGTACTGATCAAATTGTCGTTGCAGGGGTCGAGACTAAGCTCCTGGCCCCGCCTCTTCACTGATCGCTACTAGGTCCTCTCTCTCTCTGCTTCCTAAGCTTTATCATACCTCTTCTTAAAACTATGTATGGTTCCTGCCTCCACTACTTCACTTTTCCAGTTCCTGACGACTCTATGACTGAAGAAATACTTCCTAACGTCCCTGTGACTCGTCTGAGTCTTCAGCTTCCAGTTGTGACCCCTTGTTCCTGTGTCCCCTCTCTGGAACATCCTATCTCTGTCCACCTTGTCTATTCCCCGCAGTATCTTGTATGTCATTATCATGTCTCCCCTGACCCTTCTCTCCTCCAGTGTCGTCAGTTCGAGTTCCCTCAGCCTTTCCTCGTACGACATTCCCCTGAGCTCTGGGACTAGCCTTATTGCAAACCTTTGTACTTTCTCTAACTTCTTGACGTGCTTGACCAGGTGTGGGTTCCAGACTGGTGCTGCATACTCCAGTATGGGCCTAACATACACAGCGTACAGTGTCTTGAACGATTCCTTATTAAGGTATCGGAATGCTATTCTCAGGTTTGCCAGGCGCCCGTATGCTGCAGCAGTTATTTGGTTGATGTGTGCCTCCGGTGACATGCTCGGTGTTATGGCCACCCCGAGGTCTTTCTCCCTGAGTGAGGTCTGTAGTCTTTGTCCCCCTAGCCTATGCTCTGTCTGCGGTCTTCTTTGCCCCTCCCCAATCTTCATGACTTTGCATTTGGCAGGATTGAATTCGAGAAGCCAGTTACTGGACCACATGTCCAGCCTGTCCAGGTCTCTTTGCAGTCCTGCCTCATCCTCATCCGATTTAATTCTTCTCATCAACTTCACATCATCTGTGTGTGTGTGTGTGTGTGTGTGTGTGTGTGTGTGTACTCACCTAGTTGAGGTTGCAGGGGTCGAGCCCAAGCTCCTGGCCCCGCCTCTTCAGTGGTCGCCACTAGATCACTCTCCCTGAACCATGAGCTTTATCGTACCTCTGCTTAAAGCTATGTATGGATCCTGCCTCCACTACAGGATCCATACATACATGTGTGTGTGTGTGTGTGTGTGTGTGTGTGTGTGTGTGTGTGTGTGTGTGTGTGTGTGTGTGTGTGTGTGTGTGTTTGTGTGTGTGCAGGCCAACTACTGTGAAAAAATGGAGAAATTCCAAGTGTTTCGTGATTTGTCACATCAAGATCTGCACAAAAAAAGTTCAACATGAAAGTGTTTGAGTTCGGGACTACACCACGAGGTTACCTTACAACACCTGACCTTTTCATGATGATGAAGGTAGGTAGTCAACGATCTGTCAAACGGCTTATATTCCGCCCAATCTTTAAAATTTTAGCTTGTCTAATGTTTCTTAAATTCTTCCTAAATTTTATTAATTATAAAGGCATCCAATTTGTATAATCAAAAATCAATATTCATATTTTCAGAACTATTTTTTATGAAACTTGATTCTATTTTTCTCGACCATGGACTTGGTAGATAAGACTTTCTCAGCCTTTTGAAAATCAATTGGATGGTTAAAATCTCTCACATGAATAAACGGAGCATTAGAATCTTGTCCATTAATATAGCTATAGACATGTTGTTTTAATCTTAGTCCAAGACTTTTACCAGTTTGAACGTAATAAATTTTATCACATATTTTGCAAGACTGTGAGAGAGTATGGGGGGGGGCAGGAGGAGAAAGAGGAGCATGAGAGTAGTAGCAGTCATATTAGTAGTCTTAGCAGTTGTATGTAGTAGTAGTAGTAATAGCAGCAAAAGGAATAATAGTTGTTGTAGTGCTAGTAGTAGAAGCATCAGCAGCTATAGTTGAAGTAGTAGTAGTAACAATAATAGTAGAAGCAGCAGCAGTAGTATAAATAGTAATAATAGCAGTACTCTCGTGTCCCTTCACATCCTCCTTCTCTTTCCCGCATTCTGTCTTCTGGGTTTTCAAGTTACTTACACTCTCAATTATGATTTGACAATGATCCAGAGTAGAACGAAAAGTAGTCCTAACGCTAATTCCCTTAGGGTTTTTATTTTTGTGAATTTTCCATCTACGTTATTTTGAATTTTCGTTATTTATCTCTGCAACCACATGGTACATCAATATCATATAAAGAATAATAATCACTTACATTAAATATAGAGGGGAAAAGGGTAAATTATAAGAACAATTAAACATGAAGGATAGAGGGGAGGCAAGACCGTGGGTACCAATACTCAGATATACAGTGGTACTTTGGTAGACGTCCGCATTGGAATAATTTCAACTTGGTATACGTACTGATTGGACGCGAAAATTTTTGCTTGTTATACGACCTATGTTTGGAATACGACTCGCTTGCTAGAACTTGAACTCTGCTTGTGGCCAGAAGCAGTGTTTGAAAGGGAATTTGATGGCTTTCAGGTTGTGTCTATAGAGGAGAATATTGTCTCTCTGGGCAGGTCCATGGGTCTGGATGTGAGTGATGGTGATGTGGAGGAGTTAGTGGAGAGGCACAGGAACTTGAGAAGGAGGAGCTCAAGACTAAGATGAAAGCACTCTCTTCAGGCTCGGAAGAGGAGATAGAAGAAGCCCCTACTTCATTAATCAAGGAAATTTTTGCCAAATGGATGGACATCAAAAACTTTGCGGAGAAGTACCACCCCCAATAAAGCCCAAACAAGCCGTAATAGCATTGTCTGGGATGACTAGACAATGTCACATTTCCGAAACATCCTGAGGAGAACGTAGAAGCAAAGTTCTTTGGACAGATTTTTAGTAAAAGTCAAACCTGGTGAGCTTCAACCAGGTCCAAATAGGAAAAAGAAACAGAAAAAAGAAGGGGACTCTCCTTCCAAACAATAACATTTCCTCCTCCTCCCTTTTCAGCACCACCACTAGATGGCACTCACCTCTTTTCAGCAAAGTTAAAGGAGGTTAAATCTGCATTTATTTCATCAAATTCTTTTGTATTTATGAAGGCATTTTAGTATTAGGCAGTGTTTAAATTACATATTTTATTATTAAGCAGTGTTTAAATTACATATCATAGTACTGAGCGGTTTAAATTATTTTGTACAACCCAATTAATGTACAATATGTCAATAACAATAGGAATTTTCTTTTCATGGGAATGGATTAATCGTTTTCCATATATTTCTTATGAGAAAATTCGTTTGGTATACGTCCTGTTTGGTATAAGTCCAAGGTCCTGGAACGGATTAAAGACGAATACCGAGGTACCACTGTATTAATAATAATTTTTAATATAAAATTAAATAAATAGATTACATATGTATTCTTCAGGTGGTATCTACTAAAATGTATAAAAGACTAAATATGGCTGAAGAAAGAGCATTAAGACTGGAAGTGGAAATGGAAGAGCAGAAAACGATAATAAGAGAAAGAGAAAATTAGGGAGAGGGCAGAAGAGTCAGAATTAACAATGGAAGGAGAAGAGAGATCCAGAGAATACAAATGAGGAAAAACAAGTGCAGAACTTCTCCTAGGAGACCTGGGACAAAGAAGGTAATAAAAGAAACAGCAAGAGATTTGGTGTTAGAAGGTAATCTGGAGGGATAGACAATACAAGGAAGAAAGAGAATGGATATTGATGATCTGTGGATGTGAGGAGGTTGGTGGTGGGCCAGGAAGAAGCACACAATGTCAGGGAGGACGAGCATTACATATCAATCACTGAGCGCGATTTAAGGAACCGTTCAGAGTCCATGGGGAAAAAACTTCACTCGGAAAAGACATGCAGAGGAGGAGACAGAGAAAGAGAACAGCCTCACACACACACACACACACACACACACACACACACACACACACACACACACACACACACACACACACACACACACACACACACACACACACACACACACACATACACACACATACAAACACACACACACACAAACACACACACAAACACACACACATACAAACACACACACACGCACACACACACACACACACACACACACACACACACACACACACACACACACACACATACACACACACACACACATACACACACACGCACAAACACACACACAACAGAATGCAAGGAGGCAAACGAGAAATTTGTTCCCAAGGGTAACCGAAATAATAATAATAATAATACCCAGATAAGGAGGGAGGCTCAGCGACATTACGAAAACGACATAGCATCGAAAGTCAAGCCTGACCCGAAACTGTTGTATAGCCACATCAGGAGGAAAGCAACAGTCAAGGACAGGTAATCAGGATGAAAAAGAAAGATGGGGATTTCACAACAAACGACCAAGAAATATAAGGAGCTCAACATGAGATTTAAGGAATTAATTTTAGTGGAAACAGAAAGGACTCCGGGAAGTCAGAACAGGAGGGTACACCAACAAGAGATATATCAACAAGTGCTGGATGAGTTACACACAATCGAGGAAGAGGTGAATAAGCTGCTAAACGAACTTGATACCTCAAAGGCAGTGGGAGCAGACATCTCTTCGCGGGTCCTTAGAAAGGGAGCAGATACGTCGTGTGTGCCACTAACAAATATTTTCAACACATCCATTGCAACTGGGCAAATTCCTGAGGTACAGAAGATGGCAAATGTATTCCGAATTTTTAAGAAAGGAGAGAGACACGAGGCACTAAACTGCAGACCAGTGTCACTGACGTGTATGATATGCCATGTCATATCATGGAGAAGATTATCAGGAGAGTAGTGGAGCATCTAAAACTGAATAATCTTATAAATGACAACCATCACGAATTCAGGGAGGGAAAATCCTGTATCACAAACCTACTGGAGATTTATGACAAGGTAACTGCAGTAAGACACGAGAGAGAGGGGTGGGTAGACTGTATTTTCTTAGACTACAAGAAGACCTTCGTCACAGTTCCTCACAAGAGATTACTGCAAAAGCTAGAAGATCAGGCACGCATAACAGGAAGGGCGTCACAGTATATCAGAGAATACCTGATGCAACAACGAGTCATCGTAAGTGACGAGGTGTCGGAGTGGGCGCCAATGACGAGCGAGGTTCCACAGGGGTCAGTCCTAGAACCAGTGCTATTTTTGGTATATGTGAATGACAGAGACAGGATGTTCCAGAGATGGGACACACCAACAAGGGGTCACAATTGGAAGTTGAAGATTCAGATGAATCACAGGGATGTTAGGAAGCATTTCTTGAGTCACAGAGTTGTCAGGAAGTGGAATAGTCTGAGAAGTGATGTAGTTTAGGAAGGATCTATAAATTTAAGAAGAGGTATGATAAAGTTCAGGAGCAGGAAGAGTGACATAGTAGCGGCCAGTGACGATGCTGGGGCAGGAGCTGTGACTCGACCATTGCAATCACAACTAGGTGAGCAATTAGGTGAGCACACACAAACACACACACACACACACACACGCATACACACACACACACACACACACACACACACACACACACACACACACACACACACATACACACACACACACACACACACACACACACACACACACACACACACACACACACACACACACACACACACACACACACACACACACACATACATAAGGAGAAGAGTTAACTAAGTGATTGCTTTAATCACACATTCACAATTGCATGATTATGAAAATTGGGATAGGCCAAGAAGACCGGAAGCAGAATATTGACTCGGGGGACAGAGCATCGATCCTGGCATATCGCTGGAGGTTCACTTCAACCAATTAACCTTTGCAGATAATGCTCGTCTGGCAAATGGAAGAAGAACTTGTAGGTATAGGTGGGAAACGACGGAGTTCTATAGAGGGGTGAGAATAGGTTTAAGAAAAGTGTGGACTTTGGGGTAAGTTATATGGAGATGAAGGGTGGACATGAGTGGAAGAAGAAAGAGAAAAAATGAAGAATAAGAGGAGGAAGCAGAAAGGAAACCGACAAAAATAGAGAGGAGGAGGAAAAGGAGGAAAGGGAGAAGGGAGATATAATGGGATCGTTGAAATAGATGTTGGGGTGTTGCACTGCGTAAGAGTGAAAGGGTGTCAGTAGAGAGCAGAAAAATGCGATGGATTATTTGGGTTAATTAGCAAAGAAGTTCAGAGAGAGGACTGTGGGGATCTGGGGATGGAATGGTACTTTGGGAAGAGGACAGGTGGAAAGGAAAAGTTTGGGTTGAGGACTGCTGTAGGAATCTGGCTCTGCACGGGCTATAAAGTACTGGAAAGGGCTGTAAATAGTCAGATATTAGGGGCTGGCAGTGCGTGTTACAGATGTTCGTAGCAGGTTGAAGAGGTGGATGCTGGTACGTGGGTTGTAAAAAGTGGTTGTTGATACATAAGTTGTAGAAGGCTACGAGAACCTAGATACATGGGTTTTAACGAGTTACCTGTCTGCTGGCTATAAATGGTTGCACATTGTAAGCGATTAAATGGAACGATTTTCGGGAGATGATGAAACGCGGTTGTGGTATGTAATAAGCTGATAGTACGTCTGTGTAGAATGCTGTAAGAAGCTGAATGAACTAGGGTTAAAGAGAGTATGAAATAATAGTTGAAGATAGTGAGAATCAAGGGGAATTGTTAATAAGGTGCACTGTGTCGCATGTGGGAATTAGCATACACACACACACACATAGAGAGAGAGAGAGAGAGAGAGAGAGAGAGAGGAGAGATAAGATAAGATAAGATTTCGTTCGGATTTTTAACCCCGGAGGGTTAGCCACCCAGGATAACCCAAGAAAGTCAGTGCGTCATCGAGGACTGTCTAACTTAATTCCATTGTGGTCCTTAATCTTGTCCCCCAGGATGCGACCCACACCAGTCGACTAACACCCAGGTACCTATTTGCTGCTAGGTGAACAGGACAACAGGTGTAAGGAAACGTGTCGAAATGTTTCCACCCGCCGGGAATCGAACCCGGGCCCTCCGTGTGTGAAGCGGGAGCTTTAGCCACCAGGCTAAATGGACTAGATATACATTGGTTACAAAGGGTAGGGAGTTGCAAGGGGCCGAAGAAACGTGGGTTAAAAGGGAGTGATAAGGCATCAGATGGGCATAGGTGAATGGGTATAAAAGGCCAATGAATATGAGTACAAAAGACTGAGGGACGTAGTGGTGTAGACATGTTACTGCTGACAGCTAATGAAAATGAGGTATTATTTTTAATTTTCTATACTGATTGCAATATATTAATGTGATTAATGCCTAAAGTAACGTTATTAAACTCTGCAAGGCATCCTATTTTTTTTTTAGTTGAACAAGTATTGCGATTCTCAGAGTTGATGGGTAGAAAATTCTCATTTTCTCTGTGATTGCTAGCCTGCGTACTAGTAGCCTGGTAGCAGTAAGGGTATACCAGCATACTCTTCAGAAAACGAAGTATTATTATATCTGTTAATATATGAATCTATAATTAAATCTTATTCCACTTCAGGAAGAATTGAAAAATGCCAACAAACTTTTAAAACATTTAATGTCACAAGATCGTTTACGACACCAGGAAAATTAACGTAAAATTTGATCATTTAATGAAAGTTATTTAAAGAAGAAGGAATCTGCTATGATGGAATATAAAAAATAAATTTCATATACTGATTGCTTAATAAGGTAGACCATGGATTTCCCAGATCCTTTCCCAATTCTTGAGCCTAATATTTTCCTGTACTCAAATTTGCAATCAACTACACACAACTTAATCAACTAAATAATGGTGTTCTTTTCGAATGGCATGTGATATATACTTTTGGAATCAGGATTTAAAGTCATTTATGACGAAACAGATTGGAGTTTAGTAGTAAGTTTGTGATAATTAACATATCAGTATTGTTGTGGTTACTACGATATTACTGTGTATTTCATGAACTTGGCATTCTTCATGGCTCAAACTTCTGTTATTCTCGAGAGTGAGGGGTTCCCTGAACGACACTGCCTGGATTTCCTACTACATCTGTACTAGGGGCTATGGCTGTAATGGCTATAGAGGAGTCTTTAACGGAATTCGGATTCTCACTATGGCTGGGGGCTGAGTCTGGGTCAGCCCTAGGGCTGGGGAGAGATAGCTGATTTTTTTGTTTCCTGTGTTTTTTCTAGTGGGTGTCTGTTTATTTTTGGGGCAATTTTGTTATAGACAAGGGCATTCTGTGTATTAAACTTTACTCCTCTCCTATCCTCCCATGCTCTATATATTCCAGGTAGACTATCCTATAGTTCCTCTTTGTTTTCATGCTTATTGTTTAACCTCCTGAATGCTTTCCTGATATCTGTCCATAGTTCCTCATCCTTACTGCAGATCCAGAAACACCTTTCTAGATGGATGTCGTTTTTGGATTCAGTTCTTATACTTGCACAAGTGACATGATATTTTGAAAAGAAAAGGTTGCATATGATTCTGGATTTTTTCCAAAGAGCCTTTTCACGTGTCTCACAGTCATATTGCACTGCCATCGTGCCTGTATCCTATTTGTAAACTGGATACCACAAGAACCTGATTTTTCACTTTATCTTTTTGATCTGCACACAGGTGTGGGGTGTTAGATGGTCACTGCATAGGTATGTGGGATGTAATGATTATGGAGACTTACTACACATTAAAACTTTTGTGGTGTATAGCAACATACATCATACATCCTACAACAAATTATTTTCTGCCATGATCACTGCCATTTATCTTATCCTGAGCAGTTGTATGTGGTCATGGTGGGTTGTTTTGGATGTTGGCTGGGTTTGTGTGGGATGAGAGGTGGATCCGTGGACAGTGGGTATGGGTGCCAGCGGGGGAAGACCATCCCCACTGTTTGGGGTGGTCAGTGGAGAGAGGCTTGGGGGAGTGCAGGGAGCCCCTCCCACTGGGTGGGGTATCGGTGGTAAAAGGTCACGGAAAAGACACTTCACACAGTAGGGACATTTGGCTTATGCCTCACTTTATGTCTACGATGTTTCCTTACTCATTAATGCCACCATCACTTGTTTTATTTCTTATGACTATAGTAAATACTCATCCATTATTTCCACTTCTCTGGACATCTGGCAATAGGTCGCTAGTGCCAGTCGATTATAATACAATCCTATATGATACACCATATATTTTATGCTGTGCTGGGGATTAATTAAGATTACTCGTAGCTACAAATTTAGTTCACTATATCACTGCACATACTTATCCATGTCAATTGCTATATTACTTATACGATACTTTAATATCTGTTTGTTTCCACTTCTGTCGACACGTGGCAATAATTCGCTAGTGCTGGCTATAAACATACATGTAATATACACCATGCAATTGAAAATTTCAAGGTTTTTATAATCTTCAATTTAAGGTCACTATATCACTGAACATGTTTTACCCTCATCATATGCTGTATTATTATGATGATGTGAGTAACAATCGTTCGGTATACAATGACTTGACCCACTTAGGCCTATTCCCACAGCACCAGCCGTTATTCTAAGCTGGGAACTCTCCACTTTACACTATACTCCATATTTTTCTCTTCACTGTTAACCTGATATTGTTTTTATATTAGATTAAATGAGTATATGCACTTTTTTGGTTACACACGCTTATTTCTCGCACTCTGTCCCCTCTGGGATTATTAAGGAAATGCAATTTTGAGAGAGTTCAATCATGCGTGATTTTCCCCTCACAACCCTCCTTGGGAACCCATGCTGCTATGGCCATCCTCATGATCAGCTAAAACACATGATGCTCTAGTCCATGGGACCATACAATCCTCAAGAATGACTCACCCAGCCAAGGTAGGTGTTCTACCCACCAGCCGAGGACATAAGGTGGTGTGGATGCTTCTGAGCTAATTTCATTCTACTCCCTGTTTGGTATAGTAGCCCAACGAGCACTATTTTATATTTTTGTGCCTACGAACGAGTGGTATTGATCACTATCAACACTTCGACTAGCCAAGGATTTGAACTCATTCTGCACTGGCCAGCCTCATGATGAGCGAAACTACATGACATTCTAGTCCACTGGACCACACAATCCTTGGCTAGTCGCTGTGATGTTACTGATCAATACCACTGGTTCATGGGTACAATAATATAAAATACTGCTTGCTGGGCTAGTACATCAAACAGAGTGTAGAATGAAATTAGCTCAGAAGCTGTTTTGTTTTTTATTGTTCCTTGATAAAGTGAAAAGTCACAAATGTGCTTGAATTTCGCAATTTTTTCACAATGGTTGTTTAGCAGATTGTGTTATCACCTGTTTACTGTGATCTTACTGTACAAACACACACACACACACACACACACACACACACACACACACACACACACACACACACACACACACACACACACACACACACACACACACACACACACACGAGAGATAACAAGAAACGACTGCGAAGTATCTGAGGAACTCAACATGAGATTCAAAGAAGTGTTCACAGAGGAGACAGAAGGGGCTCCAGAAAGACGGAGAGGTGGGGCACACCACCAAGTGCTGGACACAGTGCACACAACCGAGGAAGAAGTGAAGAGGCTTCTGAGTGAGCTAGATACCTCAAAGCCAATGGGGCAGGATAAAATCTCTCCATGGGCCCTGAGAGAGGGAGCAGAGGCGCTATGTGTACCCCTAACAACAATGTTCAAAACATCTATCGAAACAGGGAGATTACCATAGGTATGGAAGACAGCAAATGTAGTCCCAATTTTTAAAAAAAGGAGACAGATATGAAGCACTAAACTACAGACCAGTGTCACTGACCTGTATAGTATGCAAAGTCATGGAGAAGAGTATCAGGAGAAGAGTGGTGGAACACCTAGAAAGGAATGATCTCATCAACATCAGCCAACATGGTTTCAGGGACGGGAAATGCTGTGTCACAAACCTACTGGAGTTCTATGACAGCGTGACAGCAGTAAGACAAGAGAGAGAGGGGTGGGTGGATTGCATTTTCTTGGATTGTAAGAAGGCGTTTGACACAGTTCCACACAAGAGATTAGTGCAGAAACTGGAGGACCAGGCAGGGATAACAGGGAAGGCACTACAATGGATCAGGGAATACTTGTCAGGAAGACAGCAGCGAGTCATGTGTGTGTGTGTGTGTATATACTCACCTAATTGCACTCACCTAATTAAGGTTGCAGGGGTCGAGACTCAGCTCCTGGCCCCGCCACTTCACTAAACTCTACTAGGTCCTATCTCTCCCTGCCTCGTGAGCTTTATCATACTTTGTCTTAAAGCTATGTATGATTCCTGCCTCCACTACCTCACTTGCTAGACGATTCCACTTCCTGACTACTCTATGGCTGAAGAAATACTTCCTAACATCCCTTTGACTCATCTGAGTCTTCAACTTCCAAGTATGACTCCTTGTTTCTGTGTCCTCTCTCTGGAACATCCTGTCTCTCTCCACCTTGTCTATTAAAGAACATAAGAACATAAGAAAAAAAGAACACTGCAACAGGCCTACTGGCTCATGCGAGGCAGCTCCAATTCTCCCACCCGCTTGAGCCAATGCCTTGATCGAGTGAGGTCAGACACGTCACTAAAGGGAGGAGCACTGCATCCGACCTAGTAGCACAAGCTAGTCAGGTCCAACTCACAATCACTCACACCCACTCATGTATTTATCCAACATATTTTTAAAACTATACAACGTCTTTGCGTCTATGACGGTATTCGAGAGTTTGTTCCACTCATCCACAACTCTATTACCAAACCAGTGCTTTCCTATATCTTTCCTGAATCTGAATTTTTCCAATTTATAGCCATTGCTGCGAGTCCTGTCTATGTTAGATATTTAAGCACGGTATTCACATCCTCTTTATTAATTCCTGTTTTCCATTTATACACCTCAGTCATATCCCCCTAATTCTACGCCTTTCTGGAGAGTGCAGATTCAGGGCCCTCAGTCTATCCTCATAGGGAAGATTTCTGATACGTGGGATCAATTTTGTCATCCTCCTTTGTACGTTTTCCAGTGCATTTATATCCATTCTGTAATACGGTGACCAAAACTGTGCAGAATTATCTAAATGAGCCCTAACCAAAGATATAAAGTGTTGAAGAACAACCTGAGGACTTCTATTATTTATACTATTTGCTATGAAGCCAAGAATTCTGTTAGCTTTATTCCGAACACTAATGCACTGTTGCCTTGGTTTTAGATTACTACTCACCATCACTCCTAAATCCTTTCTGCAGTCCGTAATATTAAGATCTACATTATTTAGTTTATATGTGTCATTGTTATTTTCCTGTCTAACATTTAGAACTTTTGCATTTGTCTATATTAAACTGCATCTGCCAGTTCTCCAGTGGTCGGAGAAGTGCTCTAATGTCCTAACTAGAATGAATCGGATGGTCTATTTTGGTGTGATCAGCAAATTTGCTTATCTTGCTATTTATTCCCTCATCTATGTCGTTTATGCAGATTGTGAAGAACAAGGAGCCCAGCACTGACCCCTGTGGAACACCGCTTATGACGTGCCCCCATTCTGTTTTCTCCCCATTTATGCAAACTCTTTGCTGCCTATTTGTCAACCACGCCTCTACCCAGGAAAAAATTCTCCTCCTATTCCGTGTTTCCTCAATAGCCTCTGATGTGGAACTCTTTCCAAAGTTTTACTGAAGTCCATATACACAATACCACATTCAGTACCATGATCTACCTCAAATACCTTAGTGAAGAAAGTTAGTAAATTCGTAAGACAGGAACCCTCCTTTGTAAAACAGTGCTGAGATTCATTAATCAATTTATGCCTTGGGAGATGGTTACGAATTTCTTAGGTAATTATTGATTCCATAAATTTTCCAACTATGGAGGTAAGGCTTATTGGTCTATAGTTCGAAGCTAAGGACCTGTCACCTGCCTTGTAAATAGGTATTACATTTGCCATTTTCCACTTATCAGGCACTATGCCAGTTTGTAGTGATATTTTGAAAGGATAGCCAAAGTATGCTAAGTTCCTCTTTACATACCTTTCACACCCTTGCAAGCAGTTCATCAGGGCCTGGGGATTTGTTAGCTTTAAATTCCTCTATTTGTCTGAGGACCATGTCACTAGTTACCGCAAACGTGCATAGTTTATTTTTGTCGTGTTCAACATAATCTTTTATTTCTGGAATTTCCCTAACATCTTCCTGAGTAAGCACTGAAAGGAAGTAAGAATTGAAAATTTCACATATATCCTTATCACTGTAAGTGATCTGACTTGAGTTACTCTTAAGTGGGCCAATCTTGTCTCTAATCTTACTTCTGCATTCCTGAAAGAACCCTTTTGGGTTGCTCTTCGAATCCCTTGCGACCTTAGCCTTATAATCCCTTTTTGCTTTTCTTATTCCTTTTTTTTTTATTTCTCTTTTTATTTGAATATATTGATTTCTTAATTGTCCCTTCCCTCTTTTGATATGCCTATATATGCCTCTCTTTTGACCAATGAGATGTTTTAATCTATTGTTCATCAATTTGGGATCATTTTTGTTAGATCTAATTTCCCTACTCGGAACAAAGGTTGTCTGGGCAGCCAGAACTATGCTCTGAAAAACGTTATATTGACAACCAAGATCACCTACCTGACCCATAGTCAGGGCATCCCAATTTAGCCCACCCAGGTAATTTTTCAGTCCCATGAAATCAGCCAAGCGAAAGTCTAGGACAGAGATTTGATTGCAGTTATCTGGGTAACCCCATGATATACTGCAACTAAGTGATTTGTGACCACTTTCCCCTAGCTCATCATTAACCTCAATGTTATTAACTAGTGATTCTTTGTTGGCAAGAACTAAGTCAAGTAGATTGTTTCCTCTAGTTGGTTCAGTCACAACCTGTTTTAAAAAGCAATCCTGAACCGTATCAAGAAAGTCACTAGACTCAAGATTTCCTGTCACATTGTTCCACTCAGTTTGTCTAAAGTTAAAATCTCCCATTATCACAACATTTTCATATCTAGATGCCTTATGAATTTCGTCCCATAACAGCTTACTACACTCTCTATCAAGGTTTGGGGGCCTATAAATCACACCCAAAATTAACTTTTCACTACCCTGGAGAAACTGTAGCCAAACAGATTCTGTGTCTCATATTTCTAATCTTATATCTCGTCTAACACAACAATTTAAATTATCTCTGACATACATCGCCACTCCACCACCTTTCCAGTTGACCCTGTCAGAATGGAACAGTTTATAACCCTGTATGTTGCATTCAGAAGGCATTTCTCTATCTTCCAAGTTGAACCAGGCCTGCCTCTGTTATAGCAATAATATCCATATTATCTACACTTGCAAGTAATCTTAGCTCATCTGTCTTATTTCTTAGACTCCTACTATTTGTATAGTAAACCTTAAGGGAGCTGGTCACTCGTTGTTCTCTACTATATCTCTTTGTTTGTTGATAAATTGCTTTGCCTTTACTAGCAACTTTATTTTGAATATTGTCTTTTAAACATATCCCTGATGTATCCTGGTTATATCTTCTGTTTTCAACCCTAGTACTGCAGCATGATTGTTTCCCACGGACACCCATACCTCTATAATCTATCAGTTTAAAGTCCCAGACATGTCATCAATGACCCCCTCAATCGAATTGGCTAATGCAACCACTCCAGCCCCAGGGAGATGAACCCCATCCCTTGCATACGTATCACGCTTGCCATAGAATATGTCCCAGTTATCAATGAATGAAACAGGAAGTTCCTTGCAGTACCTGTATAGCCAGCAATTTATACCAATTGCCCTAGACATCCGTTTATTGCCCACTCCCTTTCTAGGCAAGATGCTACATATGATTGGGATCCCTCACGTAGACCTGACTACATCTATGGCTGACCTATACTTATCCAGCAGCTCATGTCTCTGACCGTTCCCAATGTCATTTCCACCAGCACTAAGACAGATAATGGGCTTGTTCCCATTGCCTGACATAATATTATCCAACCTGCTGACTATGTCACCAACACCAGCTCCTGGGAGACACACTCACTGTCTGACCTTTCTATCTTTGTTACAAAAAGCACGGTCCATATATCTTACCTGAGAATCTCCCAATATCAGAATGTTCTTACCTTGATAAACAGTGGAGTCAGCAGTACCTTTAACCTCACTAACCACTGAAGTACACTCGTCCTGGAGAACAGATAATCGATTTCCTACCTTCATATCTTTTCTATTAACTTTCCTTATCATCCTTCTTCCTGAATTGTGAACCACTTACTACTTAAAGTGGCTGTCACTCGCCAGATCACTGCTGGTAACTTTTTCCTCCTCACCAGCTACCACCATCTCACACACACTCCTAAGCCCATCTAGATGAAGCTTCAACTTCCTATTTTCCTCCTGAAGAAGTAGAATCTCCTTCTTCAGCGCTTTAACCAGAGATTTTAAAACACTACAACAAGCCTTGGTGCTAAGTAACACCCCACGCTAATCCCAGACAGCTTAGGGCAGGCATGACCACACGTGATCACGTATTTTGTGTGTTGTTATCATGTCTCCCATAACCCTCCCGTCCTCCAGTGTCGTCAGGCTGATTTCCCTTAACCTCTCTTCGTTGCACATTTCCCTTAGCTCTGGAACTTACCTTGTTGCAAACCTTTGCACTTTCTCTAACTTCTTGATGTGCTTGATCAAGTGTGGGTTATAAACTGGTGCTGCATACTCAAGTATGGGCCTGACGTACACGGTGTACGGTGTTATGAACGATTCCATACTAAGGTATCGGAACGTTATTCTCAGGTTTGCCAATCGCCTATATGCTGCAGCAGTTATCAGGTTGATGTGTGCTGGTGAAGACGTGTTCGGTGTTATACTCACCCGAAGATCTTTCTCCTTGAGCGAAGTTTGCAGCCTTTGGCCACCTATCCTATACTCTGTCTGCGGTCTTCTTTGCCCTTCCCCGATCTTCATGACTTTGCATTTGGCAAGGTTAAATTCGAGGAGCCAGTTGCTGGACCAGGTATCCAGCCTGTCCAGGTCTATTTGAAGTCCTGCCTGATCTACATCTGATTTAGTTCTCCTCATTAACTGCACATCATCTGCGAACAGGGATACTTCCGAGTCTATCCCTTCCATCATGTCATTCACATATACCAAAAATAGCACTGGTCCGGGGACCGACCCCTGTGGGACCCCGCTCGTCCCAGGTGCCCAAAGTGATTCCTCATTATGTACCATGACTCGTTGTTGCCTCCGTGTCAGGTCCATTGCAGCTCCCTTCCTGTTATACGTGCCTGATTCTCTAGCTTCTGCACTAATTTGTCGTGAGGACCTGTGTCGAAGGCCTTCTTGCAGTCGAAGAAAATGCAATCAACCCACCCCTCTCTCTTGTGTTCTACTTCTGTTACTTTATCAGAAATCTCCTGAACGTTTATGACACAAAATTTGCCTTCCGTGAATCCGCGCTTGTTGGCGTTTATGCTCTTGTTCTGTTCCAGGTGCTCCACCTCTCTCCTCCTGATAATCTTCTCCATGACTTTACATACTAAACACGTCAGTGACACTGATCTATAGTTTAGTGCCTCTTTTCTGTTTCATTTTTTAAAAATTGGAACTACATTTGCTGTCTTCCATACCTCAGGTAGTTGCCCAGTTTGAAGGAATGTGTTGAAGATTCTGGTTAGTGGCACACACAGCGTTTCTGCTCTCTCTGTAAGGACGCACAGGGCGATGTTGTCTGGTCTTATTGATTTTGAGTTATAAAGGTCAGTAAGCAGCTTCTTCACCTTCTCCTCAGTTGTGTGTATGTCATCCAACACTTGTTTGTGTGTTCCTTATTGGTGTCCCCTTCTGTTCAGTCTTCCTGTCTCCATTGTAAATACTTCCTTAAATCTCGTGTAGAACTCCACATTGTAAGGCATGACCAGTAGGTAAGATTCTATTGCAACTCAGTACAAATAAACGATCATACACTGATACAGCAAAGTGTGACGATCGAGAAAATGAACACCTGCATTTTTAATTCTTGTGTCAGATCCAGAGCCTAGCATAAATGTAGTTGAACTATATGTATATGTTTTGCAGTTTTTCCCTGCCAAGTTTATTAAGCTCCTACTAAAAGGAGATGGTTGAAGAACTGAAGCAGCATCGTTGTGGATTTTTTCAGAAACTGTTTGAATTTATCTCCTTATATCATTCCGTTTGTTCGTTTATATACTTGCATTTCCCTTGCCGCTGCCACCCTGAATTTTCTCAGTTTTTACGACACAGTTGGTTGTCTCGGTACGTGTCTGAAGCCTCTTTCCAACTACTCAAGTACAATTTTTATGTGGGCTATTGTGCGGAAGCGTTTGGTTGCATTAAGTAGGAACGAGACATTGTATTTGCCTTTACTACCTCCCTTATTTCGTTCTTCTAGTGCCTTTTGTTTTCAGTACTCTTAAGTAATGTTATAAACTTCTCGAAACTGAGAACTATAACACGCTAACAATAGCGTAAGTTCTCCAGTACTGTTTTGGATTGTAATTTAACATATAAGTCATTTTATGCTAATAATATGAAAGTCGAATGTTTAACGTGTATGTTAAACGAATTATTTATTTTTCTCCTGTTCAACGAAATTGCTCCTGTAACTAGCTTCTTTATTGTTTATTATGCTCAACTTCTCTCCTGCTTCCTAGCACCATCTTCATTCCAGTTAAGGGCTTCCCTCCCTCCCAGAATCAGGCATAAATACACAGGATCAGTGATAGACTTTCTAGTTCCTGGCTTGGTCTGCTTCACTTCTTGTGTTGCGAATCATAAGATTCTCAAGAATAAAAGCAGAAGATATTTCAGGTACTAGTTAAATAAATGAGGTCGAAGTTAATATATCCCTTAAGATAGAAATCTCCAGCCCCTCCACACACTTTAGGGTGTGAATAAATAAAATAATACTGGAGTAACTCACAACCAACCCACAAGTTGCAAAGGCAACTAAACATTCTCGTCGTAAACCTATATAAAATTGGAACATAATGTTCCAATACGATTTGTGAGGTACTGGCTTTAGAGAAACACAAATGGGGAAAGGAGAATCATAAATTTAGAAAATGGAAGGATATGAGAAACAGTATAACGACAAAAAGAATTTGTGCACTGAAATCTCTCACAGAATTTCCCCATAGATAACACAGGTTAAAAAAACAATTTTCAAAGATATTTGAAGGTATTCAGGGTATTTTGGTGTTTCTGAAATCGAAAATGGCAGTAGGTTTTTTCACATTGGCTCTAGTTTGTGAAATATTGCATACCTACCCTGAAATAACATAGAACTTAGCCATAATACACACACACACACACACACACACACACACACACAATAAATGAGGTCGAAGTTAATATATCCCTTAAGATAGAAATCTCCAGCCCCTCCACATACTTTAGGGTGTGAATAAATAAAATAATACCGCCAAAGGAAGGGGAAGGAGACTAGATGAGCTGGAAAGGAAGATGGAAGAGAGGTTAGCAGCAGAATGCAGAAGGTGGAAGCAACAGGCCACAGAAGCAGAAATCAAGATAGAGAGATTAGAAGAGGAGCTGAGACATCTGAAACAGCACAGAGACAAAGATATTACAGAAGTAGCATCGGCAATGGCTACATCGAACACAGACAACAGGTCCGAAGGAAGCATGGAAACTAAACTGTATGCAGAGGTCCTGTCAAACCCACATGGGGCCAAAACAAAGAGAGGAAGCACTCTAGGACAGAAAGAGAGGTTGGAAGACATCGAAGGAACTAGGACATGTGCAAGGACCTTACCAGATACCTGTGGAGGCCAGGAGCAGGTGAGCAGGAAGGATAAACCAAGAAGCATAGGGGCCATAACGAGGGAAGGGACTGAAGGAAGGAACACTCCACGGGAAGGAACTAAAACACATCAGAGGATGCAATGGGAGTCACAGTGGGAGGTGGAAAGGGAGAGATCCGTGTTTGTCTATGGGCTAGACGAAGCTAAAGGGGAAACTTAAGATGAAAGAAAGCAGGAGGAGAAAAAAGCGATTGAAGACATCATGAAGGTGATAGGCGAGGGGGACATGACCCAGGTGGCAAATTTTCGGAGAATTGGGTGGTTCACAAAGAAAAGGAATCGGCCTCTCAAAGTAATTTTCAAGGCAGAATCAACCCGAACCATGATCCTGCAGGAGAAAGCACGGCTGAGAGGCAAGCAGGAGTTCCGGAGTGTGTACCTCGACCGAGACAGAACACAGGACGAAAGGAAGACAATGAAAGAGAGAGTTCAAAAACGAAAGGAGAAATGGGAGGAAATGAAAAAGGAGAGCAGAATAACCCAGGATCAAATGGAAGGACAAGCGCACCCCCCAGAAACACCTGCAGAAGGACTCCAGCCACGACACCCCCAAGGCAACTGAACAATCCAAACCAACCATCACACACCGATCCCTCTGTTTCCACCCCCCACACCACAGTTACAGTATTAGAACAGAAGTTGAAGGTTTGGTACACAAATGCAGATGGATTAACGAATAAACATGAGGAATGGCAAGAAAGAATCAATGAGAAGTCCCCAGACATCATAGCAGTTACAGAAACAAAACTCATGGAGACAATAACAGATGCAATCTTCCCACCAGGATACCAGATCATGAGGAAAGATAGAAGGGGCAGGGGGGGAGGAGGGGTTGCTCTGCTCGTAAAAAACAGATGGAAATTCGAGAAAATGGAAGGAATAGATGAGACGGGAGAAAGAGACTACATAGCAGGTACACTTCAGTCGGGGGAACACAAAGTGGTCATTGCAGTGATGTATAATCCACCACAGAACTGCAGGAGGCCAAGAGAGGAATATGAAGAGAGCAACAGAGCAATGGTGGACACACTTGTTGAGGTGGCAAGAAGAGCTCACTCCAGCAGAGCAAAGTTGCTGGTTATGGGGGATTTCAACCACAGGGAGATTGACTGGGAAAACCTGGAGCCACATGGGGGTCCCGAAACATGGAGAGCCAGGATGTTGGACGTGGTGCTGGAAAACCTCATGCACCAACATGTTAAGGACACTACCAGAGTGAGAGGGGAGGATGAACCAGCAAGATTGGACCTTGTGTTCACCCTGGGCAGCTCAGACATTGAGGACATCAAGTATGAGAGTCCCCTAGGAGCTAGCGACCACGTGGTTCTGTGCTTTGAATACATAGTAGAGCTGCAAGTGGAGAGAATAACAGGAGTAGAATGGGAAAAACCTGACTATAAAAGAGGGGACTACATAGGGTTGAAGAACTTCCTGCGGGAGGTCCAGTGGGAGAGAGAACTGGCAGGAAAGCCAGTAAATGAAATGATGGAATATGTAGCAACAAAATGCAGGGAGGCAGTGGAAAGGTTCATTCCCAAGGGCAACAGTAACAACGGGAAGACCAGAACAAGCCCCTGGTTCACCCGACGGTGTAAGGAGGCAAAAACAAAGTGCAATAGAGAATGGAAAAAGTACAGAAGGCAGAGAACACACGAAAATAGGGAGATCAGTCGCAGAGCCAGGAATGAGTACGCACAGGTAAGGAGGGAGGCCCAGCGACAGTATGAAAATGACATAGCATCGAGAATCAAGACTGACCCGAAACTGTTGTATAGCCACATCAGGAGGAAGACAACAGTCAAAGACCAGGTGATCAGATTAAGGACAGAAGGTGGAGAACTCACAAGAAATGATCAGGAGGTATGTGAGGAGCTGAACAGGAGATTTAAGGAAGTTTTTACAGTAGAAACAGGAAGGGCTGTGGGAAGACAGAACAGAAGGGAACATCAAGAGGGAATATACCAACAAGTGTTGGGTGACATACGATCAACTGAGGAGGAGGTGAAGAAGCTCTTAAGTGACCTTGACACCTCAAAGGCGATGGGACCGGACAACATCTCCCCATGGGTCCTTAGAGAAGGAGCAGAGATGCTGTGTGTGCCTCTAACCACAATCTTCAACACATCCCTTGAAACTGGGCAACTACCTGAGAAATGGAAGACAGTTAATGTAGTCCCCATATTTAAGAAAGGAAACAGAAACGAGGCACTAAACTACAGACCTGTGTCTCTGACATGTATCGTGTGCAAAGTCATGGAGAAGATTATCAGGAGGAGAGTGGTCGAACACCTGGAAAGGAACAAGATTATAAATGAAAATCAGCATGGGTTCATGGAAGGCAAATCTTGTATCACAAACCTCCTGCAGTTTTATGACAAGGTAACAGAAGTAAGACACGAGAGAGAGGGTTGGGTAGATTGCGTTTTCCTAGACTGCAGGAAGGCCTTTGACACAGTTCCCCACAAGAGATTAGTGCAGAAGCTGGAGGATCAGGCACACGTAAAAGGAAGGGCACTGCAATGGATAAGGGAATACCTGACAGGGAGGCAGCAACGAGTCATGGTACGTGAAGAGGTATCACAGTGGGCGCCTGTTACGAGCGGGGTCCCACAGGGGTCAGTTCTAGGACCAGTGCTATTTTTGATATATGTGAACGACATGATGGAAGGAATAGACTCTGAAGTGTCCCTGTTCGCAGATGACGTGACGTTGATGAGAAGAATTAAATCGGACGAGGATGAGGCAGGACTGCAAAGAGACCTGGAGAGGCTGGACATGTGGTCCAGTAACTGGCTTCTAGAATTCAATCCAGCCAAATGCAAAGTCATGAAGATTGGGGAGGGGCAAAGAAGACCGCAGACAGAGTATAGGCTAGGTGGACAAAGACTACAGACCTCACTCAGGGAGAAAGACCTTGGGGTGACCATAACACCGAGCACATCACCGGAGGCACACATCAACCAAATAACCGCTGCAGCATACGGGCGCCTGGCAAACCTGAGAATAGCGTTCCGATACCTTAATAAGGAATCGTTCAAGACACTGTACACTGTGTATGTCAGGCCCATACTGGAGTATGCAGCACCAGTCTGGAACCCACACCTGGTCAAGCACGTCAAGAAGTTAGAGAAAGTACAAAGGTTTGCAACAAGGCTAGTCCCAGAGCTCAAGGGAATGTCGTACGAGGAAAGGTTAAGGGAAATCGGACTGACGACACTGGAGGACAGAAGGGTCAGGGGAGACATGATAACGACATACAAGATACTGCGGGGAATAGACAAGGTGGACAGAGATAGGATGTTCCAGAGAGGGGACACAGGGACAAGGGGTCACAACTGGAAGCTGAAGACTCAGACGAGTCACAGGGACGTTAGGAAGTATTTCTTCAGTCATAGAGTTGTCAGCAAGTGGAATAGCTTAGCAAGTGAACTAGTGGAGGCAGGAACCATACATAGTTTTAAGAAGAGGTATGACAAAGCTCAGGAAGCAGAGAGAGAGATGATCCAGTAGCGATCAGTGAAGAGGCGGGGCCAGGAGCTGAGTCTCGACCCCTGCAACCACAATTAGGTGAGTACAATTAGGTGAGTACACACACACACACACACACACACACACACACACACACACACACACACACACACACACACACACACACACACACACACACACACAACACTGGAGGACAGGAGAGTCAGGATAAATATGATAACGACATACAAAATACTGCGTGGAATAGAGGTGGACAGAGACAGGATGTTCCAGAGATGGGACACAGAAACAAGGGGTCACAAATGGAAGCTGAAGATTCAGATGAGTCAAAGGGATGCTAGGAAGTATTTCTTCAGTCATAGAGTAGTTAGGAAGTGGAACAGTCTGGCAAGCGATGTAGTGGAGGCAGGAACTATACATAGTTTTAAGACGAGGTATGATAAAGCTCATGGAGCAGGGGGAGAGAGGACCTAGTAACGGTCGGTGAAGAGGCGGGGCCAGGACTGGAGTCTCGACCCCTGCAACCACAATTAGGTGAATTAGGTGAGTACACACACACACACACACACACATGCACACACACACACTCCCACACACACACACACACACACACACACACACACACACACACACACACACACACACACACACACATATATATATATATATATATATATATATATATATATATATATATATATATATATATGCAAGGAATTCGCGAGAGCATGCGAAATATACACAAACACTGATCTCTGGCTGAAGGAGACTCGAACCTACGAACCTTAGGACAAGGTACGCAGTGCTTTACCAATCTACCCACACTGGACCAATACCTTGGCGTGTAGCATGAGCTACACGTTTGATCCAAGGCAGCCAGCTTTCAGGGAGAAGGCATATTTCGCATGCTCTCGCGAATTCCTTGCATTGTTCAAATCTCTAGTAAGGCTGATGCATGCAGGGGATGAGATGAAAAGCTGTAAGCCTTCTCCCTGAAAGCTGGCTGCCTTGGATCAAACGTGTAGCTCTTGCTACACGCCAAGGTATTGGTCCAGTGTGGGTAGATTGGTAAAGCACTGCGTACCTTGTCCTAAGGTTCGTAGGTTCGAGTCTCCTTCAGCCAGAGATCAGTGTTTGATATATATATAAATGTATATATATATATATATATATATATATGTCGTGCCCAATAGGCAGAACTTGCGATCTTGGCTTAAATAGCAATGTTCATCTTGCCATATACGACAATGGAAAATTTGTGTATGCAATAATTTCGTCAAAATCATTCTGAACCTAATGAAAAAAATATATTTCACTGTGTTTGTTTAGTATTAAATTACTGAAACAAATCTAAAATATATTTAGTTGGGTTAGGCTAAAATAAATAGCTCTTGTTATAATAAGGTTAGGTAAGTTTTCTAAGATTCTTTTGGTGTAAAATTAAAAAATTTTGCATTAACAGTAATGAAAAAAATATATCTTTAAACGTATAAGAGAAAATTTCAGAAAGGACTTAATTTCTAATGAGTTCTTGCTAATTGACCAGTTTTGCATATTCAATGACATATATATATATATATATATATATATATATATATATATATATATATATATATATATATATATATATATATATATATATATACATATATATATAAATATATATATATATATATAAATATATATATATATATATATATATACATATATATATATATATATATATATGTATATATATATATATATATGTATATATATATGTATATATATATATATATATATATATATATATATATATATATATATATATACATATATATGCAAAACAACCACTGTGAAAGAATATAGAAATTCCAAGCGCTTTCGTGACTATTCACGTTATCATTGTTCCTTGATAATGTGAATAGTCACGAAAGCGCTTGGAATCTCATATTCTTTCACAGTGGTTGTTTTTGTATATTCTGAAATCACCTGTTTACTGTGATCTTATTGCATATATATATATATATATATATATATATATATATATATATATATATATATATATATATATATATATATATATATATATATATATATATATATATATATATATATATATATATATTTATATATATATATATATATATATATATATATATATATATATATATATATATATATATATATATATATATATATATATATATATATATATATATATATATATATATATATATATATATATATATATATATATATATATATATATATATATATATATATATATATATATATTATAATATAATATATATATATATATATATATATATATATATATATATATATTACTATATATATATATATATCTATATAATATCTATATATATATATATTATATACTATATATATGAATATATATATATATATATATATACTATATATATATATATATATATATATATTATATATATATATATATATATATAATATATATATATATATATGTATATATATATATATATATATATATATATATATATTATATATATATATATATATATATATATATATATATATATATATAAAATATATGTATATATATCATATATATTATATATATATATATATATATATATATATATATAATATATATATATATATATATATATATATATACTATATATATATATTATATATATATATATATATATAACTACTGTGAAAGAATAATGACATTCCTAGCGCTTTCGTGACTACTCACATTGTCAAGGAACAATAAAAGTGATGCATCAAAAGAAGGCATGTAAAGGGTCTAGACCGCACCTCACCATCACATCCCACAACAAAGCAACACCTGACGCGTGATTCATAAGAAAGAGAACACTGCAGCAGGCCCGCTGGCCCAACTAGACAGGTCCTTCATTTAACCCACGAAGAAACTATTCTTCCCAAGAATTAAGACTTATTATTTATCCAATGTATTATTAAATTCTTCCCAAATTCTATTAATTATAAATGGATCTAATTTATATAAACCAAATATGATGTTGATACTGGTCTGTAGTTTGTTGTTTCATGTGTGTCTCCTTTTTTCAAAATTTGGACTACATTTGCTGTCTTCTGTACCTCAGGGAGCTTGCGTCTTTGAATAGATGTGCTGAAGATTTTTGTTAGTGGTACACAGAGTGCCTTTGCTCCCTATCTTAGGACCCATGGAGAAATGTTATCCTGCCCCATTGCCTTTTAGGTATCTAGTTCGCTTAACAGCCCCGTCACCTCTTCCTTGGTTGTATTATGTCTAACACTGGGTGGTGTACCCCAGCCCTCCATGTTTCAGGAGTCCTTTCTGTCTGCACTTTGAACACTTGTTTAAATCTCATGTTGAGCTCCTCACATACTTCTCGGTCATTTCATGTGATCCCACCTCCTTCTTTAGCCTGACTACCTGGTCCTTCATTGGTGTTATCCTCCTGATGTGATTGTGCAACTGCTTTGGCTCAGATTTGGCTATCGCTGCTATGTCATTTTCGTATTGACGTTGGGCCTCCCTCCTTACCTGTGCATATTCATTTCAGGCTCTTTGACTACTCTCCTTATTCTCCTGGGTTCTTTCCTCCTATACTTCTTCCATTCTCTACCACATTTAATTTTGGCTTCTCTACACCTCTACAACAATATATAGAGTCAATTCCTCTACATAGGATATTAAGCAGAAATATTCCAACAATTCTAGCGGGAGATTTTAATGCTCATCACCCTGCCCTCTTCAACTGTGGAGCTGGTATTCCACTGGGTGACTTAAAAGGAAAACAACTATTTAACATCATGACAGCTAGAAACTTGTCATTTCAAGGCCCATTCTTTAAATCGTACATTGGACCTCATCCAGGGACACCAGATATAGTACTGACAAACAGAGACTGTGACATCTTTCACTGTCGTATATCTCCTGGTGGAAACGTAGGATCTGACCATATCCCTGTTATAATACAACTACAAACTTCTCCATTTAGAATACCTGTAACTCCTAAACCCAATCTTAACACCCTAGGATTTGACCCCTTCAGGGCATTTCTGGGTGACGATGAAATTGTGTCATTGGAAAATCTACCTTCCAGTGCAATTGATGATGCAATCAGGTCCCTGCATAATCGAATAATTGAAGCTACTAATGCAACTTGTCAATTAGCTTCCACAAAGATATACCAACAATATAAACCTACTAGGGAAATTAGAGACAATTTAAGAAATTATCAAGCAGAATGTCGAAGGCATCTTCAAACGCGACAACCACCAGTAGCTACACTGCACCGATTAAGGCATGAATTAATTAACATGATTAGTCAACACAAACGAGACATATGGAAATTTCTAGTTCTTCAAGCTAATCAATATAAACGTGAACCAGCAAAATTTTGGAGTAAGATCCGACAACTTTTAGGGGCAAAGCACAAGGTTCCTAACTACCTAATTCATACCTTCACTGATGAGGATGATGAAGATGTTGAGATTAAACTTGATGATCCACAGGACCAGGCTAATTTGATGGGTGATGTATGGGAGAAAATTCTCTCCCACAATAACAGTCGTCAATTTAACAATAATCATTATCAGTTGGTAAATGAATGGAGAGATGAGAACTTGGATGATCTACAACCACTACCTTCCATCGATACTTCAACTCTTGAAGATACCCACCCGCTTACTAGACCTATTACATTACTAGAGATGAGTCAGGTTATTGGAAGAATGCGAAATAGAGCCCCTGGCCTCTCTGGAATAACAATGAAACAAATAAAGTTCCTACCCAGAAATTGTAAACAGTCTTTGGTAAATATCTTTAATGCCATCTTGGCCTCAGGACATTTTCCAGTGGTTTTTAAGACTGCTAGGATGATCTTTCTTGGTAAGCCCAATAAAGACATCCACCAACCTGGGAACTATAGACCTATATCTTTACTTGAAGTCACTGGAAAAGTTCTTGAGAAGGTCATTTCCAACAGATTGAACTACTATATGGAGTTTAATCACCTTTTTACTGAAAAACAATTTGGCTTTAGAACACATAGAGGTACCAATTATGCAATAAATGTTATTTTCGATACTGTAGCAAGTCTAAAACAGCAGGGCAATCTTGCCCTAATTGCCACCAGAGATGTTCATAAAGCTTTTGATAGCTTATGGCATGATGGCCTTATATATAAACTCATTGACCTACCAGACCATAACTGGACTTTTCTCAGAGTAATATATAATTTCTTAACTCAAAGAAAAATCATTCCCACCTTTCATGGCAGGTCGGCAGAGCCTTTTATACCGACAGCTGCTGTCCCACAAGGTTCTTGTCTCAGTCCACTTCTGTTCAACATTTATGTGAATGACCTTCCTCAACCAGAGTTTAATGATACAATTGTGACACAGTTTGCAGATGGTGTTATTCATGTTGTCTCATCAACTCCGGTAACAGGAAAATACAAGTATGAGAGAGTCATAGAAAAAATGAATATTGAACTTCGTCGAACATCTAATTGGGAAAAGAAATGGAGAATTACGACTAATCCTGACAAGGTCCTTGTTAGCACGATAGGATGTTTTGCATCAACAATTGAAGATAAAGGGGGTATCTCCATCAGAGGTACACCTGTAGCCATTAGAAACCCTAACAAGATTTTGGGATATGAAATAGAAGGCTGCTCCACTCAACATCTCATGTAACTAAAAAGATCAACATAGCCAAAGCCGGTCTTAGCAGTCTCTTCCGATTCATTCAAGCCCCTCAACATGTCAAAAAACATCTGTATAAAATGTTAATACGAACTATACTCGAATACCCTTGTGTCCCAATGTCATTAACAACAAAGACCAACATGCTACGGTTACAAAGGGTCCAGAATAGAGCTCTTCGCTTCATTACCGATACCAGGAGGAGAGACAGAGTTAAAATGGCAGATTTACACATACAACAAGATATTACTGCCATAAATGTACGCCTTGACACCCTAAAAAAGAAACAACTCTATACAATGCAAGAACTATACATGCCAGATAGAGAACATCCTATACAAGTGGTAAATACCACGGATTATATAATCAATACTCCTCCTCACAGGACTCAAAGAATGACTTTCCCACAGAGGGTCCGTCGTTTTATACATAAAGATGATTACCATCGACCCATGATATTGAGCAACCTCCCTGATGAAGAAGATTGGGTAACACCAGAACCCTTCTATGTATACTGAGAAAATCATCGCCCCCAATAAGGGAGAAATCGTATATAACAATCTAATGTAAAAATTATGCTATTTACTAAGGCTGGACACCACCTGTAAGAAGCCATTGTGACGTAATTCTATAAACTGGCCAGAAAATTATTGCCTTCATTGTCGCATAAATATCCGTTGTGCAATCGCAAAAAAAAAAAAAAAAAAAAAAAAAAAAAAAAAAAAAAAAAAATTGCAACTTGTATAATTACTACCAATTCAGAGTCATATCTATGTGACTCTGATGGGTTAGTCTTATACCTCTTAAAGAATATCTTATCATTTCACGTACACTTTTTAAATTACACCAAAGTGGTTGGGCCACTTACCTTTTATATCCTACCTCTCTCCCCCCCCCCACCCTTTTCCAAAATTTCTATCCTTACCCATCCTTCTTCCTTACCCATCTCACCAAAGCTCTGGTCTGGACAAGAACAAGAACACCTCTGGGTGAACCAAGGGCTCGTTCTGCTGCCTTCCATATTATTGTCACATATTCCTTCATCTCATTTACTGATTCCCCTGCCAGTTCTCTGTCCCACTGAACCTTGTGCAGGAAGTTCCTCAAGCCTGTGTAGTCGTCTCTCTTGTAGTGTGGCTTCCTCTGCTCTTCCCCTCCTGCTTCCCTCTCCATTAGTAACTCTAATATGCTTTCAAAGCTCAGGACCATGTGGTCACTTCCATATGTTATGTCCTCAATATCTGCACTACTTCAGGTGAATACTAGGTCCAGTCTTGCTGGTTTGTCTTCTCTCTCTTTGGTAGTGTTCCTAACGTGCTAATGCATGACATTTTCCAGTAGCACCTCCATCATCTTCCCCCCCCCACTTATCTGAAAATGTATTATCTCAGTCATGTCCTTCTCAACTATTTCTTTGATGATGTTTTCAATCTTTTGTTTTTCTTTCTGCTGTCTTTCATTGTGTCCTCCAGTCGCTTTTCTGAAACCAATGTATAAAGGCTGACCTCTCCCTCTCCTTTTCACATTGCCTTTCCCTCTGTATCTCAGGGTCACATTTGTACATAGCTATTGTCTCCCTTATTATTTCGTCTAACTTTCGGTGGCCTGGTCATGAGTCTGCATGGGATGTGCTATCTTCTCTTCCTGGAATACCCCTCAATTACTGCTGTCACTGCAGCCAACAGTTAACCCCGTTCATTCCTTGGCCTTGCTTGGTGGCCTCATAAGGCCTTAGTGAAACTCTTGTCTCCATCCTTTCTTTTGGAACCATTTATTAATCAGGGTGCACCTGCTTTAAATGTCATGTCCCCTCTGGGCACTGGCCCTGTAACTCTCTTCAGCATATTTACTTCATCTTCTAGGGCTTGTATCTTGGCTTCTGCACTTCAGTTCATGATACCCATTTCTTATTCTCTGCTTCCATCCTCTTCATTTTTACAGAAAGTTTGCCTAGGTTGCTTTTCCACTCTTGCTCCATCCTTTTACATTGTTCTTCCATCCATTCTTCCTTTCCAGGCCCATCTTTTTCTGATCCATAGAGTCTTCGACTTCCCATCTGGTAGTTGCCCAGTTTTAAGTGATGTGTTGAAGATTGTGGTTACTGGCACACACAGCGTTTCTGCTTCCTCTCTAAGTACCCATGGGGAGATGTCAAGTCCCATTGCCTTTGAGGTATCAAGGTCATTAGCAGCTTCTTCTCCTCCTCCCTCACTTGTTGGTATATTCCTTGTTGGTGTCTTCCTCTGTTCTGTCTTCCCAGAGTCCTTCCTGTCTCCACTGCAAATACTCCCTTAAATTTCATCTTGAGCTATTCACATACCTCTTGATCGTTTCTTTTGAGTTTCCCACCTTCCTTCCTTAGCCTTATCACCTGGTCTTTAACTGTTGTCTTCCTCCGAATGTGGCTGTACAGCAGTTTCGGGTGAGACTTGACTTTCAATACTATGTCGTTTTCGTAGTCATTGGGCATACCACCTTATCTGTGCATACTTGTTTCTGGTTCTTCGATTAATCTCTCTGTTTTCCTGGGTCCTTCGCCTTCTGTACTTTTTCCATTCACTAGTGCACTTGGTTTTTGCCTCCCTACACCTCCTGGTAAACGAAGGACTCACTTTGTTCTTAACTTTAATTCTGTTGCTCTTGGGAACAAACCTTTCCTCTGCCTCCTTGCATTTTGTTGTTACGTATTCCATCATTTCGTTTGCTTTACTGTCCCACTTAAGCTCCTGCAGGAAGTTCTTCATTCCTGTGTAGTCCCCCATTTTATGACTTTGATTTTCCCGTTCAACTCCTGTTACACTCTCCACATGTAGCTGTAATTTCTAATCAAAGCTCAGAACCACGTGATCACTAGTTTTAAGGGGCCTCTCATATGTGATATCCTCAACGTCTGAACTGCTCAGTTCAGTCTTGCTGGTTCATCCTCCTCTCTCTCTGGTAGTATCCTCGACATGTTGATGCATGAGGTTTTCCAGTACCACATCCATCATCTTGTCTCTTCATGTTTCGGGATCCCATGTGGAGAAAGGGATCTCCCTTTGGTTGAAATTGCCAATAACCAGTAACTTTGCTTTGTTCAAGCGAGCTCTTCTTGTTACCTCAGCCATTGTATCCACCATCACTCTGTTGTTCTTTTCGTATTCCTCTCTTGGCCCCTTTACAGTCCTGTGGTGGGTTATACATTACTGCAATGACTAACTTATGTTCCCCAGACTGAACTGTACATACTATGTAATCCATTTCTTCAATCTCGTCCATGCCTTCCATTTCCTCAAATCTCCATCGGTTTTTTATGAGCAGTGCATCCACTCTTCCCCTATTGCGACCCCTGAATGGGTCACAATGTATATAAGGTATATTACCCATACATATAATTTTATATTGCTTATATTTGTGATATTATCTAAATCGTAAATATATTGCTTTATATTATTATTTGACTTAGTTATATTATTAGGTAGGATGTAACATTTATATATTATTCAGTGCTCATTGTTCGAGAGTGTTAAGTAGCTGACGTCATTGTCTAACTACTGTAACTACCGCTCTGCTTGTTTCCCTGCCGGCTTCTCTGTAGTTGCTGGGCAGCAGCAGTCCACCGAGAATCGTATGATCAGGGAGGGGTGCTCACACCTCACCTGAAGGAGAGACTGCCTGGCTGGCGCTCGCACTCTTGTCTGTTTGACGTTGCTTCCAACAAGACGTTCCTCTCTAGCTCTCCATTGCTGGCCCTTGTTAGAAGATCGTCTCTGTTGCTGTCTTGTTGTTGGTTCTGTGTAACTCTGTTCACAGAACAGCCTAGACTAAGTGATTTTCGACGTTGTACTGAGGTTGTGTGTCACATAGACACTCTGAGAAACTCAGGTCCTGAGCTGTAGCTTGTGACCTAATTTGTACTGGTATCTGTGTACTGTCACAGTCGGGGTTTTTCTAATGCTGAACTTAGATTCATTAGTATGGGAGTTTTGTGACTTTTGTGGAGGATCTGCATATGGTCCTTACTTAGTGTCGATAAAATTATCTCCTTGTTCCTGATTCTGTGTCACTGTTGCTTGTTATACTGATGTTCGGCTTATCAGTCATTTTATTGTTCAAGAAAGCTGTTCTGATTGCCAGGTAGGTCAAGAAGTTAGTATATGTGAGGACTTTTAGTCAGTCACTTGTTAAGTCTAGTCGAGTCTTGAGACATAGCGAACTACTTAGAGCACTTACACACATACACACAAACTTACTTGTATATATATTAGTATTATGTTATTAAATGCTAACAATGTGATATGTACCTTCAGCACAATACTACTGTACATGAGAGAAGTGTAGCAACTTGTATCCTATATTATATTCAATTGATTACTGTAATTTACTTTGATATTGTATGCCTAGACAACTTTATTGTTATTAATAAACTTAATAGTCTACCAGTTGTAATCCTGAAGCACTATTGAATATTACTAAATTCTAATTGATAATTGGACCAGGATACTGACTACTTGTTACAGAAACCCAGTAACAGGCTGGATGCTAGAAGGGCAGTCCTTTCTAGTATTCACTGGAGATCTCTATCATTATTAGAAATTGCATTTTTTGAAACATCCACCCCACTGTGCTCCTATCTTTCCTCAGTATCTGACATCCTGGTGGGAAGATTGCATCTGTCATTGTCTCAGTGAGTTTCGTTTCTGTGACTGCTATGATGTCTAGGGAATTCTCACTGGTTCTTTCATGCCACTCCTTATATTTGTTCATTATTCCATTCGCGTTCGTGTACCAAACCTTCGGCTTCTTTTCTATGACTCTGGTCCTGGGAGAATATTGTTTGGGAGAGCGGGAGCCCTGGAGGGCGCTTATGGGGGGTTGCAGTGTGGGCGGGGTTTGTGATGAGAGGGTGGGAGCAGAGTACCCATAGGAGGCTGCTGTAGGGGTGGGTTTTGTGATGTGGGGGGTTGGGACAGAAGGAACAGTGTGTGGGCTTTTGTTTAGATTGTTCAGTTGCATTGGGATGTAGTGACTGGAGTCCTTCTGCTGGTGTTTCTGGAGGATGTATTTGCCCTTCCACTTGGATGTGGGTTCTGCTCATTTTTATCATTGCCTCTCATTCCTCCTTTCACCTTTGTACCCTCTCTTTCAGTACCATCCTTTCTTCTTGTGTTCTGTTGCGATTGAGGTACACTCTACATTACTCCAGTTTGTCCATCAGTCGTGTTTTCTCCTGCAGGATCCTGGTTCGAGCTGATTCTGCATTGAAAATTTGTTTAACAGGCTATTTCCTTCCACTCACAGACCACCCATTTCTCTGAAAATTTGTCACCTGGGTCTTGTCGCCCTCACCTATTGCTTTCATAATACCTTCAATTGCCTTTTTCTCCTCCTGTTTTCTTTGATCGTAGGTTCTCCCTTCAACTTTTTGGAGCCTGGAGACAAAAACTTACCTCTCTCTTTCATCCTCCCACTGTGTCTCCCTTTGCATCCTCTGGGGTGTTTTAGTTCCTTACATTGAAACGTTCTTGCCTTCAATCCCTGTGTGTGCTGAAGCCTCTATGTTCAGTGGACTGTCCTGCTAAGCTGTTCCTTGTCACCGAAGTTCTCTATTAGGGTCTCTGTATGTACCATAGCTCCTTCATTGTCTTCAGATCTCTCATAAGTTCTTAGTTTGCTCCTCGTCTTTTTATTGGTCCCACGTGGGTCTGATAGGGACTTTGCATACGGCACAGCTCCTTTTCTCCCTTCTGTCCCCTTCTCTGTGACGGATATTGAAGTTCTTGATGGCATATCTGTACTGTCATTTGTCTGTTTAATCTGTTTCAGTTTTTTTAGTTCCTCTTCTAAGCTCTGTATCTTAGCTCTTGCTGGTAAGACTTGCAGTCCTCACTTCCTGCTCTCTTCAGCTATTCTCTCGTCCATTTTCTGGCCAAGCTCTTTTAGCATCCTTCCCCACTCTTCCTCCATTTCTTTGAGCTCTCGCTCCCAATCTTCTCTCCCAGGTTCTTCCTTCCCAGGTTCCTCCACCAGACCCCTGGTTATCTGCCCTCTTGGGTAACCCATGTTTCTTGTTGACCACAGAAAGAAGTTTATGTATTATGTTCTTATGTTCTTCAATACATGAGTGATAGGGGATAAATATGGGTGGGATTTGCATTTAAGTAAATAGAATTCTCAAAGTTTTTTGCTTGGCTATCGAGAAATATCAACATCCCAAGAATAATTGTTGGTTATTTTTCCTTTTCTTTCCTCTTACTTTATGCACTACCTAATCTGTCCTTGACTTGCACTTAACTCTCTGGCTTGGGTCACACTTATTATTTTTGAATTTTCAGTAATGTTGGCTTGTGGCAACACTGCCTATACCTGGTGTGTGTGTGTGTGTGTGTGTGTGTGTGTGTGAGAGTGCGTTTGTGTGTGTGTGTGTGTGTGTGTGTGTGTGTGTACTCACCTATTTGTGGTTGCAGGGGTCGAGTCCTAGCTCCTGGCCCCGCCTCTTCACCGGTTGCTACTAGACCCTCTCTCTGTGTGTGTGTGTGTGTGTGTGTGTGTGTGTGTGTGTGTGTGTGTGTGTGTGTGTGTGTGTACTCACCTAGTTGAGGTTGCGGGGGTCGAGTCCGAGCTCCTGGCCCCGCCTCTTCACTGATCGCTACTAGGTCACTCTCCCTGAGCCGTGAGCTTTATCTTACCTCTGCTTAAAGCTATGTATGGATCCTGCCTCCACTACATCGCTTCCCAAACTATTCCACTTACTGACTACTCTGTGGCTGAAGAAATACTTCCTAACATCCCTGTGATTCATCTGTGTCTTCAGCTTCCAACTGTGTCCCCTTGTTACTGTGTCCAATCTCTGGAACATCCTGTCTTTGTCCACCTTGTCAATTCCTCTCAGTATTTTGTATGTCGTTATCATGTCCCCCCTATCTCTCCTGTCCTCCAGTGTCGTCAGGTTGATTTCCCTTAACCTCTCCTCGTAGGACATACCTCTTAGCTCTGGGACTAGTCTTGTTGCAAACCTTTGCACTTTCTCTAGTTTCTTCACGTGCTTGGCTAGGTGTGGGTTCCAAACTGGTGCCGCATACTCCAATATGGGCCTAACATACACGGTGTACAGGATCCTGAATGATTCCTTATTAAGATGTCGGAATGCTGTTCTGAGGTTTGCTAGGCGCCCATATGCTGCAGCAGTTATTTGGTTGATGTGCGCTTCAGGAGATGTGCCTGGTGTTATACTCACCCCAAGATCTTTTTCCTTGAGTGAGGTTCGTAGTCTCTGACCCCCTAGACTGTACTCCGTCTGCGGCCTTCTTTGCCCTTCCCCAATCTTCATGACTTTGCACTTGGTGGGATTGAACTCCAGGAGCCAATTGCTGGACCAGGTCTGCAGCCTGTCCAGATCCCTTTGTAGTTCTGCCTGGTCTTCGATCGAGTGTATTCTTCTCATCAACTTCACGTCATCTGCAAACAGGGACACCTCAGAGTCTATTCCTTCCGTCATGTCGTTCACAAATACCAGAAACAGCACTGGTCCTAGGACTGACCCCTGCGGGACCCCGCTGGTCACAGGTGCCCACTCTGACACCTCGCCACGTACCATGACTCGCTGCTGTCTTCCTGACAAGTATTCCCTGATCCATTGTAGTGCCTTCCCTGTTATCCCTGCTTGGTCCTCCAGTTTTTGCACCAATCTCTTGTGTGGAACTGTGTCAAACGCCTTCTTGCAGTCCAAGAAAATGCAATCCACCCACCCCTCTCTCTCTTGTCTTACTGCTGTCACCATGTCATAGAACTCCAGTAGGTTTGTGACACAGGATTTCCCGTCCCTGAAACCATGTTGGCTGCTGTTGATGAGATCATTCCTTTCTAGGTGTTCCACCACTCTTCTCCTGATAATCTTCTCCATGATTTTGCATACTATACATGTCAGTGACACTGGTCTGTAGTTTAATGCTTCATGTCTGTTTCCTTTTTTAAAGATTGGGACTACATTTGCTGTCTTCCATGCCTCAGGCAATCTCCCTGTTTCGATAGATGTATTGAATATTGTTGTTAGGGGTACACATAGCGCCTCTGCTCCCTCTCTCAATACCCATGGGGAGATGTTATCTGGCCCCATTGCCTTGAGGTATCTAGCTCACTCAGAAGCCTCTTCACTTCTTCCTCGGTTGTGTGCACTGTGTCCAGCACTTGGTGGTGTGCCCCACCTCTCCGTCTTTCTGGAGTCCCTTCTGTCTCCTCTGTGAACACTTCTTTGAATCTCTTGTTGAGTTCTTCACATACTTCACGGTCATTTCTTGTTGTCTCTCCTCCTTCCTTCCTTAGCCTGATTACCTGGTCCTTGACTGTTGTTTTCCTCCTGATGTGGCTGTACAACAGTTTCGGGTCAGATTTGGCTTTCGCTGCTATGTCATTTTCATATTGTCTTTGAGCCTCCCTTCTTATCTGTGCATATTCGTTTCTGGCTCTACGACTGTTCTCCTTATTCTCCTGGGTCCTTTGCCTTCTATATTTCTTCCATTCCCTAGCACACTTGGTTTTTGCCTCCCTGCACCTTTGGGTAAACCATGAGCTCATCCTGGCTTTTTCATTAATCCTGTTACCCTTGGGTACAAACCTCTCCTCAGCCTCCTTGCATTTTGTTGCTACATATTCCATCATCTCATTAACTGGCTTCCCTGCCAGTTCTCTGTCCCACTGAACCCCGTTCAGGTAGTTCCTCATTCCTGTGTAGTCCCCTTTCTTGTAGTTTGGCTTCATTCGTCCTGGCCTTCCTGCTTCTCCCTCCACTTGTAGCTCTACTGTGTATTCGAAGCTTAAAACCACATGGTCGCTGGCGCCAAGGGGTCTTTCATATGTGATGTCCTCGATATCTGCACTACTGAAGGTGAATACTAAGTCCAGCCTTGCTGGTTCATCCTCTCCTCTCTCTCTTGTAGTGTCCCTTACGTGTTGGTACATGAAGTTCTCCAGTACCACCTCCATCATCTTAGCCCTCCATGTATCTTGGCCCCCATGTGGGTCCAAGTTCTCCCAATCGATCTCCTTGTGGTTAAAGTCACCCATGATCAGGAGCTTTGCCCTGCATGCATGAGCTCTTCTGGCCACTCTAGCCAGTGTGTCAACCATCGCTCTATTGCTCTCGTCGTACTCTTGCCTTGGCCTCCTGCTGTTCTGTGGTGGGTTATACATCACTGCTATTACCACCTTGGGACCTCCAGAGTGAAGTGTTCCCACTATGTAATCACTTTCTTCTCCGCTATCTCCTCTCTCCAGCTCATCAAAATTCCAGCGATTTTTGATCAGCAACGCCACTCCTCCACCCCCCGTTCCCTCTGTCTTTCCTCAGGATTTGGTATCCCGTTGGAAAGATGGCATCTGTTATCATACCTGTAAGCTTGGTTTCTGTGAGAGCTATGATGTCTGGTGATGCTTCTTTGACTCTTTCATGCCACTCCTCCCACTTATTTGTTATTCCATCAGCGTTTGTGTACCATACCTTCAGTTTCCTTTCCAACACTGTGGTTTGGGGGGCCTGTGAGGGTGGGAGACCTGGTGGCATACTGTGGGATTTTATAGCTCGGTGTTGGGTGGAGGCTGTGGGTATGGATTGTAGTGTGTGTTGGGATGGTGTGATAGGTTGTATGGTTCTGAGAGTAGTTGTGTGTGTGCTTGCCCTTGCTGTTCTGTCCTGCTCTGACTGACCTCTGCTGGTTCCCTCCTTGTCTCTTTTCCTAGCTCCTTTCGCTTTTTTGTCCTCTCCCTCAGCTGCTGTCGTTCTGATTTTGTTCTGTCTCTGTCTAGGAACACCCTCTTGTACTCTTCCGAGTATTTCAATCGTGGTTTCTCTTGGAGGATCCTGTTCCGCACTGTTTCCGTCCTGAGAATCAGCTTGATTGGTCGGTTTCTCCCCTTCGAGTACCCCCCTATTCTCTGAAAATTTACAATCTCGTCCATCTCTTCACCTATTTCCGTGATGATTTTCTCAATCTCCTTTCTTTCTTCCTGCTGCCTTTCAGTGTGTGTCCTTTCCTCTCTCTCCTGAAGCCCATGGATAAACACTGATTTTGCCCTTTCTTCCTCCCATTGCCTCACCCTCTGTGACTCTGGATCCTGCCTGTATGTGGTCAGTTTCTCCCTTGATTTTTCCAGTGGCTCTTGATAGCCTTGTTGTGCCTCAGCATTCGACCTATCACCCTCTCCATCTGCAACCAGCTGATCTTCCCTTTCACTCCTTGGTCCTCCTTGGCAGATTGATGTGACCTTAGCATAATTCATAATTCCTTCCTTCCTGTTCGGCCTCGCAGCTTCATATGCTGTGTCTTCTCTGGTCACTGCCCCTGTAACTCGCTTCAGCCTATTTATCTCAACTTCTAGGACCCTTATCTTGGCTACTGCAGTTTTGACTTGTGCCTCCCAATTCTTTGTCTCCTTCTCCAACCTCCTTTCCAATTTCACAGAGAGCTCTTTCTCCATTTTTTCAGAAAGCTCTCCTAATTTTCTCTCCCACTCTTGTTCCATCCTTTTCCACTGCTCCTCCATCCACTCCTCCCTACCAGAACCATTCTCATCTGATCCTTGGTTCCTGCGAGTCCCCACCATTTTTTTTTTTTTTTTTTTTTGAGAGAAGAGAGAAGGGAAAGGTAGAGGGGGAGAGAGAGTGAAGGGAAGAGTAGGAGAGGGGAGAGTTAGAAGGGAAAATGGGGACGAGAGAGAGCAAGAGAGAGAGAACAAGAGAGAGAGAGAGCAAGAGAGAGAGAGAGCAAGAGAGAGAGAGAGCAAGAGAGAGAGAGAGCAAGAGAGAGAGAGAGAGCAAGAGAGAGAGAGAGCAAGAGAGAGAGAGAGCAAGAGAGAGAGAGAGCAAGAGAGAGAGAGAGAGCAAGAGAGAGAGAGAGCAAGAGAGAGAGAGAGAGCAAGAGAGAGAGAGAGCGAGAGAGAGAGAGCGAGAGAGAGAGAGAGCGAGAGAGAGAGAGAGAGAGCGAGACAGAGAGGAGATGAGAGAGAGGAGAGAGAGAGAGAGAGAGAGAGAGAGAGAGAGGGAGGGAGGGAGGGAGGGAGAAAGAGAAGGCAAAGAGGGGGAGAAGGGGGAAAGAGGGGGGAGATGGAAGAGCGAGAGGGGAGAGAGGCTAGGGGGGGAGGGAGGGGAGGATGGGAGAGAGGTGGGGGAAAGGGAGAGGGGAGAGATAATGGGAGGGGACAGATGTTAGAGGGGGAGAGATGTTAGAGGGGGGAGGTGTTAGAGGTAAGAGATGTTAGAGGGAAAGATGGGAGAGGGAAGAGAGAGAGAGAGATAGGTAGAGAGTGATAGGTAGAGAGAGAGATATAGGTAAAGAGGTGAGAGAGGTAGAGATAGGTCTACTTAGGGTAGAAAGAGGGGGAGAGGAGAAAGGTTCAGATGGTCAGTTCACAGGACGGTGAAATCCTGTGTGTGTGTTTGCGTGTGTACTACAGCTTACAAGTGTGGTGTGTGTGTGTGTGTGTGTGTGTGTGTTTTTCTGTGTGTGTGCTTGTGTGTGTTTTTGTGTGTGTGCTTGTGTGTGTGTGTGTGTGTGTGTGTGTGTGTGTGTGTGTGTGTGTGTGTGTGTGTGTGTGTGTGTGTGCTCGTGTGTGTGCTCGTGTGTATGTGTGCCCCCCCCCCCTTCTAAGTATTCATACTGCTAATAAATATCAGTAGTAATACCCGTATTTCTAAAACTACCAACAGTGATTCTAGCACTTATCACTTCTACTTATAAAACACAGAAAGTAATTAGGTTGTAAAATTTAGCTTGTCTGAGCTTCTAGGAGTGTCTGACGTCACCCTCACTAGGCTAGTCAACACTATCTTCACCTTATCTATGCTATTTCTGCTCTAATTCTGGTAATAGCTTGCAGGAGTGAGTGACCAGTATCTAACAGTGATGCAAGGCAGGATTCAGAACCCCCAAAACAACCCCAACAGGTGAGTAATACTTAAGCTGGCAGTGATGCGATGACAAGTTGCCAGATGCTGATGACGTAGCCTTCTATCACTATTTTGAAAATTCTTCACCTGTGATCTTTATAACCTTATATGCTCATGCATCCCGCATCCCTCAATGTCACTTATGATGGAATACACTTCACTTATATTGTGTGTGTGTGTGTGTGTGTGTGTGTGTGTGTGTGTGTGTGTGTGTGTGTGTATGTGTGTGTGTGTGTGTGTGTGTATGTGTGTGGGTATATACTCACCTATCTGTGTTTGCAGAGGTCGATTCATAGCTCCTGGCCCTGCCTCTTCACTGATAGCTACTAGATCCTCTCTCTCCTTCATTCATGAGCTTTGTCATACCTCATCTTAACACTATGTATGGTTCTTGCTTCCACTAAGCCACTTGCCAGTCTATTCCACTTCTTGACAACTCTATGACTAAAGAAATACTTCCAATCATCTGTGTCAATTTCTCGAAGAATTTTGTATGTGGTTATCATGTCCTCCCTAACCCTCCTCTCCTCCAGTGTCGTTAGGCTGATTTTGTTTAACCTTTCTTTGTATGGCATTTTCCTTGGCTCTGGAACCAGTCTTGTTGCAAACCTTTGCAATTTCTCCAATTTATTGACGTGCTTCTCCAGGTGTGGGTTCCAAACTGGAGCTGCATAGTCCAGTACTCACAGGACGTACATGGTGTAAAGTGTCATGAACTATTCCTTACTGAGGTATCGGATCACTAATCTCAGGTTTGCCAGGTGCCCACATACTGCAGCAGTTATCTGGTTGATGTGTGTCTCAGGAGATGTGCTTGGTATTATAATTTCCCCAAGATCCTTTTTGCTTGAGTGAGGTTTGAAGTATTGGCAACCTAGCTTATACTCTGTTTGCTGTCTTGTTTGCCCACCCCCGGTTTTCATGACTTTGCATTTGTCGGCATTAAATTCAAGGAGTCAGTTGCTGGACTAGGCTTGCAGCCTGTCCAGGTCTCTTTGTAGTCCTGCCTGATACTTCCGATTTAATTCTTCTCATTAACTTCACATCATCTGCAAACAGCGACACATCTGAGTCTATCCCTTCAGTCATGTCATTTACACATACCAAAAACAGCACTGGTCCTATTACTCCTATTACTGACCCCCGTGGAACCCCGCTCGTCACAGGCGCCCACACTTACACTTAGTCACTTACTCTGTCTCGTTGATGCCTCCGTGTAAGATATTTTCTGATCCATTGCAGTGCCTTCTCTGTTATATCTGAATGGTCCTGCTGTATAGCCCTTGTGGCTTAGCGCTTCTTTTTGATTATAATAATAATAATCTGAATGGTCCTCTGGTTTTTGCACTATTCTCTTGTGAAGAACTGTGTCGAAGGCCTTCTTGCAGGCCAAGAAAATGCAATCTACCCACCCCCTCCATCTCGTGTCTTACTTCCGTTACGTTGTCGTAAAACTCTAGTAGGTTTGTGAAACAGAATTTTCCATGCCTGAATCCATGCTGGTTGTCATTTATTAGCTTGTTGCATTCTAGGTGCTCCACCACTCTACTTCTGAAAATCTTCTCTATGACTTTGCATACTATAAACGTCAGTGACACTGGTCTGCAGTTTAGTGACACGTGCCTGTCTCATTTTTTAAAACTGGGGACTACATTTACTGTCTTCCATACCTCAGGCAATTGCCCAGTTTCAATGGATGTGTTGAAAATTTTTGTTAGTGGCACACACAGTATCTCTGCTCCTTCTCTAACCCACTAAGTGTCCAAATGTAGATCTACATTCTCTCGCCAAGCGCTTCGAATATTTTGAAAAAAAAATCGTTATTTTTTAATTAAGATGAGCATTTTTTTGTGTAATTAAAACCAAAAAAAAAATTTAGTACCAGTACTTACCGAGATATAGGACCGCAAACTTAGCTCTGGATCCTCACCTGACTGCAACATGGAGTCCTTCCACTTGCAGAAGTGTTGCAGATTTACCTTTTTTTCTCGTTATTATATTATTTTATATAATTTTTTTCGTTCTGATAATTTATAGTAGTTCTTGTGATTTCATAGCCAATCTTCTGAACTTATTATTAGGTACTGAAATAATCCTCAAATAGTCACAAACACAGTGACAGGTGAACATTTTCACCTATCTTAGTCACATACTATTGTCTAGAAATACATACATCGTATTTGTAGGTCCCAGCAATGTTTAGGATATGTGGGAGTATATAATACTACTAAGTATAATAATAATCATAGTAAGTTCCTTTTAAGAATGGTGTAAGACTAGTTTCACTCCACTGCTGACAGTGCAACACTGCTGACAGTGCAACACTGCTGACAGTGCAACACTGCTGACATCTGATGAATGTGCACTGCCCTTGGCTTTATTTATTTTCACTGTTTCATATGAATATGTCTATCTGTTTATCTCTCTATCTGTCTAGCTCTCTGTTTATCTCTGTCTCTGCTTATCTGTTTCACTGTCTGTCTCTCTTTTTGTCTCTCTCTGTCTGTCTCAGAGAGAGCCACTCATGAGCCAATAGGTATTACACACGACTCAGTCGTCGTCACATCTGATCCCTGAGCAAGTGTAAATACATATTACTTGCCAGTCATGCTTAGTATGCATCATATCTACAAGCACAGCATAGCACTTTGTCAAGATTTTTTAGGTTATCCTCGGTAATTTACTCTATGTATAATTGTATTTATATGTACCTGTGAGACAGAGACAAAGACAGAGATAGACAGAGACAGATATAGATACAAACAGACAAACGGAGATAGAGACAACCAAAGTCAATCAGCCAGCCAGCCAGCTGCCGGCCAGCCAGTTGGCTAGTCAGCCAGCCAGTCAGCCACCCACCAAGCCAGCCGGCCAGCCACCCAGCCAGCCGGCCAGTCAGTCAGCCAGCCAGCCAGCCAGCCAGTCAGCCAGCCTGCCAGCCGGCCAGGTAGCCATCCAGCCAGCCAGGCAAGCACCCAGCCAGCCTGCCGAGCACATATTACATGTTACAGAATTTTCTCTTTACTTAGGGCATAGGTTATAAGACATTCTGGCAGGATTACACTACCACTGGTACCAAAATTGAGAAGGTGCTGCACAAATGTTACACATGGGTTATTATCGAGGTTTTTGATATTTCCTCGACCACTTGTGGTCACATCTGCCTCAAAGCCTCTAAACTCGGGGTCAACATCACTTTCCTCTTAAAATGGAAGTGTTAATTCTACATGATATCAAAGATTCCCAGGTGTTTGCCACTCTGTTTACTCTAGCTGTCGCTCAATTGAACTGGTGGTCCCACAAGGTACTAAGTGGTCCCATATTTTTTTAATACCTTGCACACCAGGCATCTCAGGCCAATCATGCCAAATTTAGAGGCAGGAAAAAATAAAATGGAGATCCATATTTGGAGCTCTAGCAGTAAGAACGTAGATCTACATTTGGACAGTTAACGGGCTAGAGACCTAAGGAGAGATGTTGTCCGGTCCCTCTTTCTTTGAAGTATCAAGTTCACTTAGCAGCTTTTTCACCTCCTTCTCGGTTGTGTGTATTTCATCGAGCACTTGTTGGTGTACCCCACTATTCTGACTACCCGGAATCCACTCCATCTTCACTGTAAAAACTTCCTTAAACCTCATGTTGACCACCTCACACACCTTTTGGTTGTTTCTTGTGAGCTCCCCACCTTCCTTCCTCAGTCTGATTACCTGGTCCTTGATTGTTGTCTTCCTTCTGATGTAGCAATACAACAGCTTCGGGTCAGACTTGACTTTCGATGCTATGTCGCTTTCATACTGTCACTGGGCCTTCCTCCTTATCTGTGCATACTCGTTTCTGGCTTCTGCACACAGAAATCGCTCCCTACGAAAGTAAAAGTCTTGGCAAGCGATGCAAAATGCCACCAATTAAAAGTAGGGGCGCCATTGGTACACTAAGGGAAAACACCATAAGTGTCCGGGGCCCAAGACTGTTCAACAGCCTCCCATCAAACATTAGGGGAATTGCCAATAAACCCCTGGCTGCCTTCAAGAGAGAGCTGGACAGATACCTAAAGTCAGTGCCGAATCAGCCGGGCTGTGGCTCGTACGTTGGACTGCGTGCGGCCAGCAGTAACAGCCTAGTTGATCAGACCCTGATCCATCGGGAGGCCTGGTCGTGGACCGGGCCGCGGAGGCGTTGATTCCCGAAATAACCTCCAGGTAACCTCCTCCAGGTAATCTCTTTATTTTCCTGGGTCCTCTGTCTTCTGTACTTTTTCCATTTTCTAGCACACTTGATTGTTGCCTTCCATTATTTCTGTTGCTCTTGGGAACAAACTTCTCTTCTGCCTCCTGGCATTTTGTTGTCATGTAGTCCATCACATTGTTTACTTTTTTTTTCTACCAATTCTTTTTCCCACTGAACCTCTTGCGGGAAGTTCCTCATACCTGTGAAGTCCCTTTTGTAGTTTGGCTTTTTTCATCCTACTCCCCGTTACCCTCTCCACTTTTAACTCTACTAAATATTCAAAGCTCAGAACCACATGATCACTAGCTCCGAGGGGCCTTTCATATGTGATGTCCTCAATGTCTGAGCTACTCAAGCTGAACGAGGTCCAGTCTTGCTGATTCATCCTCCCCTTTCTCTGGTAGTGTCCCTAACATGTTGATGCATGAGGTTTTCGACTGCCACATCCATCATCTTGGCTCCCCATGTTTCGGGACACCCATTTGGCTCCAGGTTTTTCCAAACAATTTCCTTCAGATTAAAATCAACCATACCTAGTAGGTTTGCTCTACGTGTGTGAGCTCTTCTGGCCACCTCAGCTAGTGTATTCACCATTTCTCAGTTGCACTCTTCATATTCCTCTCTTTTCCTCCTGCAGTTTTGTGGCGGGTTGTACATCTCTGCAATGACTACCTTCAGGGGGAGGAATGTTTTTTTTTTCTAATTTTAATGAAATTTTTCCTGTGAATTAAGCAGCATTTGAAACACACAATGTGTTTCTTTTCACTTTTTTTCCTTATAGTTAGATAGAAAAAAAATTAAATTGATATATTCTATAGGACTTACGAGATTCCTCTTTCAACAAATTTGGTAAGATGTACACTGTTCCAGTTCACATCAGACGAAAGATAAAGAGCGAGATAATCATTGGATAGAAGGGAATGAGCGAAACATCAATAGATTGCATTATACAAAATGTTGATTTTTTTTTTTGACGAAAAAAATCCATAAAAACAAAACTGTAATACATATCACAAATCCCTTGTCTAGGGTTATAGAACAATCATTCCTCAATAACTTGTGAAAAAATCATGATGCTTTTATGAAAACTCTTCGCAAAAAGAGGAAAATAAAATCAATAACTTATTCCTGAGTTATGCACATATGTAATTTGCATGATAGTCTAGGTGGCCGCGCGACACCTTACACCGACCATCTTATCCACTCTGATCGGTGAGTCATAAGTCACTGAGGTACTGGTGGTGTGGGCAGTGATCGCTAGTGATTAATAAGTCACTGAGGTACTGGTGGTGTGTGCAGTGATCACTAGTGACTCATAAGTCACTGAGGTACTGGTGGTGTGCAGTGATCACTAGTGACTCATAAGTCAGTGAGGTTCTGGTGGTGTGTGCAGTGATCACTAGTGACTCATAAGTCACTGAGGTACTGGTGGTGTGCACAGTGATCACTAGTGACGCATAAGTCACAGAGGTACTGGTGGTGTGTGCAGTGATCACTAGTGACTCATAAGTCACTGAGGTACTGGTGGTGTGGCAGTGATGACTAGTGACTCATAAGTCACTGAGGTACTGGTGGTGTGTGCAGTGATCACTAGTGACGCATAAGTCACTGAGGTACTGGTGGTGTGCACAGTGATCTCTAGTGACTCATAAGTCACTGAGGTACTGGTGGTGTGGCAGTGATGACTAGTGACTCATAAGTCACTGAGGTACTGGTGGTGTGGCAGTGATGACTAGTGACTCACAAGTCACTGAGGTGCTGGTGGTGTGGCAGTGATCTCTAGTGACTCATAAGTCATTGAGGTACTGGTGGTGTGGCAGTGATCACTAGTGACTCATAAGTCATTGAGGTACTGGTGGTGTGGCAGTGATCACTAGTGACTCATAAGTCACTGAGGTACTGGTGGTGTGGCAGTGAACACTAGTGACTCATAAGTCACTGAGGTACTGGTGGTGTGGCAGTGATCACTAGTGACTCATAAGTCACTGAGGTACTGGTGGTGTGGCAGTGATCACTAGTGACTCATAAGTCACTGAGGTACTGGTGGTGTGGCAGTGATCACTAGTGGCTCATAAGTCACTGAGGTACTGGTGGTGTGGCAGTGATCACTAGTGACTCATAAGTCACTGAGGTACTGGTGGTGTGGCAGTGAACACTAGTGACTCATAAGTTACTGAGGTACTGGTGGTGTGGCAGTGATCACTAGTGACTCATAAGTCATTGAGGTACCGGTGGCGTGGCAGTGATCACTAGTGACTCATAAGTCACTGAGGTACTGGTGGCGTGGCAGTGATCACTAGTGACTCATAAGTCACTGAGGTACTGGTGGTGTGGCAGTGATCACTAGTGACTCATAAGTCATTGAGGTACTGGTGGTGTGGCAGTGATCACTAGTGACTCATAAGTCACTGAGGTACTGGTGGCGTGGCAATGATCACTAGTGACTCATAAGTCACTGAGGTACTGGTGGTGTGGCAGTGATCACTAGTGACTCATAAGTCACTGAGGTACTGGTAGTGTGGCAGTGATCACTAGTGACTCAGAAGATGCCAACAAGTATATTTGAATAGAAACAATCATAAAAATCGTAATTTCTGGAGCAAAAAAAAAAAAACACCCGAATTGGCATCCTGTCATCTTGTTGATCTCAGCAGCAAAAAAAAAAAAAAAACGATAACGATTTTTTCAGAGATAGTCTTGCAGAGTGTTCCTCCATCCCTTATGTCTCCCAGACTGAAGTGTACCTACTGTGTAGTCCCTTTCCTAAAATCCCCATAGGTTTTTTAGTTAGCAGTGCAACTCCTCCCCCTCTGCTCCCTCTATGTTTCCTCAGGATCTGATATCCAGGTGGGAAGATTGCGTCAGTTATCATCCCAGTGAGTTTCGTTTCTGTGAGTGCTATAATATCTGGGACGTCTCCTTGATTCTTTCGTGCCACTCCACACATTTATTTGTTATTCCATCCACATTCGTATACCAAACCTTCAACTTCTTTTCGAAAACTGTGGTCTGGGGAGAACGTTGGTTTGGGTGTGAGGAAGACCTGGTAGAGAACCATGGGGGTTTCTTGTCGCGGTGGAGTTTGTGATGAGGGAGCTGGATGCAGTGGTTAAAATGTGTGGGTTTTGGGACAGATTGGTTGCATTGGAATTGTCATGGTTGAGGTCCCTCTGTAGGTGGTTCTGTGGGAGGTTGTATTTGCTCTTCCTTCTGAGTCTTGGTTCTCCTGCTCATCTGTCTTCGCCTCTCTTTCCTCCTTGTGTCTTTGTACCGTCTCTTTCAGTTTCTGCCTTTCTTCTAGTGTTCTGTTGTCACTGGGGTACCTCTCTGGTAAATCGGTATGTCTCTTAGCAGTTCTTTCTCCAGCAGGATCCTGTTTCGAACCAATTCTGCCTTGAAAATCACTTTAACTGTCCGTTGTTTTCCCTATTGCAAACCCCTTTATTCTCCGAAAATTTGACAACTGGGTCATATCGTCCTCTCCAATTGCTTTCATGGTACTTTCAATTGGTTTTTTCCTCCATTTATCGTCTTGCTTCATAAGTTTCTCCTTCAACTTCCTGAAGCCCATAAACAATAACTGACCTCTTCCTTTCATTGTCCCACTGCATTTTTCTTTGCATCCTATGATTCGATTTAGTTGCCTCCATTGCAGCATTCTTTACTTCAATCTCATCTCTATCTGATGTCCTTCTGCTGAGTGGTCTGTCATTTTTCCATCTCAGCTTAATTAGGGAACTGCTGTGGTCTGTTAGGACCTCTGAATAGATTAACTCTTTCATTTTTTTCAGTTCCCTTGTTTGCTCCTCGTCTTTTCCAGGACTCGATGGTGGTCTCATTGGGCCTCTGGGTACAGTATAACTCTGTGTTCCTTACAGTTTACTAGTTTGCGACTGGTGTAGCAATTCCTCATGTAATGCCCGTACTGGTCTCTGGTTCTTTAGACTGTTTCAGATTTTTCAGTTCTTGTCTAAGCTCTGTATCTTAGCTTCTGCTGCTGTGACTTGTTTCTCCCATTTCCTGCTATCTGCAGCTATTCTCTCCTCCATTTTCTTGCTAAACTCATTGTGGCATGCAAAGAGTACGTAACCTTTATTCGGCGCATGTACACACCCTCATTTACAGGCCATCTCCCCCAACCAGCGAACCAGGGGACTGAGGGTTGACGATGGGGCCCCGTCGTTCAACCAGTAACCAGGCTCCAGCCAATGAGAAGATGGTTTTGACAATCGCAGAGGTAATGTGGGTACCACTCTCCTGTCTGCCCTTGTCATTCCCATTCTAGAGCTGGTTGAAGCACGGTCTGCTCTCTAGTGGCTTCTATTCTGCCTTGCTTACTGAGGAGTGCATTAATACCTGTTGTTGTACATAGTGTACATAGTGTACATACTTCTGGTCTAAATTGGTGAAGGATAATACAAGTCAAAAGTTTTCTGCTGTTTTTATTTTGCTCCCTTTACACCCAGGATAACAGGCCATTTGGACTCCTGGGTTGTAATACTCATCTAGCTTTTTCACTCTTCTTCCCTTTTCATGAGGTCTGCCACCCTGTTCTTTGTCAACCAATTTTTTTTTAATTTTTTTTTTAGTCACCACAAGAAGAAAAACTTGTCTTATCGTGTGGTCGTTTGTGATGTGTTTGTGAGTCAGTAATTGTGTGTGTGTGTGTGTGTGTACTCACCTAGTTGTACTCACCTAGTTGTGGTTGCAGGGGTCGAGTCACAGCTCCTGGTCCCACCTCTTCAATGGATGCTACTAGGTCATTCTTCCTGCTCCATGAGCTTTATCATACCTCATCTTAAAGCTATGCATGGATACTGCCTCCACTACATCACTTCCCAGACTATTCCACTTCTTGACAACTCTGTGACTGAAGAAATACTTTCTAACTTACCTGTGATTCATCTGAGCCTTCAACTTCCAACTTGACCCCTTGTTACTGTGTCCCATCTCTGGAACATCCTGTCTCTGTCCACCTTGTCAATGCGTGTGTGTGTCTGTGCGTGTGTACTCACCTAGTTGTACTCATCTAGTTGTGGTTGCAGGGGTCGATTCACAGCTCTTGGCAACGCCTCTTCACTGATCACTACTCGGTCACTCTTCCCGTTCCATGAGCTATATCATACCTCGTCTTTCAGGTATGTGTGGATACTGCCTCCAAGACATCACTATCCAGACTATTTAATTTCCTGATAACTCTGTCACTGTAGAAATACTTCCTAACATACCTGTGGTTCATCTGAATCTTCAGCTTCCAACTGTGACCCCTTGTTGCTGTGTCCCATCTCAGGAACATCGTCTCTCTGTCAACCCTGTCGATTCCTCTCAGAATTTTATATATATCGTTATCATAATCTCCCCATCTCTCATGTCTTCCAGTGTCGTCAAGACGATTTCCCTTAACCTGTCCTTGTAGGACATACCCCTTAGGTCCGGGACTAGTCTTGTTGCAAACCTCTGCACTTTTTCTAGCTGTCTTACATGCTTGGCTAGGTGAGGGGTTCCAAACTGGCGCTGCATGCTCCAATATTGGCCTAACGTAGACAGTGTACAGGGTCCTGAATGACTCTTATTGAGACGTCGCAATGCTGTTCTTAGGTTTGCTAGGCGCCCGTATACTACAGCAGTCATTTGGTTGACGTGCGCCTCAGGAGATGTGTCCGGTGTTATACTCACCCCAAAATACTTTTCCATGAGGGAGGTTTGTGGGCTTTGGCCCCCTAGATTGTACTCCTTCTGTGATCTTTGTTCTTCTTAAGTCTTCATGACTTTGAACTTGGTGGGGTAGAATTCCTGGAATTGCTGGACCAAACCTGCAGCTTGTCCACATCCCTCTTTAGTTCAGCCTTGTCCTCTTTCGATTGAATTCTTCTCATCAACTTCACATCATCTACAAACAGGGACACTTCAGAGTCTATTCCTTCTGTCATGTCGTTCACAAATACCAGAAACAGAACCAGTCCTATGACTGATCCCCGTGGCACTCTGCTCGGTACAGGTGTCCACTCTGACACCTCGCCACATAACATGACTCGTTGTTGTCTTCCTTACAGGTATTCCCTGATCCATTGTAGTGCCTTCCCTGTTATCCCTGCTTTGTTCTCCAGTATTTGCACTAATCTCTTGTGTGGAAATGTGTCACACGCCTTCTTAAATTCCAAAAAAATGCAATCTACCCACCCCTCTTTCTCTTGTTATCACCCTGTCATGGAACTCCAGTAGGTTTGTGACAAAGGATTTCCCGTCCTTGAAACCGTGCTGGCTTTCATTGGTAGGCTCATTCCTTTCTAGGTGCTCCACCACTCTTCTCCCGATAATATTCTCCATGACCTTGTATACTATACACGTTAGTGACACTAGTCAGTAGCTTAATGCTTCACATCTGTCTCCATTTTTAAAAACTGGGACTACATTTGGTGTCTTCCATACTTCCAGCAGTCGCTCTGTGTCGACAGATGTGTTGAAGATACATGGAGAGATGTTACCTGGCCCCATCTCCTTTGAGGTATCCAGCTCACTTAGCAGCCTCTTCAATTCTTCCTCGGTTGTATGTATTGTTTCCAACACTTCATGGTGTACCCCAAATCTCCGCCTTTCTGGAGGCCCTTCTGTCTCCTCTGTGAACACTTCTTTGAATCTCATTTTGAGCTCCTCACATACTTCACGGATATTTTTTGTGACCTCACGTCCTTCCTTACTCAGCCTGATTACCTGGTCATCGACTGTTGTTTTCCTCCTGATGTGGCTGTACAACAGCTTTGGGTCAGATTTGGTTTTTGCTGCTATGTTATTCTCGCATTGTCTTTGGGCCTCCCTTCTTACCTGTAAATATTAATTTCTGGCTCTACGACTGCTCTCCTTATTCTCTTGGGTTCTTTGCGTTCTATACTTCTTCCATTCCCTAGCACACTTGGTTTTGGCCTCCCTGCACCTCTGGATGAGCCACGGGCTCATCCTGGCTTTTTCGTTAGTCCTGTTACCCTTGGTTACAAACTTCTCCTCAGCTTCCTTTCCTATTGTTGTCACATGTTCCATCATCTCGTTTACTGACCTCCCTGGCAGTTCTCTGTCCCACTGAACCACGCTCAGGAAGCTCTTCATGCCTGCGTAGTCCCCTTTCTTGAATATTGGCCTCCTGTGTCCAGCCCTTCCGGCTTCCCCCTCCACTTGTAACTCTGGTGTGTATTCGAATATCAGAACCACATGATCACTGACCCCATGGGGTCCTTCCTATGTGATGTCCTCAATATCGGCAACACTCAAGGTGAGTACTACGTCCAGTCTCGCTGGTTCATCCTCTCCTCCCTTACGTGTTGGTACAAGAAGTTTTCCAGTATCACCTCTATCATCATACTCCTCCAGGTTTCATGGCCCCCATGTGGCTCCAAGTTCTCTCAATCGATTTCCTTGTGGTTGAAGTCATCCATGTTCAGTACCTTTGCCTCTTGCCTTGGCCTCGTGCTGTTCTTTGGCGTGTGTGTGTGTGTGTGTGTGTGTGTGTGTGTGTGTGTGTGTGTGTGTGTGTGTGTGTGGGTGTGTGTGTGTGTGTGTGTGTGTGTGTGTGCGTGAGTGTGTGTGTGTGTGTTTGTGTGTGTGTTTGTGTGTGTGTGTGTGCGTGTGTGTGTGTGTGTGTGTGTGTGTGTGTGTGTGTGTGTAGGTCTGTGAGTGTGTGTGAGTGTGTGTACCTGTATTTATATGGGTTTTCATGTTTGGGTGGGTGTGAGGGTGGTTTCTGTTTATTTTGCTCAGGGGCTTTGTGTGTGTGTGTGCGTGTGTGTATGTGTGTGTGTGTGTGTGTGTGTGTGTGTGTGTGTGTGTATGTGTGTGTGTGTGTGTGTGTGTGTGTGTGTGTGTGTGTGTGTGTGTGTGTGTGTGTGTGCTACAGCTATTCAAGTGTCTAACAGCAGATCCTGTTGTCACCTAGTGTGCGTGTATGTGTGTGTATATGCGTGCTTTTAAGTAAGCAGTCCTTATTTCCCTCGTATGTACTACATATGTTTTGCATATGTACCCTATCTCTTGGTTTCCACTGTACTGTCTTGTGTGCCTAAAATTACGTAAATTCACATAAAGGTGTGAAATCCCGTATATATGTGTGTGTTTGTACTCACCTAATTGTACTCACCTAATTGTGGTTGCAGGGGTCGAGACTCAGCTCCTGTCCCCGCCTCTTCACTGTGTATGTGTGTGTGTGTGTGTGTACTCACCTAGTTGTACTCATCTAGATGAGGTTGCGGGGGTCGAGTCCGAGCTCCTGGCCCCGCCTCTTCACTGATCGCTACTAGGTCACTCTCCCTGAGCCGTGAGCTTTATCATACCTCTGCTTAAAGCTATGTATGGATCTGCCTCCACTACATCGCTTCCCAAACTATTCCACTTACTGACTACTCTGTGGCTGAAGAAATACTTCCTAACATCCCTGTGATTCATCTGTGTCTTCAGCTTCCAACTGTGTCCCCTTGTTACTGTGTCCAATCTCTGGAACATCCTGTCTTTGTCCACCTTGTCAATTCCTCTCAGTATTTTGTATGTCGTTATCATGTCCCCCTATCTCTCCTGTCCTCCAGTGTCGTCAGGTTGATTTCCCTTAACCTCTCCTCGTAGGACATACCTCTTAGCTCTGGGACTAGTCTTGTTGCAAACCTTTGCACTTTCTCTAGTTTCTTCACGTGCTTGGCTAGGTGTGGGTTCCAAACTGGTGCCGCATACTCCAATATGGGCCTAACGTACACGGTGTACAGGGTCCTGAATGATTCCTTATTAAGATGTCGGAATGCTGTTCTGAGGTTTGCTAGGCGCCCATATGCTGCAGCAGTTATTTGGTTGATGTGCGCTTCAGGAGATGTGTCTGGTGTTATACTCACCCCAAGATCTTTTTCCTTGAGTGAGGTTTGTAGTCTCTGACCCCCTAGACTGTACTCCGTCTGCGGCCTTCTTTGCCCTTCCCCAATCTTCATGACTTTGCACTTGGTGGGATTGAACTCCAGGAGCCAATTGCTGGACCAGGTCTGCAGCCTGTCCAGATCCCTTTGTAGTTCTGCCTGGTCTTCGATCGAGTGAATTCTTCTCATCAACTTCACGTCATCTGCAAACAGGGACACCTCAGAGTCTATTCCTTCCGTCATGTCGTTCACAAATACCAGAAACAGCACTGGTCCTAGGACTGACCCCTGCGGGACCCCGCTGGTCACAGGTGCCCACTCTGACACCTCGCCACGTACCATGACTCGCTGCTGTCTTCCTGACAAGTATTCCCTGATCCATTGTAGTGCCTTCCCTGTTATCCCTGCTTGGTCCTCCAGTTTTTGCACCAATCTCTTGTGTGGAACTGTTTCAAACGCCTTCTTGCAGTCCAAGAAAATGCAATCCACCCACCCCTCTCTCTCTTGTCTTACTGCTGTCACCATGTCATAGAACTCCAGTAGGTTTGTGACACAGGATTTCCCGTCCCTGAAACCATGTTGGCTGCTGTTGATGAGATCGTTCCTTTCTAGGTGTTCCACCACTCTTCTCCTGATAATCTTCTCCATGATTTTGCATACTATACATGTCAGTGACACTGATCTGTAGTTTAATGCTTCATGTCTGTCTCCTTTTTTAAAGATTGGGACTACATTTGCTGTCTTCCATGCCTCAGGCAATCTCCCTGTTTCGATAGATGTATGAATATTGTTGTTAGGGGTACACATAGCGCCTCTGCTCCCTCTCTTAATACCCACGGGGAGATGTTATCTGGCCCCATTGCCTTTGAGGTATCTAGCTCACTCAGAAGCCTCTTCACTTCTTCCTCGGTTGTGTGCACTGTGTCCAGCACTTGGTGGTGTGCCCCACCTCTCCGTCTTTCTGGAGTCCCTTCTGTCTCCTCTGTGAACACTTCTTTGAATCTCTTGTTGAGTTCTTCACATACTTCACGGTCATTTCTTGTTGTCTCTCCTCCTTCTTTCCTTAGCCTGATTACCTGGTCCTTGACTGTTGTTTTCCTCCTGATGTGGCTGTACAACAGTTTCGGGTCAGATCTGGCTTTCGCTGCTATGTCATTTTCATATTGTCTTTGGGCCTCCCTTCTTATCTGTGCATATTCGTTTCTGGCTCTATGACTGTTCTCCTTATTCTCCTGGGTCCTTTGCCTTCTATATTTCTTCCATTCCCTAGCACACTTGGTTTTTGCCTCCCTGCACCTTTGGGTAAACCATGGGTTCATCCTGGCTTTTTCATTATTCCTGTTGCCCTTGGGTACAAACCTCTTCTCAGCCTCCTTGCATTTTGTTGCTACATATTCCATCATCTCATTAACTGGCTTCCCTGCCAGTTCTCTGTCCCACTGAACCCCATTCAGGTAGTTCCTCATTCCTGTGTAGTCCCCTTTCTTGTAGTTTGGCTTCATTCGTCCTGGCCTTCCTGCTTCTCCCTCCACTTGTAGCTCTACTGTGTATTCGAAGCTTAAAACCACATGGTCACTGGCCCCAAGGGGTCTTTCATATGTGATGTCCTCGATATCTGCACTACTCAAGGTGAATACTAAGTCCAGCCTTGCTGGTTCATCCTCTCCTCTCTCTCTTGTAGTGTGTGTGTGTGTGTGTGTGTGTGTGTGTGTGTGTGTGGTTGTGGTGTGTGTGTGTGCGTGTGTGTGTGTGTGTGTCTGTGTATGTGTGTGTGTGTGTGTGTGTGTGGTTGTGGTGTGTGTGTGTGTGTGTGTGCGCGCGTGTGTGTGTGTGTGTGTGTGTGTGTGGGGTTGTGGTGTGTGTGTGTGTGGTTGTGGTGTGTGTGTGTGTGTGTGTGTGTGTGTGTGTGTGTGTGTGTGTGTGTGTGGTTGTGTGGTGTGTGTGTGTGTGTGTGTGGGTGTGGTGGGTGTGTGTGTGGTTGTGGTGTGTGTGTGTGTGTGTGTGTGTGTGTGTGTGTGTGTGTGTGTGTGTGTGGTTGTGTGGTGTGTGTGTGTGTGTGTGTGTGTGTGTGTGCGTGTGTGTGTGTGTGTGTATGTGTATGTGTGTGTGTGTTGGAGAGAGGTAGGGAGAGACAGAGATAGAGAGAAAGGGAAAGAGTGGTACAGAGAGATGGAGAGGTAGAGAGTGAGAGGTAGGAGAAAGATAAAGGTAGGGCAGAGGTGAAAAGGGGGAAAAGCGGGGAGTGAGGGTTGACGATTGAGGAGGGTGAAGGGGGTGCAGTGTCGTGGGACAGAGTATTGGGAGGGAGGGAGGGCGTGACCGTTAGGGTGGGAATCTTTGAGAGGGGGACTGTGAGGGGAAGGGATCGTTAGCTTATGATTCTGTGTGTGTGTGTGCTTTCACATATGTACATAGTTGTCTGGTGTAATTAACTCTCTACTCTATCATACATATCTGGAGTTTATCTGGAGAGAGTTCCGGGGGTCAACGCCCCCGCGGCCCCGTCTGTGACCAGGCCTCCTTAGGTCAGTGTCCCAGGATGCGACCCACACCAGTCGACTAACACCCAGGTACCCATTTTACTGATGGGGAACATAGACAACAGGTGGAAAGAAACACGTCCAATGTTTCTACTCTGGCTGGGAATCGAACCCAGGCCCTCACTGTGTGAAGCGAGAGCGTTAACCACCAGGCCACCAGAGCTGTGTGTTTGTTAGTGTATGTATGTATGTGTGTGTTTGTGTGTGTGTGTGTGTGTACTCACCTAATTGTACTCACCTAATTGTGGATGCAGGGGTCGAGACTCAGCTCCTGGCCCCGGATCTTCACTGATCGCTACTAGGTCCTCTCCCTCTCTGCTTCCTGAGTTTTGTCATACCTCTTCTTAAAACTATGTATGGTTCCTGCCTCCTCTACTTCACTTGCTAGGCTATTCCACTTCTTGACGACTCTATGACTGAAGAAATACTTCCTAACATCCCTGTGACTCGTCTGAGTCTTCAGCTTCCAGTTGTGACTCCTTGTTTCTGTGTCCCCTCTCTGGAACATCCTATCTGTGTCCACCTTTTCTATTCCCCGCAGCATCTTGTATGTCGTTATCATGTCTCCCCTGACCCTTCTGTCCTCCAGTGTCGTCAGTCCGATTTCCCTTAACCTTTCTTCGTACGACATTCCCCTGAGCTGTGGGACTAGCCTTGTTGCAAACCTTTCTACTTTCTCTAACTTCTTGACGTGCTTGACCAGGTGTGGGTTCCAGTCTGGTGCTGCATACTCCAGTATGGGCCTAACATACACAGTGTACAGTGTCTTGAACGATTCCTTATTAAAGTATCGGAACGCTATTTTCAGGTTTGCCAGGCGCCCGTATGCTGCAGCAGTTATTTGGTTAATGTGTGCCTCCGGTGACGTGCTCGGTGTTATGGTCACCCCAAGGTCTTTCTCCCTGAGTGAGGTCTGTAGTCTTTGTCCCTCCCCAATCTTCATGACTTTGCATTTGGCAGGGTTGAATTCGAGAAGCCAGTTTCTGGACCACATGTCCAGCCTCTCCAGGTCTCTTTGCAGTCCTGCGTGTTTGTTTGTGGTGTGTGTGTGTGTGTGTGTGTGTGTGTGTGTGTGTGTGTGTGTGTGTGTGTGTGTGTGTGTGTGTGTGTGTGTGTGTGTGTATGTGTATGTGTGTGTGTGTGTGTGTGTGTGTGGTTGTGGTGTGTGTGTGTGTGTGTGTGTGTGTGTGTACTCACCTAGTTGTACTCACCTAGTTGTGGTTGCAGGAGTCAAGTCATAACTCCTGGGCCCGCCTCTTCACTGGCAGCTACTGTGTCACTCTTCCTGCTCCATGAGCTTCATCATACCTCTTCTTGAAGCTATGTATGGATCCTGCCTCCACTACATCATTTCCCAGACTATTCCACTTCCTGACAATTCTGTGACTGAAGAAATACTTCCTGACATCCTGTTGATTCATCTGAGTCTTCATATCCCAACTGTGACCCCTTGTTGCTGTGTCCCATCTCTGGAACATTCTCTTTCAGTCCACCTTGTCCATTCCTCTCAGCATTGTATGTGTCGTTATCATATCCCCCATATCTCTCCTATCTTCCAGCATCGTCAGGTCGGTTTGCCTTAACCTCTCTTCATCGGACTTACGCCTTAGCTCCGGGACTAATCTTGTTGTAAGCCTTTGCACTTTTTCTAGTTTCCTTACGTGCTAGGTGTGGGTTCCAAGCTGTAGCTGCATACTCCAATGTAGGCGTACCGTACACAGTGTACAGTCCTGAATGATTCCTTATTAAGATATCGGAATGCTGTTCTTAGGTTTGCTAGGCGCCCTTATACTGCAGCAGTTATATGGTTGATGTGCGCCTCAGGAGATGTGCCTAGTGTTATAATCACCGAAAGAGCTTTTTTCTTGAGTAAGATTTGTAGTCTTTGGCCCCCAAAACTGTTCTCCGTCTGTGGACTTCTTTGCTCTTCCCCAGTCTTCATGACTTTGTACTTGGTGGGGCTGAACTCCAGGAGCCAGTTGCTGGACCAGGCCTGCAGCCTGTCCAGATCCCTTTGTAGTTTTCCCTGGTACTCGTCCGATTGGATTCTTCTCATCAACTTCACATCATCTGCAAACAGGGACATTTCGGAGTCTATTCCAACCATCATGACATTCATAAATACCAGAAACAGCACCGGTCGTATGACTGACCCCTGTGGAACCATGCTTGTCACAGGCGCCCACTCTGAACCCTCCCCACGTACCATGAGTCGCTGTTGTCTTCCTGACAGGTGTTCCCTGATCCATTGTAGTGCTACCCCCCTCTCTCTCTTGTCTTATTGCTGTCACCATGTCATAGAACTCCAATAGGTTTGTGACCCAGGATTTCTCGTCCCTGAAACCATGTTGGTTGTCGTTGATAAGTTCATTCTTTTCTAGGTGTTCCACCACTCTTCTCCTGATAATCTTCTCCATGACTTTGCATACTATACATGTCAGTGACACTGGTCTGTAGTTTAATGCTTCGAGTCTGTATCAATTTTTTTTAAAGTTGGGCTACATTTGCTGTCTTTCATACCTCAGGTAGTCGCCGTGTTTGAATAGATGTGTTGAAGATTTGTTGTTAGTGGTACATATAGCGCCTCTGCTCTCTGTCTCTGAGGTATCTAGCACACTTAAAAGCCTCTTCACATCTTCCTCGGTTGTATGTATTATGTCCAACACTTGATGGTGTACCCCACCTCTCCGCCTTTCTGGAGTCCCTTCTGTCTCCTCTGTGAACACCTCTTTGAATCTCATGTTGAGCTCCTCACTTACTTCGCTCTCATTTTTTGTGACCTCCCCTCCTTCCTTCCTCAGCCTGATTACCTGGTCCTTGACTGTTGTTTTCCTCCTGGTGTGGTTCTACAACAGCACTGGGTCAGATTTGGCTTTCACTGCTATGTCATTCTCATATTGTCTTTGGGCCTACCGTCTTACCTGTGCATATTCATTTATGGCTCTACAATTGCTCTCCTTATTTTCCTGGGCCATTTGCCTTCTGTACTTCTTCCATTCCCTAGCAGACTTGGTTTCGCCTCCCTGCACCTTTGAGTGAACCACTGGCTTATCCTGGCTTTTTCGTTATTCCTGTTACCCTTGGGTACAAACCTCTCCTCAGCTTCCTTGCATACTGTTGTCACATATTCCATCGTCTCGTTTACTGACATCCTTGCCAGTTCTCTGTCCCACTCAGCCCCGTTCAGGAAGTTCCTCTTACCTGCGTAGTCCCCTTTCATTTAGTCTGGCATCATTTGTGCGTCCCTTCCTGCTTCCGCCTCCACTTGTAACTCTATGTATTCGTAGCTCAGGACCACATAATCACTGGTCCCAAGAGGTATTTCATTTGTGATCTCTTCAATATATACACTGCTTAAGGTGAATACTAGGTCCGGTCTCGCTGGTTCATCCTCTCCTCTCTCTCTTTTTCTGGTAGTGTCCCTTACATGTTGGTATGTGAGGTTTCCCAGTACCATCTCTTCATTTCTTGGCCTCCATATGGCTACAATTTCTCCCAATCGATTTCCTTGTGGTTGAAGTCACTCATGATCAGCAGCTTTGCCCTGCTCATATGAGCCCTCCTGGCCACTTCAGCCAGTGTGTTAACCATCGTTCTATTACTCTCATCATACTCTTGCGTTGGACTCCTGCTGTTCTATGGTGGGTTATACATCACTGCATTTACGACCTTGGGACCTCCAGACTGAAGCATTCCTATTATTTAATCTCTTGCTTCTCCTCTGTCTCCTCTCTCCAGCTCATCAAAACCCTCCACCCCCTCTGTTCCCTCTGTCTCTCCTAAGGATCTTATATCCCATTGGAAAGATGGCATCCATGTGAGCTTGGTTTCTGGGAGGGCTGTGATGTCCGGTGATGTCTCTTTGACCATTTCGTGCCACTCCTCCCACATAGTCATTATTCTATCAGCTTTGGTGTACCATACCTTCAGTTTCCTCTCCATCACTGTATTTTGGGGGTTCACTGAGGGTGTGATGACTTGGTAATGTGCTGCAGTATTCTACAGTGTAGTGTGGGTTGGGAGCTGTAAGTGTAGATTGCTGTCTGTGCAGGGATAGCGTGTTTGGTTAAGGGGTTCATGGGATGGTTCTGTGTGTGCTTGCTCTTGTTGGTCTGACCTGCTCTGTTTGTCTTCTGCAGATTCCGTCCTTGTCTCTCTTCCTAGCTCCTTTTGTGTCCTTTCTTTCAGCTGCTGTTGTTCTGTTTTTGCTCTGTCTCGGTCAAGGAACACCCTCTTGTATGCTGACGATTTCTTCAACCGTGGTTTCTCTTGCAGGATCCTGAATTGCACTGTTTCTGTCCTGAAAATCATCTTGATGGTCCGTTTTCTCCCATTCAAATAGCCCCTTATTCTCTGAAAATTTACAATCCCAGACATGTCCTCTTCGCCTATTGCTCTGGTGATGTTCTCAATCTCCTGTCTTTCTACCTGCCATCTTTCAGTGTGTGACCTTCCCTCTTTCTCCCATGAATAAGCACTGAATTCGCCCTCTCCTCCTCCCATTTCCTTTCCCTCTGTGTCTCTTGTTCCTGTTTGTACATGACCATTATCTCCCTTATTTTTTCATGTAGCTCTTGGTGTCATGGTCGTGCCTCTGCATATGACCTATCCCCCTCTCCACCTTCACCCCAGTCCCCCATCACCACTCTTGCTCTAAGTTGCTCTTCCCTTTCATTCCTCGGCCCTGCTTCGTGGGTTGATAGGGCTTTAGAATAAGTTATGTCTCCTTCCTTCCCGTTTGACCCCTCGTTCAGTAGGGGTGTATCAGCTTTAGTTGCTTTGTCTTCTCTGGCTAATACCCTTGTAACTCGCTTCAGCCTATTTACCTCATATTCTAGTACCCTTATCCTGGCTACTGTAGATTTGACTTGTGACTCCCATTTCTTGTGTGTGTGTGTGTGTGTACTCACCTAATTGTGGTTGCAGGGGTCGAGACTCAGCTCCTGGCCCCGCCTCTTCACTGATCGTTACTAAGTCCTTTCTCTCTCTGCTTCCAGAACTTTGTCATACCTCGTCTTAAAGCTATGTATGATTTCTGCCTCCACTACTTCACTTGTTAGGCTACTCCACTTCCTGACGACTCTATGACTGAAGAAATACTTCCTAACGTCCCTCTGACTCGCCTGAGTCTTCAGTTTCCAATTGTGACCCCTTGTTTCTGTGTCCCCTCTATGGAACAACCTGTCTCTGTTTACCTTATCTATTCCACGCAGAATTTTGTATGTCTCCCCTGACCCGCCTGTCCTCCAATGTTGTCAGTCCGATTTCCCTCAACCTTTCTTCGTAGGACATACTCCTGAGCTCTGGAACTAGCCTTGTTGCAAACCTTTGCACTCTCTCTAATTTCTTGACGTGTTTGACCAGGTGTGGGTTCCAAACTGGTGCTGCATACTCTAGTATGGGTCTGATGTACACAGTGTACAGAGTCTTGAACGATTCCTTACTAAGGTATCGGAATGCTATTCTCAGGTTTGCCAGGCGCCCGTATGCTGCAGCAGTTATCTGGTTGATGTGTGCCTCCGGAGACATTCAGGAAGGATATAGGAAAGCACTGGTTTGGTAATAGAGTTGTGGATGAGTGGAACAAACTCCCGAGTACAGTTATTCAGGTTAAAACGTTGTGTAGTTTTAAAAATAGGTTATGTAAATACATGAGTGGGTGTGGGTGGGTGTGAGTTGGAAATGACTAGCTTGTGCTGCTGGGTGATCCATCCTTGAGTGGAGGTGACCAGACTGGGTGGGTCATTGGGCTAATCCGGGGGGGTGGGTCACTGGTATAAACCGGGGGGGAGGGGGACATGGAGCTGCTCCGCATGGGTCAATAGGCCTGTTGCTGTGTTCCTTCTTTCTTATGTTCTTATGTTATAGTCACCCCAAGATCTTTCTCACTGAGCGAGGTTTGCAGTCCTTGGCCACCTAGTCTATACTCTGTCGGCGGTCTTCTTTTCCCTTCTCCGGTCTTCATAACTTTGCATTTGGCAGGGTTGAATTTAAAATGTCAGTTGCTGGACCATGTGTCCAGTTTGTCTAGGCCTCTTTGAAATCCTGCCTGGTCCTCATCTGATTTGATTCTCCTCATTAACTTCACATCATCTGCGAACAGGGACACCTCTGAGTCTATCCCTTCCATCATGTCATTCACATATACCAGAAATAGCACTGGTCCTAGGACTGACCCTTGTGGGACCCCGCTCGTCACAGGTGCCCACTGTGATACATCGTCCCGTACCATGACTCGTTGTTGCCTCCCTGTCAGTTATTCTCTGATCCATTGCAGTGTGCTTCCTGTTATATACGCCTGATCCTCTAGTTTCTGCACTTGTCTCTTGTGAGGAACTGTGTCGTAGGCCTTCTTGCAGTCCAAGAAAATGCAATCAACCCACCACTCTCTCTAGTGTCGTACTTCTGTAACTTTGTCATAGAACTCCAGAAGGTTTGTGACACAGGATTTGCCTTCCATGAATCCGTGCTGGTTGTCGTTTATAATCTTGTTCCGTTCCAGGTGCTCCACCACTCTCCTGATAATCTTCTCCATGACTTTGCATACTGTACACGTCAGTGACACAGGTCCGTGTGTGTGTGTGTGTATGTGTACTCACCTATTTGTACTCACCTATTTGTACTCACCTATTTGTGGTTGCAGGGGTCGAGTCTTAGCTCCTGGCCCCCCCTCTTCACCGGTTGCTACTGGGTCCTCTCTCTCCCCGCTCCATGAGCTTTATCAAACCTCGTCTTAAAACTGTGTATGGTTCCTGCCTCCACTACGTCATTTTCTAGGCTATTCCACTGCCTTACAACTCTATGACTGAAGAAATACTTCCTAATATTTCTCTGACTCATTTGTGTCTTCAACTTCCAATTGTGGCCTCTTGTTTCTGTGTCCCCTCCCTGGAACATCCTGTCTTTGTCCACCTTGTCTATTCCACGCAGTATTTTATATGTCGTTATCATGTCTCCCCTGACCCTCCTGTCCTCCAGTGTCGTCAGGCCGATTTCCCTTAATCTTTCTTCATAGGACATTCCCCTTAGCTCTGGAACTAACCTTGTGGCAAACCTTTGTACTTTCTCTAGTTTCTTGACGTGCTTTATCAAGTGCGGGTTCCAAACAGGTGCTGCATACTCCAGTATGGGCCTGACATACACGGTGTACAGTGTCTTGAACGATTCCTTACTAAGGTATCGGAATGCTGTTCTCAGGTTTGCCAGGCGCCCATATGCTGCAGCAGTTATCTGATTGATGTGTGCTTCCGGAGACATGCTCGGTGTTATACTCACCCCAAGATCTTTCTCCTTGAGTGAGGTTTGCAGTCTTTGGCCACCTAGCCTATACTCTGTCTGTGGTCTTCTGTGCCCTTCCCCTATCTTCATGACTTTGCATTTGGCAGGATTAAATTCGAGAAGCCATTTGCTGGACCAGGTGTCCAGTCTGTCCAGGTCTCTTTGAAGTCCTGCCTGGTCCTCATCAGATTTAATTCTCCTCATTAACTTCGCATCATCTGCAAACAGGGACACTTCTGAGTCTAACCCTTCCATCATGTCGTTCACATATACCAAAAATAGCACTGGTCCTAGGACCGACCCCTGTGGGACCCCGCTCGTCACAGGTGCCCATTGTGATACATCATTACGTACCATGACTCGTTGTTGCCTCCCTGTCAGGTATTCTCTGATCTATTGCAGTGCCCTTCCTGTTATATGCGCCTGATGCTCTAGCTTCTGCACTAATCTCTTGTGAGGAACTGTGTCAAAGGCCTTCTTGCAGTCCAAGAAGATGCAATCAACCCACCCCTCTCTTTCGTGTCTTACTTCTGTTATTTTATCATAAAACTCCAGAAAGTTTGTGACACAGGATTTGCCTTCCATGAATCCGTGCTGGTTGGCATTTATACTCTTGTTCCGTTCCAGGTGCTCCACCACTCTCCTCCTGATAATCTTCTCCATAATTTTGCATACTATACACGTCAATGACACAGGTCTATAGTTTAGTGCCTCTTTTCTGTCTCCTTTTTTAAAAATGGGAACTACATTTGTGTGTGTGTGTGTGTGTGTGTGTGTGCGAGCGCAAGTACTCGCCTTAATGTGGTTTCAGACGTTAAGTATCAGTTCCTGGCTGTCGTCTACTGGGTCCTCTCTCTCTTTTATGGGTTCGAAAGCCTTTTCATACCTGCCTTTCCATTCCACTGTCCAGGTCGTTCCAGTTTCTGAATTAGGTTTAAGAAGTAAATCAGAGGGTATTTACCCCACGAATCTAAAAAAAAATAAAAAATGAAATAAAAAAGCTGAAATGTAATGCTCATTTTTAACCCAATACTGGTCAGGACCGATAAATATACACTGAGGAAGAAATGTGAGGATGATGTTGCTGTTTATCATGGAAAGACTGTTAATTTAGTAAGGAGAGATGCTAAAAATTAACATTTAATTTAACGGATCAACATGAAACAAATGCCAAGAAGAATCTGTTTCCAAGTCGCACATTTTTACTGGTTATTGATTGGCGAATGAACCAAGTATTAAAATTAAGACAAGATCCTCAAAATTGCCACAACTATTGTACAGTTTCTAATGTATACTTTCGTACGATGTAATTAGGGTACAATGCTTTTAAGCAGCTTGTAGAGATCGGGTAAGAGTATGGATGGGTGAAAGAAGGATTATTTTTCAATAGATATTAGCCTTAGTCAGGGATGTGGAATGTCACCAATGATTGTTTAAAACATCTAAAGATTAAATTATTGGCTTCGTATGCAATAACTAGAAAAAGCCTAGTATGATCAGCCTTAAACAGTAAACGCTTGTGTATCTTAATTGGAAGTATTCTTGTTTAGATTTTTGGTTGCCGGAATAAAATTTGCCAGTTTTTTAAAGCAATATTATGCAGTTGAATATTCTTAAAAAACTTGAGTAACCAGGCACAAAAAATATTCAATATCTTTATTAAAACATTTAAGTATTATGACACACAAAAACTAGGGGTAAGCATCTTATTTGATCGTCTATGTGATGTCTCATCTAGGAAAGCCAAAATGATCTGTCTTCTTTACAATATGGAAAAACCCTTCTGTCCTCTTCAACTCGACAGTGGTCACTTTACAACTGAAGTCATTGGCAATATAGAACGTAGTCACACCTCTACTAATGCCCATGATTCATGGGAAAAGACATAGAAAATATTTTGTGGTTGGAGTTACCTGTAATGATATACTCGAGAGTAATACGAGAATGTGACATTCAGGTTCATGTGGAAGCCATAGCCAAGACAGTATTTTGGTTCTTTGCCTTTGGCTACACTCATTATGCAGGTTCGATTTCAGTTCACTTGCGTGATTTTTTCAGTGAAAGAAGGCAATCCTCTTCTCTACAAATAGTTTATGAACGGCTGAATTGTTGTGATGAATTTCAGGCTTTTATTCTGTCATGGTTACTGACGAGGCCCATGGTGGGGCTGTAGGGCTGAGCAGTACCTGTTTTCAGGGTTATGAAAATTTAACTGACAATAGATTAGAGTCACCTTGAGTAAATACAATACCTATGGATGGCATATGCAAAATATATGAAAACAGAAACAAAAAAATGGTGTAGGTCGTTAATTCATTTATTGACATTAGTAGCAACCCTTATTGTTCCTGACATAAGAGATATTGTAGAGCCAACTGATGAAGATTGAGAAACTTGGAGCTTACTAATATGAGACTTATAAGTGTGAGAGACTTGCTAAAAGAGCGAACCCTCACACAGATCCTGTAAAATGGAATATAAATCATATTATTAGCTATCCTCCACTCAGAAATAAGTCAAGTAAACAGCATCAATTGATATCCTCAAAATTTATTTTTCTCCATTTTTAAGACTACATTGCCTCCCATATAGTCAGTTGGTTATCTAGATGATTTCTTTTAGCCTGAAAATCAAGTCTATCCGACACTCTCAAATACGTGGAGCTTCAGTCCAGGAACAACGCCCAATTATTTTTTTTCCGCTGCTTGGAACAGCTCATAGAAGATTAAGAAAATTTCTTTACTCATGAAGTGAACGTTTGCAATTATGATGGTGCTGTCAAAGTCAACATGCTGTGGCAACAAGTTACAAAAATATTCCAGGATTATACCTTTCATGTTTTCCTGCAATTCATAACAACTTGAACATGCAACAAGATTATATTCCTTCTATGTGCAAGCTTAAAAAATAAAACATGTACAATATAGGCAAAAAGTGTTCGAAACATTTAGTACAATCAGTCTCTTTTTCTAAAACTGGCAGGAGTTTCTTTGTGCTGATGAGAAAAATACGAAATTGTGTTCCTTCTTGAGAGTAATGGCTGAAGGCACTGACACTGATTAACAAGTCATTACCTTACTCAAAACCAATGTCCTTTGTATAAATCGTCAAGATGTCAAGGGACTGGCTCCAGGTTTCATGAAAAGAATGACACTCGCATTTTATTCCACTTAGCACAAAGTTCCAATACTAACGGTAGAAACCAATGTTGTAGTTTTGGCCATAACATCAGAACAGCGCCTAAATGGTCATGCTCCGTGGGATGCATTTAGTGTTGAGAAGAACTTCCTCTAACTCGCCACTCATATGACAGCAAGAGCTATAGGTCTAGTTTGGTGAATTATATATCCTATGTTCAGCGACTTTACTATATGTGATACTGTGTCATCGTTTTTGAAGGAAGAAACACAAAAACTTCATGGGAGAAATGGCATACTCATTAAGGTGCCACCACTACATTTTGTTTCTTAAGTGGTAAGCAGAATGCCTAGTAAATAGAGGAATAGCTCCTGCCACAGGAGCGATTTGTCGTGTGGCTATATGACTGAACCAGCACTGTGGAACATACTAATGAGGCAAAGAACCCATTTTTCATATAAAAAGACAGAGGAATTGATGAGCTGCCCTCTACCAAGGCTGCATTTACTGAGCATTTCAAAAAGGTCGCTTACCAGACTGGACACTGATGATCGCCACTCCACAGCTTTCCTCGCCAGGTGAAAGGGGATAGAAGAGGGTAGAGGGCATCTGGGATATTTACTGGACGACCCTACCAAAAGTTATAAAAACCTGTAGGGAAGTAACAGGATGTGGCTGCAAGAAGAGTTGCATGGGCCAGTACAAGTGTGGGGAAGCTCCCCTCTAGCACACCGCTCACTCGGTATGTTGAGAGCGTTGTATTGAGAAAAAGAATGCAATAATATTGAAACATTTCTAAAGAAAAACTATTTCGTGTTTAATTTGCTTATTAATAATTTAGTTGTATTAAATTAAATAAACCAAAACCGATTTTTTATAACATAAGTATTTTTAAAATACTCATTAATCATTTGACTTATTCATGAAGACCCTGTTAAGCCATAAGCTCAGATCATGAACTTAAAGCTCTCAGAATACATAGTTACAAATAATGTAAGCAAAAGACAAATCATTGCAGAAGAGATGAAGAAAGAATGTGTGAAACAAGGGAACAAAATGACAGCGATGATTATCAGAGGGAGCCAAAAATATATTTAATGTAAATCAACTTCTCGAATAAATTTATAAGGTTATCCTAGATTAATGTGAATATACTGACTATTTAAACCTCTACAAAAACAAATCGTAAGCATAAAGATATTTGAAAGAAATTTAAAAAACTGATCTTTAAGAGAAAATTCAGAGATCCAGACAACCAAAATACATTGTTAATTTTCTTTGAAAACAAACACGCAAATTTTTTCATGCAAAATATTAATGAATGTATTGGTTGTTTACTAATGTAAAAAAAAATGTGGCATATACATGTTCACAGTCAATAGTTAAACAAATTATCATAAATAAACAAAATAATCATATAATAGTAATTTATATATGAGCTTTTCAATGTTCCAGCACAGCTACACCTCCCATTAAATGTTTCTTTTCCCCAGAAGCTGGAGACTCATCAGTCAGTGTAAGATCACTCAGTGTACCATCACTCAGTGTACCATCACTCAGTGTACCATCACTCAGTGTACCATCACTCAGTGTACCATCACTAAGTGCATCACCACTCAGTGTACCATCACTCAGTGTACCATCACTCAGTGTACCATCACTCAGTGTACCATCACTAAGTGCATCACCACTCAGTGTACCATCACTCAGTGTACCATCACTCAGTGTACCATCACTCAGTGTACCATCACTCAGTGTACCATCACTCAGTGTACTATCACTAAGTGCATCACCACTCAGTGTACCATCACTCAGTGTACCATCACTCAGTGTACCATCACTCAGTGTACCATCACTAAGTGCATCACCACTCAGAGTACCATCACTCAGTGTACCATCACTCAGTGTATCATCACTCAGTGTACCATCACTCAGTGTACCATCACTCAGTGTACCATCACTCAGTGTACCATCACTCAGTGTACCATCACTCAGTGTACCATCACTAAGTGCATCACCACTCAGTGTACCATCACTCAGTGTACCATCACTCAGTGTACCATCACTCAGTGTACCATCACTCAGTGTACCATCACTAAGTGCATCACTACTCAGAGTACCATCACTCAGTGTACCATCACTCAGTGTATCATCACTAAGTGTACCAACAATCAGTGTACCATCAATAAGTGTACCATCACTCAGTGTACCATCACTAAGTGCATCACCACTCAGAGTACCATCACTCAGTGTACCATCACTCAGTGTACCATCACTCAGTGTACCATCACTCAGTGTGTCATCACTCAATGTACCATCATTCAGTGAGCCATCACTCAGTGTACCATCACTCAGTGTACCATCACTCAGTGTACCATCGCTCAGTGTAACATCACTCAATGTACCATCACTGAATGTTCTATCACTCAATACATCATTAGTCAGTGTACCATAATCAACGTAATATAAGTAAGTGTACCACCACTCAATCCACCATTACACTTACTTAGTGTATCATCAATCAGTGTATCATCACTCAATGCACCATTACTCACTTTACTATTGCTCAGTGTACCATCACTCAGTGTACCATCACACAGCATACCATCACTCAATGTTCTATCACTCAATGCATCATCAGTCAGTGTACAATCATCAATGTACATCATTAAGCATACCATCACTCAATGCACTATCACTCAGCATATCATCAATGTTCCATCACTCAGTGTACCATCATTCAGTGAACCATCATTCAGTGTACCATCATTCAGTGTACCATCATTCAGTGAACCATCATTCAGTGAACCATCATTCAGTGTACCATCATTCAGTGTACCATCACTCAGTGTACCATCATTCAGTGAACCATCATTCAGTGTACCATCATTCAGTGTACCATCATTCAGTGTACCATCATTCAGTGAACCATCATTCAGTGTACCATCACTCAGTGTACCATTATTCAGTGAACCATCATTCAGTGTACCATCATTCAGTGTACCATCACTACATGCACCATCACTCAATGTACCACCACTCAGTGTACTATCAATCAAAGTTCCATCACTCAATGTACCATCCCTATGAGCACCATCAGTGTACTATCACTCAGTGTACCATTGCTCAATGTACCATCACTCAGTGTACCATCACTCAATGCACCATCACTCAATGTACCATCATTTAGTGTACCATCACTCAATTTACCATCACTCAGTGCACCATCATTCAGTGTACCATCATTCAATATACCATTACTCTGTGTACCATCGTTCTATGTACCATACATCAGTGTACCCTTACTCAGTGTACCACCACTTAATGTTCTATCACTTCTTTCATCATCACTCAGTGTACCATAATCAATTTACCATTACTATGTGTACCATTGCTCAATGCACCATCTCACAATGTATCTTCACTCAATGTACCATCACTCAATGTTTCATCACTCAATGTTCCATCACCCAAAGTACCAACACTTATTGTACTATCGTCAACGTACCATCACTCAGTGTACCATCACTCGATACACCACTCAATTACCATCACACAGTGTACCATCGCTCAGTGTAGCATCACTGAATGTTCTATCACTCAGTACATCATTACTCAGTGTACCATAATCAACGTAATATAAGTAATTGTACCATCACTCAATCCACCATTACTCAGCATATCATCACTCATTGTACAATCACTAAGCGTGCCATCACTCAAAGCACCATCACTCAGGGTAGCATCACTCATTGTACCATCAATCAGTGTACCCTCACACATTGCACCATCCCCCAGTGCACAATCACTAAGTGTACCGTCACTCAGTGTACCATCACTCAATGCATCATTACTCACTTTACCACCACTCACTGTACCATCACACAGTGTACCTTCTCCACTGTACCATCACTCAGCATACCATCGCTCAATGCACCATCACTCAGTTTACCATCACTCAAAGTACCATCACGCAATGTTCCATCACTCAATGCATCATCAGTCTGTGTACCATCATCAATGTACATCATTAAGTGTACCATCACTCAATTCACCATCACTCAGCATATCATCAATGTGCCATTACTCAGTGTGCCATCACTCAGTGCACCATCTTTCAGCAAACCATCATTCAGTGCACAATCACTCAATGAACTATCACTCAATGTACCATCACTCAATGTTCTTTCACTCAATTTACCATCACTCACTTTACCATCCCTCATTGTTCCATCACTCAATGTACCATCACTTAATGCAACCTCAATCAGTGTACCATCATTAATATACCATGAATCAATGTACCATAACTTAATGTTTCATCACTAGTGTACCATCACACTGTGTACCATCACACAGTGTACAATCACTCAATGCACAATCACTCAGGGTTCTATCATCAATGTATCACTCAATGTTCCATCACTCATTGTTCCATTGTTCAGAGTAACATTATTCATTGTACCATCGGGAAGTGTACAATTACTTAATGTACCTTCACTCAATACACCATCACTCAGTGTACCATCACTAATTGCATCATTACTCAATGTAAGATCACTCAATATTCCATTACTCAAAGTACCAACACTCTGGGCACCATCACTCAATGTACCCTCAGTCATTGTACCATCAATCAATGCACCATCACTCAGTGTACCATCATGAATTTACCATAACAAAGTGTACCATCACTCAATGCACCTTCATTCAGCATATCACCGCTTAATGTATCACTCAATGTACCATCACTCAACATATCATCATTAAGTGTACCATCACTAAGTGTACCATAACTCAATGTACCATCATTCAGTGCACCATCATGTAGTATACCATCAATCAGTGCACAATCACTCAGTGAACTATCACCAAATGCTTTATCACACAATGTTCCATCACTAAATGTACCATCACTCAATGTTCTATTACTCACTTTACCATCACTCAGTTTACCATCAGTCAATATTCTATCACTCAATGTACCATAATCAACGTACCATCACTCTCTGTACCATCAATCAATGCACTATCACTCAATGTACCATCACTCATTGTACCATCACTCATTGTACTATGTCTCAGTGCAGAATTAGTCAATGTACCATCACTCAATGCACCATCACTCTATGTTCCATCACTCAATTTACCATCAGTTTACTATCACTATGTGTACCATCACTCATTGTACAATCACTCAGTGTACCATCATGCAGTGTACCATCACTCAATGCACCATCACTCAATGTACCATCACTCAATGTTCCATCACTCAATTTACCATCACTCAGTGTACCATCATTTAGTGTACCATCATTCAATATATCATTACTCTGTGTACCATCGTTCAATGTACCATAAATCAGTGTACCCTTACTCACTGTACCACTACTCAATGTTCTATCACTTCTTGCATCATCACTCAGTGTACCATCATCAATTTACCAACACTATGTGTACCATCACTCAATGCACCATCACACAATGTATCATCACTCAGTGTACCATCACTCGATACACCATCACTGCATTTTCCTATCACACAATGTAGCATCGCTCAGTGTAGCATCACTCTATGTACTATCACTCAACGTACCATCACCCAATGTTCTGTCAATACATATTTACTAAGTGTACCATAATCAAAGTAATATAAGTTAGTGTACCATCAATCAATCAACCATTACTCAACATATCATCACTCATTGTACCATCACTAAGTGTGCCATCACTCAAAGTACCATCACTCAGGGTAGCATCATTCATTGTACCATCAGAGTGCCCTCAAACATTGCACCATCCCTCAGTACACAATCACTAAGTGTACCATCGCTCAATGTATCATTACTCAATGTACCATTGCTCCTTTTTCCATCACTCAGCGTACCACCACTCAGTGTACCATCTCCATTGTACCATCACTCAATCCACAATCACTCAGTTTACCATCAATCAAAGTACCATCACTCAATGTTCCATCATTCAATGCATCATCAGTCCATGTACGATCATCAATATACATCATTAAGTGTTCCATAACTCAATTCACTATCACTCAGAGTATCATCAATCAATGTACCATTACTCAGTGTACCATCATTCAGTGTACCATCACTCAGTGTACCATCGTTCAGCAAACCATCATTCAGTGTATCATCATTCAGTGCACCATCACTCAATGCACCATCACTCATTGTACCATCACTCAATGTCCTTTCACTCAATTTACCATCATTCACTTAACCATCACTCATTGTACCATTGCTCAATGTACCATAACTCAATGTTCCATCTCTCAGTGTACCATCACTTAGTGTACCATCACACAGTGTACCATGACTCAATGCACCATCCCTGAGGGTTCTATCATCAATGTACCATCATTCATTTTTCCATTGCTCAGAGTAACATTACTCATTGTACCATCAGTAAGTTTACCATTACTCAATGTACCTTCACTAAATACACCATCACTCAGTATACCATCACTAAATGCACCATTACTCAAAGCACCATCACTCAATATTCCATCACTCAATGTACCAACACTCTGTGCACCATCACTCATTGTACCATCCATCATTGTACCATCAGTCAATACACCATCAATCAGTGAGCTATCATGAATTTACCATAACAAAGTGTGCCATCACCTTCATTCAGTGTATCTTCGTTCAATGTACCATCACTCAATATATTATCACTCAATGTACCATCACTCAGCATATCATCATTCCTTGTACCATCACTCAATATACCATCATTAAATGTATCATCACTAAGTGTACCTTAACTCAATGTACTGTCATTCAGTGCACCATCATTTAGTGTTCCATCAAACCTTTGCACAATCACTCAGTGCACTATCACCAAATACTTTATCACTCAATGTTCCATCACTCAATGCACTATCACTCAATGTACCTTCACTCAATATTCTATCACTCAGTGTACCATTATCAACGTACCATCACTCTGTGTACCATCAATCAATGCACAATCACTCAATGTACCAACACTCAGTGTTCCTTTGCTCAGTGCACCATCACTCAGTGTACCATCACCCAATGTACCATCGCTCATTGTACTGTGTCTCAGTGCAGAATTATTCAATGTTCTGTCACTCAGTGCACCATCACTCAGTGCACTGTCACTCACTGCATTATTACTCAATGCACCATCACTGTAGGTTCCATCATACAGTTTACCATCACTAAGTGTACCATCCCTCAGTGTACCATCACTCGGTGTACCATCATTCAGTGTTCCAGCATTCAGTGTACCATCATTCAGTATACCATCACTCAGTGCACCATCACTCATTGCATTCTCACATAAGGTACCATCACTAAATGCACCATCATTCAATGTACTATCACTCAATGTTCTATCACTCAATTTACCATCACTCAATGCACCATCGTTCAATGTACCATCACTCAATGTACCATCACTTAAAGCACCATCAGTCAATGTACCATCTATCATTGTTCTATCACTCAATTTACCATCACTCAGTGTGCCATCATTCAATGAACCATTCTTCAGTGTACCATCACTCAGTGCACTATCACTCATTGCACCATCATTCAACATACCTTCACTCAATGTACCATCACTCAGTGTACCATCACTTAATGTTCCATCACTCTATGTACAATTGCTCAGTGTACGATCATCACTTTACCATCACACAGTTTACCATCACTCAGTGTACCATCACTCAGCATAACATGACTCAGTGTGGTATCACTCAATGCACCATCATCCTATGTGCAATTACCCAGAGAACCATCACTCAGTGCACCATCACTCATGGTACCATCACCCAATGTTCCATCACTCATTGTTCCATCAATCAAACTACCATCACACAGAGTATCATCACTCATGATACAATCACTCAGTGTACCTTTACTCAATGTACCATCATTCAGTGAACCATCATTCAATGTACCAATACTCAATGCACCACCATTCAATGTACCATCGCTCAATGTACAATCACTTAATGCACCATTACTCAATACACCATCACACTGTGTACCATCAATCACTGTACGATCAATCACTGTACAGTCACATGTTCCATCACCAAGTGTTGTCACTCTGTGTTCAATCACTCAATGCATGATCACTCAGGGTAGCATCATCAATCCACAATCACTCACTGTACCGTCACTCAGTGTACCATCATTCAGTGTACCATCACTCAGTGTACCGTCACTCAGTGTACCATCATTCAGTGTACCATCACTCAGTGTACCATCATTCAGTGTACCATCACTCAGTGCACCATCACTCAATGTACCATCACTCAGTGTCCCATCATTCACTGCACCATCACTCAATATACCATCACCCAATGTACCATCACTCAAAGCACTATCACCCACTGTACCATCACTCAATGTGCAATCACTCAATTTACCATCTCTAAGTGTGCCATCATTCATTGTACCATCATTCAATGCACTATCATTCAATTTACCTTCACTCAATGTAATATCACTCAATGCACCCTCACTCCTTGTTATTTTATTTTTTTATTATCACACCGGCCGATTCCCACCAAGGCAGGGTGGCCCGAAAAAGAAAAACTTTCACCATCATTCACTCCATCACTGTCTTGCCAGAAGGGTGCTTTACACTACAGTTTTTAAACTGCAACATTAACGCCCCTCCTCACTCTTTGTATCATCATAAATGTACCATAAATCATTATACC
>NC_091361.1:6064604-6125376 GCF_038502225.1 Cherax quadricarinatus | reverse complement strand
AAAATTAATGAATAGAAAAAGAAATAATAATTCACAAAGATAAACACTTTATTATTTAATAATGCAAAGATAAAACAGTGAAACATGAAGGTGTATCCTATTTGAAAGAAAAATGAAAAATGAAATGAAAAAATGACATTTGAATTCAACGCTACCATGTACAGTTATGCTGGGGTGTCTGGTGGAGGTTGACACCGTCTTGTAGAAATTGTAGCCGTTACTGATGATGTGGGGGGGCACAGGTGTTGGTGACAACCCAACGACTAGTTCTTCACAGAGTCTATAGCCTTGAATAGTCAGTCCAGATGACAGGAAAGCAGGTTTTTTACCACTACAAAGATGAGGGGTTGTTGTCCGCTGTCGCCTACAGTTAATCAGGTAGGTAGATCCAAAAAGTGATGTCTCCGGACTTTTGCAAAAGTCCATTCCTACACTTCTCGTTGGTTGGCAGGTGGCCCGATCTGTCATTCCAAGAGTTGTGCTGGGAGCTGTGAGTCAAGTGATTACTGTTTGGCCGGAGCCCCACACGTCACCTTTCGGGATGGGGAGAAAGGATGGGGGGATAGCGGGAGCTAGACTTACCCTACCTTAACAAGCAGCCGGCAATCAAACTATCGTTACCATTTACTCTCTCGCTACTCCTATCTGTTGAACTTTTCCCTCACACACCTCAATCACTCTCATTTTCTCTCCATTCTCCTGAAATCACTCTTCCTTCTGTCACCACTCTCTTCCCCTTGTCTCCTCTCTGTTCTCAACACTCTCCTCTCACCAACTATTCTCCTTTCTCCACTCCACCTCCTGAGCACCATCTGCCGTCAACGTAACAAAAAAAAAATCGGCTCACTTTAATAAAGAGGCAAATCCCTCTTAAATTTCTGTCCTTTTCATTTTCTGCAAATATTTTATTCACATATTTAAATCCAGGATATTTTTAGTTTGTGTCTCTTCATTTTTCTTTAGTTATATAAGAGATAGCAGAAAATTAACATTCTTTCCTTTATTCAAACCGTTATTATACTTTTTTTTTTTTTAAATAATCCCACATCTGGTAAAAAACAGTAAGCATGTAAAAGTAATTTAATGTTATTTTGATATATATATTTTTTATGTTTTAATGAAATAATTGAATGATTGGAACGGTCGTCCATTTGTCAGGTTTCATATTCAAGGAAAGAAAATCTTTACTAATGATGCAAATGTTATTTAGATTAATCATATTTTGTGGGAGGCATGGTGGGGTTAGTGAATTGTATCACAACCTGCGCAGGTGGTGAGGAGGGAGGAATTTAATTAGGTGCGACACGATGCTCGGCGTATTATTGCGCATGAGGGACGTGCGCTGTGTAAAATTATGTACCTTAGAAAGGGCGGGTATGGGGATAGTCGTGGTGCGAGTTGAAGCAATGCATCCCATGTATGCGTGGGGTGATATATGGAGGCGAGTTCAAGAGTTGCGTCTGCCTGCTCAAGTACGGGAAGTGGTTTTTAAATTTTTACATGGAATCTTGCCGTCCGGGGTGTTGTATAACAGGCGTTTGGGGGAAGACTGGGGTTGTCCGGCGTGCGGGATGGAGGAATCTGCTTTCCACGTTGTGTATTTCTGTGAGACTTTAGGTATGGTACGAGAGTGGTTCAGTAGGGTTTTACGTTTGGGGGGGAGGAGGTTTGTCGGTGCTCCGGGCGTTGAGTTTCGATGTAGGTGGGGTTGACTTGCGTGTTCAACGCGCGGTGTCGTACGTTGTGGCCGATTATATTTTCGTGTCATGGGCTATGAGGCACGTTGATGGTAACAGTAGAATTAGGGTTTTAGCCGGGACGATTTATAGGACAAAATGTCGAAATAAGTTGGTATATGAGGGGAGATGGGAGAGAGACTTCCCATCTGAATATAAAGCCTTGGAGTTACGAGATTTGAGATAGTTGTGAGTGTTCAGTGGGTAATCTAACGGGCTGGTCAGCTGTGTCTAATTGTGTATGTCAGGTGCGTGAATGTTTTGTGTTCTCCGAGTTTATGTGCGTCTCCTGTGTGACGGTGATGACGATATATCTTTAAGGCTTTGTATATACAGTGTTTAGGAATGTTTTCCGTCATTTAGGCCTCAATACAAGTCATTGGTGTACAGTATATGGTGCGCTTCCTAGCACAGTTGAAAGTTTTCTTATTTCTGTTCATACTTTATGCCGTGTTCGTGTGCTTTTCAATAGTATATGTATCTATGCAAGTATTTGTTTTTCTGTAAGCTGTGATGGAGCTTGAACTATATGTGGAAGCAGTATTTTTCAATGTTTGCCTCTCGTCAGTGTATAAGTTCACTTATAACCACTTGCATTGTCTTTACTTTGTGTTTATTGAGATGCCAAATATCACAGTGTAGTTTCGTTTTGTTATATTAGATATTTTCATTGTTGTGAATTGTAGCGTCATCCTGGTCCACCTTTGAACTATAATGCCTATCCTTAGTCAATGATAATAACCTCGTGGTAGTCGCCCAAATTAACGTATTGTTGTGCTCTTTAAGGCACCTGAGTTTTCAGATTAAGTCTTGGATACGTTGTGTTGGCAGGCGGAAGCCACGCCTAGTAATATGCCAGATGTTGTATCATGTTGTATAATACGTGATTGCTTGTGTATGTGTGTAATTTTGTGTGCTCGTTTTTGTCACATTGTTTTTTGTATAGTCTTTATATTTTCCAGTGTTTTGATTTTATTTTTTATTATATAATAGTAATCTTGTTAGTGCCTGGTATCTTGTTGACATATTATTTTATGTACCCGTATATATTTTGTACCTGAGTTTTAAATAAAATATATATATATATAAAATCATATTTTAAGCTTTGATACAACAACTTGAATTTGAAGCTGTTCTTATCTCTTCGCGAGTCATTTCATGAATTTGCTGAAAACATATTTTTTTTCAGGCTTCTTAATGGTGCGAGCGTAGATTATATAATTTAAGGTCTAACTCCCGGTGGTGGGGAGCGTTACCTACATTCATGCAAATCTCATTTCTGATGACAAAACTTGAGACTAATGAAATAATTAAGGACGTTGGGTGTGGAAATGCGGTGTCTAGTTGAGTCTGTAAAATCCTTACACTGAATTTCCTACGTGAGTTTCTCTTGGAAAATTGTTTTAAACCACCTTTTGGTAAGAATAATTATGAATATAAAGCATCAGAAAAATAAACGTCAGCACCAGCAACACAACCAGTATTACAGCCAGCAGTATAACACCACATGCAATACCAATACTACAACAAATATAAGATCAACAGAACCAGCTTTAATTCTGCTAATTCATCGCTTCCATCCCCAACACCAGCACCACAACTACCAACAAGACCATCATTAGAACAAAATCACCAGTATCATCATAAACATTATTGCCACTAGTAAGGCAAACACCAAACTCACTAGCTCAATTGTTTTTATCTCCAAAAAAATTATCACCAAAATTACTTCCAGAAAAATGAGGAATATTTCCACCAGCACTACCGCCACTACCACCATTATTGCCTGCACCACTAAAATCAGCAGAACGTCCACCACCACAGCCGTCACAGCCACCACAACTAAAACTAGCATAAAAAGACCCACGCAACAAGAACTACCGCAACCACAACCACTCAGATAAGAGGCGCATGAGATGAAAAGGAATCATTCAAAAATGGAGAAAATCAATCAAAACTGCAGACTTGTGCAGAATGAGTGAACCTTGCAAGTGTAAAACTTTTCTGAAGAGCAAATTTGCGAGTGAGCTTATTCGCATATATTTTGTCTAATGTGACAGAATGAAACAACACTGGTTTAATTTTTTTTATATTTTATTTAAAACTCAGGTACAAAATATATGGGTACATAATCAATATGTAACAAGATACAGACAGTGAACAATAATCAACTGTGACTACACAAATACTGAAGAAGCACATATATAATGACAGCAGAACTGGCTGCTGCACTCAAATCAAACACTACTTATACGTACTGTGCTTCACGTGAAAAAATGGTCATACAAAAAACGATAGATACCTACCCAGTAATGCTTACACTCCTCCCCCACCCCCGTGAAAACGTGCCACTTTCACCTTAGTATACTCAGTTAAAAATCACTTATGCTTATACATTTATAAGAGCATTAAAAACTTCAATGACAAAATATATAAACACAATCCAGCCAGCTAAACGACTGACGCTATAATACAAGGAATATCTGAACATGATGGCTCACATCCACCATAGAATGCAATCCACACATTTACCCTCATATACCCTATGGTAATAATCAATATCGTGCACGGTGGTGGATTTAATACACTACCGCGTGTCTGACGTCGCCACTCATAACCACCAACAGTCATTGATGGTAATTAGCGTCTTATAATATATATCACCCTAAAAACACGCTATATACATAAACCTACCAAAATAAATAAATTTACACATTGTTCCCTCCTGCAGACAGATTATTTACACTGCCGGAGATAAGCTATACATCACATCCTACAGAGAATGGACAACATTAGACATCTTAAATAATTATGACATGTGTTTCACATGACCTGCTATTGCAGAGATTGCTTACACTCCTACCCCCCCTCCCCCAAGTGAAAACTGTACAGTTTCACCTGGCTATACACAAGATCAAAAACTCATTCACTTAATCATATATAATGAACTTGTGAAAAACATCTGTAACAATATATAAGCAAGAACACCCCAGACATTATATATACAATTATATATACAATACCAAAACGCGCCACTAGTTAGAAAACAGGTATGAATACCTCATTATTATGACAAGTTACATTGATCATTTTAATTTTTTTTTATATTTTTTTAAAAAGTACATCACAGTACATAAAAATAACAAAACAGGCCTTATCTGTCAACAAATGTAATAAGCTTTCCCTGGCCATATAATACCACATACAAATGTAATAATTATACATCATGTAACAAATATTATCTAAGGAAAACACAATCAGTAACCAAAGTAAGGAGAGAATTTATACATACTGCCGTACTAACTACAGCAAAAGTAAAACCAGATATTCTGTACTATGACTGAACGTTATAAGGTACTAATTCAAAAGAGGACAGTATGTTACATACCGTAACCCTACAACCTAACCCCCCTTCCCCAGACAGAACCTCCCCCTATCTGAAAAATACAACATAAATCAGAACCGCAAGAGTGCACAATAAATTAAGTTAACCCTAACACATCTATAATGCTATCCAAAAGCATGAATCTTACGACACGTAAGAATATGAAGCATAAACGACAATGATACATCTGTTCCCTAAACTTAAAACGGTAAAGGATATAACTGCCTCACGGCTTACAAAATAAACTGCAAGTGCAATAAGTACATTATGTAAATATGGAACAGTTTAATTTCTAATATTGGTTATAAAGAATTTCCTGTAGTCAAATTACATTAACAAGATCCGTCCACATCATAATCTCACACTACCAACGATACCGTACAATATAATGGTAATACACCTTACACACAAACAAAGTATTGACAATGGTTTTATACTCAGGCACAACACATTATACATTATTAAAGAACATGTCTAACTTTGTTGTATATACAAATGTCAAGCACACATGGATAAGTATATAGACTGTATAATAAATCATTGTGTTAAAAAACAAACACACACAATAACACACACACACAAGCACACTCATACACACCAACATAGACATAGGTATTAATGAATCGACGACGAAAACATCCAAATATAACAAATAGGATGTGTTATATGACATCTCAACAAATAATGTAATCAATTACATGCAATATCATATATTACATGTAATAGGAAAACACATCTATACAAATACCAATGATTGGTATACAAGAATAAAAAGGGCAAAACTCTTAACGTTCTGCACATACAAAATTTTACACTTTTATTAATGACATCATCACATTGGAGACATACATACAACATTGGAGACATACATACAACATTGGAGACATACATACAACACTCACAAACACAAGACATTTACACACAAACGCAGCTGACCAGTCCGTTAGATTACCCACTGAACAAACAAATTATCTCAAATCCTTTAACTCTAACGCTCTATATGCAGACGGGAAATCTTGTTCCCATCTCCCCTCATATACCAACCGATTTCGACACTTAGTTCTAAGAATTGTTCCCGCTAAAACCCGGATTCTGCTATTCCCTTCAGCATGTCTCATAGCCCATGACACATAAATATAATCTGCTACGACATACGACACTGCACGTTGTACACAGATGTCAACCCCACCCACATCAAAACTCAACGCCCTAAGTACCGACAAACCTCCCCCCCCTACCATTCGTAAAACCCTGCTGATCCACGCACGTACTATACCTAAATTTTCACAGAAATACACATCATGAAACGCTGATTCATCCTCCCCGCACGCTGAACAACTCCGGTCCTCCTCTACACGCCGATTAGACAACACCACCTTGGACGGCAGAATCCCGTGCAAAAATTTAAAAACCACTTCGCGTACTCGAGGAGGGAGATGTAACTGATGAACCCGCTTCCATATATCACACCACGCGTACATGGGGAACATTCCCTGAACTCTCACCTCAACTTTCACCATACCCACTCCTTCCAAAGTACTCAATTTAACGCTCCGCTCATCTCGCATGCACAGCAACACACGTAGCATCGTATCGCACCTGATTACATCTGCCCGTCCCCACCACCTGCGCAGGTCACGATACATTTCTGTTAAACCACCATGCCTGCCACCCAGTCGGAGAAAACGACGTTTCACATAACAAGCAATGACTCGATCTCTTAAAGGAACAAGACCTAACCCTCCTTGACGCATTAGTGTCTCTACCACCGCTCTTGTGAGCCAGTCACACCCTGAGCCCCACAGAAATCTATAAACTCTATGTAAAAGATGTTTGATATCCCCCTGTATCAGTGGATACAGCGCAGCAACGTGCCAAACTTTACTATAAAGAAGAACATTAATTACTATCGCCCTCTGGTGCAGGGTTAAATGTCGTGGTCTGAGACTATTTAAACGCCTCAAAACGCTATTTACCACCCTCCCCGAAGTACATGCCCTCGTCTTATCAACCTCTCTCATATACTGTATACCACATATGTTAACACAGTCAACCACCGTCCACGTCTCTATACCTACCTCCTCTCTCGCCCAATCTCCCAACTTCACAATCTTTGATTTTTCTTTGTTAACCCGCATTCCTGTTGCCTTACCAAATACATCTGCAAGTCTTCCCACTAAACGTAATTGCTCCCTCGTACGTAATAGGACAGTTGTATCATCCACATAACCTATGGCAGGTCGATCACTACCCGAACCCCACGACGAATCTACTCCCCACCCACAAACTGTCCAATAAAAAGGGTCCTGCATGCAAGCAAAGAGCATTTGAGACATAGGGCATCCCTGCCGAATGCCTCTATTCAATTTGACAAAGTCTCCTAACTTCCCATTAATTTGTACTTGAAACCCAGCACCATTATACAAAGAACGAGCCCACTTGATGATCTCATTACCAAAACCCTGCCATCTCATAAACTTCCACAGCATATCCCTTTCTACACTATCAAAAGCAGCTTGCCAGTCTAAAGCCAAAACACCACCCCCGCCCCTCGTTCCGCATTCCTCGACAAACTCCGATATTCCCATGACCATCATACATTGTCCTACCTGGCATGCCAAACTGACCCTTATGTATTACCTTGTCAAACACTTTCTTAATCCGATTCATTAAAATTTTTGCATATAATTTATAATCACTACACATTAGTGATATTGGTCGGTAATCCTTAAGTGATACGGGTATGTCACATTTTTTAACTAACACCAAAACCGCCGTACTCTGAGACAAACCTAAACGTCCCCCTTCCTTCATCGCATTAAGTAAACGTACCAGAAAAGTCCGTATGACCTCCCAATGTTGAATATAAAATTCACACGGAATGCCATCAATACCTGGCGCCTTACCCTTACATATTCCCTGCAAAGCCTCCTACACCTCAACTTCAGTTATAGGCCCACCCATTATCATTCAACTCACATCGTACATTCCGCCCCAATTCCTGTATTGCATCCACGCTTACATCTTTATTTAGCATTTTGAGATTAAACCATTTATCAACATAATAGCTTATTCCTTCAGTTGTTGTTACAACCTGACCCTCACTATACCCTTCAACGCCATCCTGCACCACTAAACGCACGATTTCGGTCGCCTTCCTCCTTTGTGTCTGACTACGTAAGACACAAGCGGATGGCTTATCACCCCACACAGCCTCCTCGACTCCACTCGAAATACGCGCCCCATCAAAAACCGTATTTTTCAGCACCTGGATGTGTTCCTTTAGATTGTCAATCTCGTCCACTGGGTAATTTCCAGATACCTCCCCTTGCACATAAAATTGCCGTAAAGATCCCTCCAGGTACCTCAAAAATCCATACTCCAATCGAGAGGCCTCCTTACCCCGATGTACATAAAAATCCTTAATGCGAGGCTTCATAACCGCGTCCCAGTGTCGCACTAAATCACTACCTTCTAAGGAGTCTACTCCCATAGACGTCCATAAGTGCGTGAAGAGTGTCTTATCTTCTGCACTTTGAAGTAAACGAGTATTTAACTTCCAATATCCTTTAAAACGCGTCGGGAGACCTCTCCAGTCGAGCTCTACGAGAACGCCGCGATGGTCGGAGAAATACACATCTAACACACGCACTTTGGTTACAACTACTCGCCGAGACACATATACCCAGTCCAAGTGCGCAGCATAATCTTTACGCACGAAAGTGTGCTCAATCCCTAAGTCACTGCTTCCACTTACATCCACCAACCCCAGCCCAGACAACAAATCACCCAAAATAATCGAACAATAACCGGCTCCCCTCGGTTCTACGTCTTTACGGCGCACCACACAGTTCCAGTCGCCACCAACTACTGTTATATCAGGCAGAGATCTCAAATAGTACACAAGAACATCGTTAACAAAAGTATTTTTAATATTAACATCATGTTCAGCTGGCCCATATACTCCTACAAAACCCACCCGTTGAGTACCCCACTCACCTATGACGCATACCACGCGACCCCCCCCCCCCTTCCTCCCAATGTTTCATCACGAACGGGCTGGTCGCTTTTATTAACACAGCCACACCACCTTTCAAACGACTCGAGTGAGCCATATAAACAACATAACCATCTATCGCAAACGAACTTCCAACTTTATGGTTATGTTCTTGCACGAAACATACGTCTACTGCAAAGCGATGCAACCACTCATGTACCTGCACTTGTCGTCTGTTCTTTTTCATACCATTAACATTTATGGTTATACACCTAACTTTGCGAACGGTGGCTTTCCTCGAGGGACCACCACACCCTTTTTCCCTTTACGTTGACTAACGCCTAAGGCGCCACCTTTACCTTGTACATTCTCTGTTATATTACTCGCTGTCCTGGAACCACGCGACGCCCCACCCGTGATTTCCGACCACGTCTTCTTCCCAGAGCGCTGTCCAGGGGTCAAGACATCGTCAGAGTCGGGCGGGGTAGCCACACGCTTCCTAGAAACAGCATCCTCAGCTTTATCAGGACCTGTAATGTTCTCCCTGTGAACTTCTACCGCAACAGTATGAACTCTCGGACCTTCTACCTCACTTACGTTAATTAACTGATCGACATCCTTTAACTGTGTTCTCTCCTCATCTGAACACTCCAACGCAGGCACACACGGCACAGAATTATACTCCTGCGAAGCTAATAGGTCGCTCAATGTCGATACAATGTTAGCATCCACGTCAGCATCCTCTCTTGCTTGAGGGCTCTCACGTCCACCATGTTCTACCACATCGTGGTTGACCGTACCAGGTAGAGTCACGCAGGATGACTCCACGAGCATGGCCCGATCCACCTCATCACTTCACGATTTCAGGCGCGGTAAGTCCTCGACTACTTCATCCGCCAGATTCCGACGATGAGCTTCACCATCCGGATGACTACCACGTCCTGAGGGCAGCTGGCGCTTAACGCATTGTGCAGCAATGTGGTCCAATGTGCCGCAAAGGCGACAAGTCCATCTCTGTCCAGGATACGTAACATACACCTGGGTACGGAACTCCTCCAGGTTTATGTACGAAGGTATTGGTTGGCGCAGGGACATTTTTAACGTGAAAGACCCTTCTTGTAAACCAGCAAAGTGGCCATCAGACCACCGATCCATAGTAACCTGGTGGATCGTCCCATAGTATTTGAAGGCGTCACGTATGTCAACTTCGTGAGCCTCAAAAGGCACGTTTCGCACACGTACCCACGTATAGTATTGTGAAACGTCGCACAACTTAACTGTGACTGCTGGGGTGACTTGCTTGCTAACATCCTGATTCTGGTTGACAATCTGCTCGTAGGTCTTGGTATCACTAAACTTGACAAATATCTGGGATAGTCCATTTAAGGCAACGCCACACAGGGAGTCACGCTGGATGCCATATACATCGCAGATGATCATCGGCACCAACACATTAATCGATGCGCTAGGGATTGTGCCCTTATAAGGTCAATACACACAGTGTTAACTCTTCGTCGAAAACCAGTCGCCATTGTTGTTGTCGTCTCCTAATCATTTTAAATTATGCACAACTACATATATATGTAGACACGTATGGTTACAGGTTACAAAATCTCTACTAGCAAGACTCAGGTCCAATCATAAAGACTCTATTCCTCCCAAACCACACCATCCACATCCTACCACTAAATACCCTATGATACAATCAAAATGTTTATATACTAACATGCTGACGTACATCCTTACAAAACATGAAGGAATCCTTAAGTAAATATATAATCATCGGTGTTCACAATAACACCAAGACACATTACATTGAATATCAAAATTTACATAATTATGGAGATAAGGTTATACCATAATGTCACCTCAACCAGGTGACAATAACTGCCAATGATAATAATTCTTACACCTTAGAAAAAGTGCGTTAGTTCAACAACTCTCACTCCCATCAAATCACACACATCCTTAGCAACTGTCACCCCAGGAGGCAACCCCGTTTGATACCCCTGACATCCTTTCCCACAATAGCATACACCATCCCTATCCTACCCCTCCTTCCTGATTTACAAGTCTAATAATACCCCTAAAGTTAGTTCTCTGTATCCCACTGGAAAATCTATTTCTCACCTCTGCCCATAAATATCCCTCTTTCGACACAATGTTTTATGAAACGTAACTGCTAATACCAGCCGCTTCACCTCACTAACCCCTTTCCCCCGCATTCCCCATGATATGTATACATAATCTACCATAATGTACCCCACAGCCCTAATAATACTCTCATCCATACCCCCCACGTCAAGACTTAATGCCCGCAGAACAGAAATGCTTTTACCCCTTATCCTATGCAGCACCCTGCTCAAACAAACCCTGATGCTCCCCATCCCCTCACAAAAATACACTACGTGGATTGCCGAATCCTCCCCTCCACATATTCCACAGACCCCCGTCCCCCTCAACCACCTGTCTATCCTGTAAAACCACACCCGACGGTAAAATCCCTTGCAAAAAACGATACATCACCTCACGCCCACGGGGTTGTAACCTTAACCTACTGAACCTACCCCATATACTTCCCCAGTCATACATGGGGAAAATCCCCTCCACCGGTGCCACTACCCTCCCCACTAACATCCTACACAGCCTACCTATTTTTACCTTCCCCAGATCCCGAGCCAACACCAGAGCCCTCAAAACAGTTTCACACTCATGCAACTCTACCCCAGAATACATGTTTCAATCTACTGTGTATCTTGACCAAACCCCCCCCACCCACACCCTCCCTCATCACCTCCCTCTTAATGAAGATTCATATGACCCTCTGCTTTAAATCTATCAAACCCAACCCCCGCTGACGCACTGGTAACATTACCACATCCCTTTTAAGCCAATCACAGCCCGAACCCCACAAGAATTTAAAAACGCTTCTAAGTATGTTCACAATTGCCATCCCAGTTAAAGGGAACACGGCTGCCACGTGCCAAACCTTACTATACAATAAGACGTTGATAACAATGGCATGCTGCACAAGGGTCAAATGATAAGGCCGCAATGCTCCCAAGCGACCCAGAATCCTGTCTACCAACCTAACCAAGTTTTCCACACGTGCAACATCCAGATCATCTGCATAGATAAGACCACAAATTTTTAACGAAGTCACCCGCTTCGTCACAACTACACTACCCCACTCAACCCTCCCCAGCCAAGCTCCTAATCCCATGACCATGGACTTCTCTGAATTCACTCTCATACCAGTTGCACCTGCGAACATGTTGACAACCCCATCTAAGGCGTCCATTGACATCCCCTCCCTAACCAGAACAATAGTATCATCTACATACCCTATTAGAACTGGCCAAACCCTCCCAACTCCACTCACTTCTCCCTCACTAATGCCCATTTGCTGCTCCACCACTCAATAAAAGGGGTCCTGTATGCACGCAAACAAAAGCTGTGACATAGGACACCACTGTCTAAGTCCCCTACCCATTACAATCCTCCCCCCCAATCTTCCATTAATCTGTACCCTCACCATTTCCCCACGATATAACGCATCAACCCATCCCACTATTTCTTCCCCAAAACCCTGTCCCCTAAGGATAGCTCTCAAAGCTTCTCGCTCCACTCTATCATATGCTCCTTGCCAGTCTAGAGCAACCAATCCCCCCCTTCCCCCCTTTTTCTTCCACAAAATTCCATAGTAACCCATGCCCCTCCACCATAGACCTCCCTGGCAACCCAAACTGAGTTCTCGATATGACCTGCAATACCACGCACTTAAACCTATTTCCTAAAATCTTAGCAAACAACTTATAATCCGCGCATAACAACTATATTGCCCGGTAGTCCCTTAGCATATGCTCTCCCTTACCCTTTGGTTCCAAGACTACTACAGCTGTTGCCTGCTTTTCTCCCAACTTGCCCCTCTCCTTCATCAAATTTAATAACCTTACCATAAAAACCCTCATTAGCTCCCAATGCTGTTGATAAAACTCTGCCGGTAGTCCATCGATTCCCGGCGCTTTGCCCTTTCGCATTTCACTTAAAGCTCTCCATATTTCCTCCTCAGTTATTTCCCCACCCAGTGCTTCCCTATCACTGTTTCCCAACCGACATATCACACTCCCACACACCTGTTCTAAATCCCCAGCTCCTACCCCTTCCTCTTGCCAATACTGCTCATACCACTTATCTGCAAACACCCCCATCCTATCTGTAGTTTGTATAACCTGACCCACCCTATACCCACCCAGCGACTCATGAACCTCCAACCATGGAATAGCTGTTGCCTGCTGTCGTTGTTTTTGCCTATGCAATACACACGACGGCGGCCTATCTCCCCATAACACCTCCACCCCCGCCATTACTCTCACCGCTTGGAACCTCTCGTCCTGGATTTCGCGCAACCTCCCCTTAATTACCATAATGTCGTCCATAGGATAAGTACCCACCACTGCCCCTTTACATAACAACCCCTTAACCTGTCCTCCAAATAGTTAATGAGCCCATATTTTAAAGAATTGATTCGTTTCCCTTCCCGCATGTAATAATGCCGAATCCGCTCCTTAGCCACACCATCCCACCACGTCACCACACCCTCCACCCCTTTTACCTCCTCACTTAACCCCTCCCACAGTGCTGTAAAACCTTCCAACCCCTCCTCATCTTCTAACACATTCGTATTTAACTTCCAGTATCCCCTAGAGATACTAACTAAAGACTCCCACTCCACCTCTGCCACTACTGCCCGATGATCTTGAAAAGCTACTTCTGTAGGAAATGATTTCCCAAAATTATGCTGTATATTTTTGTAATGTAAATATACCTGATAATGTGATCAATAATGTCCTGCCTGATGTATTTTAAAGAAGTGAACCGACGGGGAAGCTCTGCGCCTGCGCTGACGAGCAGGAGAGAGTTGCCATTGTTTTCTTGAATGTGATATAGGTACTCTAATGTAATGTGCTTAATTTTCGTCACTCTAGGGGTTATACTGGGCCTAAAACCTCTCAAATAGGAGCCAAAATTGTTGGATGTGCAGTCCTGCATAATTTGAGCATTAAGGAGATGGACAGGACAGCTTCAGGAACCCCAGCTAAGTGTCTTATGTTTATGTTTAGAAGTTCTGGCATGAAAATTCTTCATAAATGTAGACAGGGGTGGTTTTTGAGTATGATACACAGTAATCTCCAGACAAATTGGTGAGTATTATGATTATAAATTCTCCTTCTGTTATATAAATGTGTGTATGTAATCATTTACTAATTTTAATATACAGTCCATATATTTACATTAAATTTTACCAGAATTCCTGGTGATGTACATTTCATATGCAATTAATATAGGTCTAGAACAACTTGTGGAGAGATAGATTATGGTAGGTATCCTCGCAATACTATCACTGTGTGTCTTACTCATGAAATCGTGCCCCAGTATAATTCTTCCATAGAGGATGGTGTTGAGCCAGTGCATAAATAGTGGGAATTACACAGCATTGGAATAAATGTAAATGAAGAAAGTCCAGGCAATTCCTTTACTCAGGAACAATACTTGAGAGATGTAAAATTTGAATCTGGACAATACTGGGTACGACTTCCGTGGAGACTGAACCATCCAGAATTGCCCACTAATTACAGAATGGCATATGGACAATTAAAGGCTCAGCTCCGCGAACTGAGTAAGACACCAGAATTGTTAACTGCCTATAATGATATAATTACTGAACAATTAAATAATAAATTTATAGAAGAGGTACCTCCTGAGCAAGCCAAAATTTATGGTCACTATTTGCCACAACACGGAGTGAAGAAGGATTCTAAGACCACTCCTCTGAGGATTGTGTTTAATTGTAGTGCCAGGAATAACAAAAATGTACCTAGTTTAAATGACTGATGACAGGTCCGTCGTTGACGGAAAAATTAGGAGATATCTTATTAAATTTCAGGGTAAAGAATTATGCTTTTATGGCTGACATAAGTAAAGCTTTCCTAAGAGTGGGTTTGCAAGAGGCTGACCAGGATTGTACCCGCTTCTTATGGCCTGAGAATCCTAATGATCCACTTAGCCCTCTGAAAGCCTGTCGCTTTAGGAGCATATTATTTGGTGCTACATCCAGTCCGTTCCTACTTCAAGCGACGATAAATGCGCACCTTAAAAGTAAGGGAAGCCCATTGAGTAAAGTAATGAGCAAACAATTTTATGTGTGACGTCAACTGAAGAGGAACTGTTAATGACTTATGGAGAGGCTAATAAAATAATGCAAAGTGCAAATATGCCTCTGAGGGAATGGAATAGTAATTCGTCCAAATTAAAGGACAAAATAAATAAAGATTACCCTGGAGATGAAGTCCCAAAATGTAGTAATGTATTGGGATTAACTTGGGATACTGAGAGAGATTTGTTAATGTTAAAACCTAATAATTACAGTATGCCCAATAAATTAACTAAGAGAATCTTGCTTGCTGAAGTTTCCAAATGTTTTGATCCACTAGGCTTAGTGTGACCCCTTGCTATAATAGGGAAATTATTATTACAAGAAGCATGGAAGCTTAAATTTGCTTTGGATGAAACTCTGCCTGAGGAATTCATTAACAGGTGGGATGACTTAATTGGTGATTATGAAAAAAATCCAATGTTGGAGTTCCCACACCAGGTGGCCAATCCAGATAGGAAAATTATACTCCACATTTTTTGTGATGCTTCAGAATTGGCATATGGAGCAGTTGCTTACCTTCAATGTAATAATGTTATTTCTCTTGTTATGTCTAAGGGTAAAGTGTCTCCAATTAAATCACATACCTTACCTCAATTGGAATTAACAGCCATTTATGTAGGTGTCAAATTAGCTAATTATATAAGAAATAAGTTGCAGGAGATAAATATTAGCGACACTGTAATTTGGTCTGATAATGAGGTATCCTTACAATGGATTCGTAATGGAAACAGTAAAATTGTGTATGTACAAAACAGAGAGTCGCTGAAATTAATCAGATGCAAGAGAAGTATAATAGTTTGGGTAGCATATGTTAACATTTAATCATATACCTGGTGAGGAGAATCCAGCTGATTTCTTGTCTCGAGGTTTACCTTATGCTAAATTTGTAAATGCTTTATCATGGTTTAAAGGAACGAGCTGGTTGGCAAATAAAGCTAATTGGCCTGTACAAAAGGCGTATATTGCTCCTGTTGAAATTACTGTGACCACCGCTCCAATAGTTTTCCTTCCTTAGCCATTCATATAAATAGGTATTCATCTTTACCCAAACTAATCAATGTAACTAAGTTGGTGTTCAAATTTCTAAACAAGATGAATATCTCATATAAGTTTTCACATCCTCTTGAACATTGGATAAAGAGGGTACAGGAAGAAACCTATGGAAATGAGATTAAATTGATGATGGAAAGAAGAATTGTGAAAGGTTCCATAATAGAGAAATTGGGGCTGAATTTAGAGAACAATGTAATTAGGTGCAGAGGTTGGTTACAAAATCCTGAATTGGATGATTATGATAAACACCCTATCTTGCTGCCCAAAATTCATCATCTAACAAATTTAATTGTTTTAAATGCCCATAAAAATATAATGCATTGTGGGGTACAAGATACCTTAAATTGTACAAGGGAAACTTTCTGGATTCCACAAGGACGACAAAGTGTAAAAAGGGTTATTAAATCTTGTGTAATATGTTGCCGTGTAGATGCCAGATCCTATATATACCCAGGTCCTCCACTGTTGCCAAAGGAGCGTGTACAATTAGTGAAACCATTTGGTGTAACAGGTGTAGAGTATATTGGTCCAATCATTTTAACAGGTACTTCAGTTGGTGCTCCACTGAAAGTGTATGTATGCTTGTTCACTTGTACATCTACTAGGGCAGTTCATTTAGAAGTGGCTCAGGACTTGTCTGCATCACAGTTTATACAGCTGTTTCGAAAATTTGCAGCTAGGAGATCCTGTCCGAGATTGATTATTTCGGATAATGCCACAAATTTTGTAGTGGGTGCTCAACACTTGATAGAGTTAAATAATAGTAACGATGTTCAATCTCTGTTAACCCAACGAGGGTGCACCTGGAAATTTATTACTCCTAGAGCCCCTTGGCAGGGGGGGCTCTACGAAAGACTGATAGGCACAGTGAAGAGGTGTCTCCATAAAGTACTACACCGGAAGAGAATTAATTTGGAGGAATTTTGTGTGGTGTTGGTGGAGGCGGAGAATCGTATAAATAATAGGCCTCTCTCATACGTGAGTGATACACCTGATGCAGATGTATTAACACTTTCTCACCTAATATGCGGAAGGAAATTGGAAGCTGCCACTGTCTATAGAGATAATCCTTTAAGAAAGTGATGAGGATTACAATGATGCAGCAATGTTGTGTGAAAAATTTAAAATGTTAAATAAGGTAATTGATCATTGGTCTAATGTGTGGTGTAAGGAATATCTTCTTACACTACGTGAACACTTTTATGGTGCGACAGAGGCAGTTACTCGACAGAACATTCAACCAGGTGATATTGTGCTAATTGATACTAAACAACATTGAACATTGTGGCCTCTGGGTAAAGCATTGACATTGTACCCAGATGCACAAGGTGTTGTCTGGAATGTCAAAGTGTTGTGTCGTGGCCAAGAAAGTTTATGCACAATTAATAAATTGATTCCCTTGGAATTAAATGGCATTCAATCAAATATAAATGAAAATCTAAGGGAAAGTGACACGAGTGATATTGAAGGTAACGCTGACCAAGTGATGCAGGAAGATGAAGTTGTAGTAAGACCTACTAGGAGAACAGCCACTCAAGCCAGAACCAGCTGGAATCGTCTCCTAAAAGAAGGAGTAATTTGAGTTGTTCAGCAACGACCTCTGCCCGGCCGCAGTGTGGGAAATAATTTCCCATAATTACGCTGTATATTTTTTTAATGTAAATATTCCTGATAATGTGATCAACAACATCCTGTCTGATGTATTTTAAAGAAGTGAACCGACGGGAAAGCTTTGCACCTGCGCTGACGAGCAGGAGAGAGTCGCCATTGTTTTTTGAATGTGGTATAGGCACTCTAATGTAATGTGCTTAATTTTCGTCGCTCTAGGGATTATACTGGGCCTAAAACCTCTCAAATAGGAGCCGAAATTGTTGGATGTACAGTCCTGCATAATTTGAGCATTAAGCAGATGGACAGGACAGCTCCAGGAACCCCAGCTAATTGTCTTATGTTTATGTTTAGAAGTTCTGGCAAGAAAATTCTTCATAAATGTAGACAGGGGTGGTTTTGAGTATGATACACAGTAATCTCCAGACAAATTGGTGAGTGTTATGATTATAAATTATCCTTCTGTTAAATAAATGAGTATATGTAATCATTTATTAATTTTAATATACAGTCCATATATTTATATTAAATTTTACCAGAATTCCTGGTGATGTACATTTCATATGCAATTAATATAAGTCTAGAGCAACTTGTGGAGAGATAGATTATGGTAGGTATCAAAGGGGGATATTTTTTGCGACCTAGGTGTCCTAAAAATTCCTACTTGTCTCTGTAACTTTGATAAATAATAATTATCTTTGTTATTATTTACTGGTAGGTATCTAATGAGATACATCCAAGTAAATTTAATTTTCCACAACTTCTATTGTACGGACAAGCTTTGACAAAACCCCGTGAGATATGTACAACCTATCTAACCTAGCCACGTAACCCCTCCTCACGAAAGTATGCTCTACCTCCCATGCTCCCCCACCTACCACATCCCTCAACTGAACATCCACCAAGAGATTTCGTAAGGCTGCCAACATGTGCCCCGCTCCTTGTGGTTCCACATCAGCCCTCCTAATAACACAATTCCAGTCCCCACCAACGATGGCCACCACAGGTAAACCACATAAGGCGAAAACTAGATCATCATATACAAAATCCCTCTTTACTTTCATATCGTTTTCCGCTGGTGCATACACACTTACAAAGGTTACCCTCTGCCCCATCTGCCACCTATCCACACGCAACACCCTCCCCCCCTCCCCCCTACCCCCTACCCCCCTACCCCCTACCCCCTACCCCCGCATTTCGTATCAACACAAACGGGCTTGCCTCCTTTATCAATAAATCCACACCACCTTTCAAACGTGCAGATGGCAGAGTCAAAACCTTAAACCCTGCCACCTCTAGCACTCTTCCCTCCCTGAAATTATGCTCCTGTAGAAATACGACGTTCACTCTATATATACACAAGAGCATACGAAAGCATTCTCTCTTCACTCTATTACACAGTCCATTCACATTCCCAGTCATACACCTAAGGCCTTCTTAAAATTTCCAACTCTTCCTCCTCTCATCCTTCCCAGGGCCTCCTGCCCAAGGGTCAACACATGATTTCGCACCATCCACCCCGCCCCCTTCTTTCGATGCCTCTTATCCTGGCTGCTTCGAGGATATTCATCCTTCCTCCCAGACCTCTGTGCCGGTGTCAGGACGTCATCTGAGTCTGACACCGCCGCTCTCTTCCTCGTGATGCCCTCCACCGCCATGCTGTCTTCCGAGGATTCCTCACAATGAACTTCAACCTCCACTGTGTCATGTTGCACAGAGCACGGTGACTCTTCTCTGTGCCTGCTGATCTCCTCCTTCCTTCCTATGCACGTCCCGACACTCTCTCCTTGCAACTCAGTGACAGTCTCCTGTACAGGGACGTCATCCTCCCCAGGTGGAGTTAAAGTTTTCAAAACCTCGTCCAGCTCTTCCTCCAGGGCCATCACCTCCTACTGCACAAGCACTTCCCCCCCAGTCACCGGCAAAGTGGCAATTTCTGGCCCAACACAACTCATGGCACGCCCATCATTCACCACAATGGTATCTTCAACTATATCACTCCACAAATGGCCATTTCCTTGTTTGCCCGTGGGACCCTCCACGACGGCATCCACACTTGTAACTGCTGCTCCACCAGTCTGCGCCATCCCCCTCCTCTGTTGCACACACGTCGCCGCCATGTGATCGTACTCCCCACACAGCCTGCACGTACGTCGTTGCCCAGCATAAGACACAAGAATCTGGGCCCGGAACTCCTTCATCACAACGTAAGACAGGATTGGATGCCTCAGAGTCATTTTGAGGGAGAATGTACCCTCCGGACGTCCCATGTACGCACCTGCCGCCCACTTGCCTTGGGTTGCCAGATGCACGGTACCATAAGCCTCAAACACGTTCCTTATGTCAGCCTCGTCAGCCTCGAAGAGGACGTTGCGCAACTTCACCCACGTAAAATGTCGAGAGACGTCTATGAGATGCACTCTTACAGCCGGAGTTGCATCTAAGCTCACATGCTGGAATTTTGTCACCAACGACTCATACACAGCCGTCGAATTCAACTTAACAAAGTAGATTCTGAAGGCCCCATTCAGGGCTACACCATATACCTCGTCGTCCTGTCGTCCTGTATTCCGTACATCTCTCTGATGATCGTCGGTAGCAACACTTGTGCCGTAGAGGGGGAAATCGCCCCACGAAGCAACTCAATACCGATAGTATTCACTCTATGCCCTATACTCAGCACCATGTTGTTGCTATGAGAGCTCGCCTGAAAACAGCAGAGGGGTGCAGAGCACAACCGCACTCCACCGCAGTCAGGCAACGAATGATTTAAAAATTAGTCTACCCTGGTTTGCAGTACAAATAAGACAAAATGTAGTTTATCCTGATGAACATGAAAATTTAGCATGGTCAGATCTAATTACATTAATCAAGACGAGTTGTTTATTACCCACTTCCTACCAGAAGATTGCAATCCTAACATGTTGTAACATTAGGAATGACTGGAGAGCAAAGAAGCTTGAAGTCAGTAGCAGTCTGCAGTTTATGATACTATTGTCTTCAAGTTCATGTACATTGACTGGGGAAATATTCAGTTAGCTCAACAAATGGTTCCATACTTTGTGTGAAACTGAACAAATGTCAACACCAGAGGTAGAGTGGAGGACAAATCAACACTGTAGCATTCTCTAGTTTCTGCATAATTCATTCTTACCTCTCCCACAGGTTAGCAGCGAATAGCACCAAGTTCTCTAACACATACATTAAATCCATCTTCGGTGATTAGTGCTTTCAAGGACACACTTGTTTAAAAAAATAAAAGTTTTTATGACAGACCTATAGCACGAGACACCATATGATCAAGATCGTATGTCCAAGTGATTTTTCCTGAAGAATAAAGTAACAAAAAGTCTTCTGTGGGTTTTGTAGAATTGTTTGTAGTGAAGGTTGTGTATGGTCCTGGTTCCTAAACTGCACTGATCATTCTTATCCAGGTGTGAACTGAAATGAATTCATTAATATTAAGAAGATGAATAGGCAAAAATCCTTCACAACCATCAACCAGATAGTCAACAATACCAACTACTAAGAACCAGATCTTCGCCAGTAAAGTCTAAGGTCCTCACAAACAGGAACCAGAAGTTCAAGTGGATAGTTTATGCTCCCCATCACCAGGAAACAGATCGACACTTGCATAGTGCATTCTCCCCACCTCCTATTAATTATAGAAAATTTTTATATTGCCAAACGGATTATCTAAGAGAAAACTAAATTATTTTCCTCACCTTCATTGAATATGAATGTTAGAGGTTAGTTTTAACTGAATGTTAATCATTTCCTAGTATAATAATGCGTTATTTAAGTAATATTTTATTAATTTCACAAACCTATAGCTAAATACTTTGACAGTACATTTGCTGCAAAACACAGATAGTGTGAGTAAATTTGTGTTATTTCATCTCTGCTGGCACTGTGAAATCGCATAAATAAAAACATTATTGTACTTCTGAATATTATTAATTTCTTAATATCCGAATATTTTAAGAAAGCGGTATGTGAAAAATTAAATTTATTTCAGGGAAAAGTAATGGCATAAAAGAAGAAATTGATTGAGTAATGGTTATCCAATTTGTTATGCATTACCCAGTCAAACCACGCTCCATACAATATGAACGTGTGGTTTGCAAATAAACTGAACATGTTTAGGTCACTGTATGACCAGAGAAAAAGTTTACTGTATCTTGTAAATCTGTGCATAGAACATGGGACAGTGTAAGTTTCAAGTTATCTATTCAAATGGCAACCTGTAAAACAAAAAATGTGACTTACATCTGCATAGAACTGAATTTATATTGTGAAAAATTGATTTACATTATTATTATTATAATAAAAAAGAAGCGCTAAATCACAAGGGCTATACAGGGCTCCAGGGCAGGAAGGAAGCGAGGGTATCAGGTGGCAAAAAGGAGATGGATGAGTAGTAGGTTACGGAGAACAGCGGGGCAGTGGATAGTGAAAGGGTAGAGGACAGCAAGAGATTGAGGTAGATAGGGCTGAGGGGAGTGCGAAAGGTATCATCATCAGTTTGTGGAGTAAATCAGTCGTTGTTAAGAAGTCAATGAGAGAGTCAGGATTAAAGGAGGGTTCATCAGCAAGACGGGAAGGTAAAGAGACAGTAGTAGAGCGGAGACGACGTTGGAGGTAAATTCTGCGTGCTCGTTGATAGAAAGGGCAGTCTAACAGAAAGTGGCTAATCGATACTGGAACTTGACACTTCTCACAGATAGGAACAGTGTGCCTCTCCATGAGATACCCATGAGTAAGATGAGTGTGGCCAATGCAAAGGCGGGAGAGAGTAGTCTCCCAACCTCGGCAATGATGACAAGAAGACGGTCAGTAACCTATGCTCGGTTTAATAGAATGAAGTTTGTTACCGAGTAGAGTTGACCAACGTTGTTGCCAACGGGTGTGAGGGTGGGTAGCTATTGCAGCAAAATAGTCCGGAAATGGAACACCTCTATATGAAACTGGTAGGTCATGTACTGCTGACCGCGCAGCAGTGTCTGCCTGTTCATTGCTCTGTACGTCAACATGACCAGGGACCCAACAAAAAACAATATATTTATGCTTGATAGAGATACGGCGTAGCCAAAGTTGGATACGGAGAACTAAGGGGTGAGGTGTATCAAATTTCCATATAGCCTGTAGAGCACTAAGGGAGTCTGAGACATGAGAGTGGAAGTGGTCAAGAAAAAAGAGCGGGAAGCCACCGTAGGCAGTTGGGCTTTCGAGCAAGGGAGTGAGAAAGAACAGACCCGAACAGCTCGAACTTCCCAGGAGGGTAGGGAAAAGAGAGATGCTACATGAACATTTAAAGGTGGTAACTGAAGGGAAGACAAGAGCGAATGTAGGCGAAGAGAGAAGGGACGGAGCGAACAGGGGCGGCGAACAAATAAAGAATGTCTACTAATATCGGTGACCATTCTATAAATGGAAGAATTGCGGAGATCATGAGAGTGTACATAGTAAGTAGCGAAGGCAAGGAGCATCAGACAAGGATGGAACATTCGCTTCTGCATAGAGGCTCTCAACAGGGGAAGAGCGAAAAGCACCAAGGCGTAAACGTAATCCTTGGTGATGGATGAGGTTAAGGCTAGAGAGAGTAGCAGGAGAGGCCGCTGAATAGATCTGGTTACCATAATCGAGTTTCGATAAAATGAGGGCTGAATGTAGGCGAAGGAGAGTTCGACGATCAGCTCTCCATGAAAGATGAGCAAGGGTTTTAAGAAGGCTGTGACAAGTTGCCTTCAGAGATAATGTGAGGTTTCCAGGATAACCTACGGTCAAAGAGAAGGCCTAGAAACCTGATTGTATCACGTTCAGGGATACAGGAGCCATAGAGGTACAAAGAATGATCGGAGATGACAGAGCGTCTAGTGAAAGTAATTTGGCGAGTTTTGGTACTGGAAAATTTAAACCCACGCATGGTGGCCCAATTGGAAACACGGTCGACCGCATGCTGGAGAGAAACTGTAATGAGGTGACAGTCAGCGCCTGCACAAGCAATAGCGAAGTCATCTACATAGAGTGATGACCAAATATTGGTTGGAAGACTAGAAGCCAAATCAGTTATAGCAAGGAGAAAAAGTGTTGTGCTCAGAACACATCCCTGAGGGACACCTTCAGCTCGAACAAAGTCCGGGGAGAGCAAATTATTAACTCGAACACGGAAATGTCTGTCAGTTGAAAAGTTCTTAAGGAAGGATGGTAGATTGCCTAGGAGGCCTAAGGAGTGGGCTTGGGCCAAAATAGTATACCTCCAAGTTGTGTCATATGCCTTCTCAAACTCAAAAAATATGGCAATAACTGAGTGGTTATTCGCAAAGGCATTACGAACATACGTATCCAAGCGCAGTCAGGGGTCTATGGTAGATCGGCCCTTACGAAAGCCATATTGACTAGTGGAGAGACTGTTGCGTGTCTCTAAATACCACATTAAACGTCGATTTACCAGACTTTCCATCACTTTGCAAACTGCACTAGTAAGAGCAATGGGACGATAGTGGGAGGCATCATGTCCCGTAGTACCCGGCTTGCGGAAAGGGAGAACAATGGCAGATTTCCACAGCTGGGGAAGAACTCCTTGTGACCAAATAAGATTGAAGAGGTGTAAGAGGACTGTATGGGCTGACTGATGTAAATTTTGTAACAACCGAATATGAATGTCGTCAGGCCCAGCTGCCGATGATCGGCAAGCTGAGAGTGTTGCCTCCAGTTCCCGAAGTGTAAAAGGCACATTATACTGTTCTTCTCTGAGAGAAGAAAAGTCCAAGGGTACTAACATTCTGGCAGACTTTCAGGGGCATAGATGGAGCCTCTGGGAAATACGGAGCAGATGAGTGCCAATTTCAATGGCAACGTCAAGAGAGTTTGCTATATCAACACCAGCGACCCGTAGAACAAGAGCCGGGTCAGGAGAGTATTTACCACTCAATTTCCTCACTTTTATCCAGATTGCACTTATTACAACCCAGGAGTCTCTAAAGCCTGTTGTCCTGGGTGTAAAGGGAGCAAAATAAACACAGCAGAAAAACTTTTTGGCTTGTATTATCCTTCACCAATTTAGAACAGAAGTATGTACACTATATACACTTGTACAACAATAGGTATTAGTGCACTCCACGGTAAGCAAGGCAGAATAGAAGCCACAAGAGAGCAGACCGTGCTTCAACCAGCTCTAGAATGTGAATGACAAGGGCAGACAGGTGAGTGGTACCCATATCACCTCTGCGATTGCCAAAACCATCTTCTCATTTGCTGGAACCTGGGTACTGATTGAACGATGGGGCCCCATCATCAACCCTTTGCCCCTGGTTCGCTGGTTGGGTGAGATAGCCTTTCAATGAGGGTGTGTACATGCGCTGAATAAAGGTTATGTACTCTTTGCATGCCACCCCCCCCAAGAGAGCTTAGGATTAGGCTCCCACCTCCCAGCGGTAACCGTGCAGCCATGGCACCAAATAATGGGACCGCCTTTCCTCTCAACCATCCAACTCTTAGATAGAGCTCAGCTTTATTTACAACAAAAAGCCAAACCCTAAACTCAGAGTGAGACAGCAGACAGCCGGGCTAGCGTAGGTCCAAAGTGCGGGAGGACGGTATCCCGCACTCCCTCACTAAAAAAGAAAAAAAACCCATTCCAGGGGATAAAAAAAAAGAGCTTGAAAGGGGTTACCACAAGTAACCTAGCATCCTAACCTAATATACAATTTTAATTATAATACGGAGTAACAGTGTTAGACTCGAGATAAAGAGTCTGCCAACTTATTTTCTTTGCCGGCAATGTGTAATATTCTGCGAGAATAGGGTTGCAGTCGTAGACTCCATCTCATGAGCCTCATATTGTGATTCTTCATGGCTAGGAGATATACTAGAGGGTTGTGGTCGCTATAGACAGTGACCACCTGCGAAGTCTGGCCCACGTAAACATCGAAGTGCTACAAAGCCAGTACCAGCGCATGGGCTTCTTTTTCGATAGTAGAGTAAGCCCTCTGGTGCGGCTGGAACTTGGTAGAGAAGAAGGCTACAGACTGCAACTCCTCATCCCCGTTTTGCAACAGTATTGCCCCAACCCCAGACTCACAAGCATCAACCTGTAATGAGAGGTCTGGAGACAAAAGAATGGGTTCAATACACAATAAACTTTTTGCTTTATGAAAAACACCTTCACAATCTGGGGTCCAATCAAAGGGAAGTTTGTGACTGGTAAGAGAGGTAAGAGGCGCTACAATATCTGAAAAATTCTTACAGAATCTTCTGTAAAATCCTATCATGCCTAGGAAACGTTGAAGAGATTTCCTATCATGTGGAACTGGATAATCTTTAATGGCAAGACCTTTAGCAAATTTAGGAGCAACTCTGCCACTACCTACTTCATGGCCTAGAAAAGTAACAGTGGCCTGGCCAAAGGAAGACTTAGATAAATTAACAGTTAAATGGGAACTCCGAAAGGTCTCAAAGAAAGCCTTAAGTCTAACTAGGTGTTGATCCCAAGTATCAGACACCACTACAATATCATCCAGGAACGCTGCCGTGCCTTCAAATCCTTTAATAGCCTGATGGATAAGTTTCTGGAATGAAGAGAGGGAGTCTTTCATTCCGAAGTGGATAACTGTATATTGATAATGACCTGGAATTACGAAGGCAGAGATTTTCTTCGCCTTATCTGTCAAAGCTACCTGGTAGTAACCTTTAATGAGATCTAACTTTGACGCAAAAGTAGCATTACCCACAAATTCTATTACGTCCTCTAGACGAGGAAGAGGGTAAGCATCTGTGATTGTGACCTCATTCACCTTACGGTAGTCTGTACACATACGAAAACCTCCATCAGCTTTTTTAACAAGGATGCACGGTGAAGCCCATGGACTAGACTCCTCCACTAACCCATGCTCTAACAGAAATTTTACCTCATGCTGAAGTAGCTTCTGCTTTTCAGGATTAGCTCTGTAGGGGGAGAGTTTAATAGGTTTAGAGTTTCCCACATATACTTCATGATAACCTAACGTACATTTTTTCCGGCACATCCGAAAAAATATCAGAGTATGATTGTAGAAGCGAAGTTAAACTTGTTGCTTGAGTTTCAGATAGCCCCACCATTAAAGGGCTAGGGTCCTTGAGGAGGACAGAGTTTGGAAGTTTTACATTATTTTCAGAATCAGAGTCGTCCTCAGAGGTAAAGGACAGAGCCATTACTGGGACTTTTTCTGGTGTATGAAAAGATTTTAATTGATTAATGTGGTAAGTTTTAGTTTTTGAGGTCTTATCAAGGGGAGATACCACATAATTTACATCAGATAATTTACTTACATTTTCATAGGTCCCGTAAATCTAGCTTTCAAGGTGTGGCCAGGTATAGGTTCCTGCACCAACTCCTTGTCTCCTGGATGGAAGGAGCGAAATTGTGCATTTCTGTCATACCTGTGTTTCATCTTATTTTGAGCTGCCTTTAGGTTAGCCTTGGCTAACTGACGTGCCACCTGCAACCTTGAAGACGGGTTGTAGAGTGTTGAGCTAACGTCTTCTCCCAACCATCCTTCTTTGAGCACCCGAATAGGACCTCGTACATTGTGCCCAAAGATCAGCTCAAACGGACTATACCCGGTAGACTCCTGCACAGCTTCTCTTATTGAAAACAGCAACAAAGGTAGTGATTCATCCCAGTCTGTAGGAAAATGCATACAAAAAGTTCTCATCGTGGTTTTTAACGTCTGATGGAATCTTTCCAAGGCGCCTTGGGACTGAGGATGATAGGCAGTGGATAAGTTGTGGATTATCCCTAACCTAGTTAATGCTTCCCGGAATGCTTTGGCAGTGAAGTTAGTATCTTGATCACTTTGAATAGTTTTATGAATGCCAAAACAAGAAATATATCTGGTTAAAGCCTTGAGAATAGCTTTAGTATTAATACTGTGCATGGGAATTGTTTCAGGGTATCTAGTTACTCTGTCCGTAATGGTAAATAAGTACTGATTTCCAGGCTTTGACCTAGGTAGTGGACCTACACAATCTATAATTAAATCTGCAAAAGGTTCTCCATCAGCAGGTATAGATTGGAGAGGTGCAGGTTTAATGGAATGTCCAGGATTCCCTAGTTGCTGACATTCTCGGCAACACCAGATATGATTTTTCACATCCTGCATAAGTAAGTAAGTAAGTAAGTAAGTAAATTTATTCAGGTATACACAATACAGTTACATAGAATTATCATACATAACAGCATATGCCTTAATTTTGGCCAATAAAATTCCTTTGTGATTCTATATAATGTTTTAGAAATTCTTAGGTGACTTCCTAATGAAGTATTATGAGCTATATTCAATATTTGAGGTCTAAACTTTGTTGGAGCCACTAACCTGTCAGACAGTTGCCGGTCCTCTATCTCCTTACCAGTCTCAGTGCAGATCAAATAGTCGTTTTTAAGTTTATACTTGACCGGATGATCCGAAAAGGATTTGCCCATGGCTGACTGAAAAGCGAAACTCAAAGAAGGGTCCTTTCATTGTTCCTCCCGGAAGGACAGCTCCTCGGGCATGGAAACAGAGATGTCTGGCAATCCTGCTACCCTGGAATAGGAAGGCTTGATCTGGGTCTGTTCCCTTGATCTACGAGGCCCTGGCCAGTTTTCCCTCGTAAAACAAATTGGCTATTCCCAGATCAGAGTCGTCCAAGGATAGGTCAGCATTCTCGCAAGACAACCCTTGGGATGTTGCCGAGTTATTACCAACATCGGAGAAGAATTAATCATTATGGGTTCAGGACATACACTAGCAGTGATAATGTTATTACCCAGTAATAACATGGCATCTTTCATGGGGAATCCCTCGGATACACCCACAGTCAAGTATCCAGTGTAATATTTGCACTGTACATAAATTCTATGCAAGGGGACAGAAAATATTGCACCTCCGAATGCTTCCAGCAAAACAGAGGATTGCAGGGAGGTATTCTTGGAAAGGGGAAGTACTTCTTCTCTTATAAGTGAGCAATATGTTCCAGTATCTCTAAAGGTTCTGACTTCAGTTGTTTTTGAGTCTTTCTGAAGGGAAATACGGCTTTGTCAGTAATAAGGGGCCATCCTTTTCTCTACTACTTTCAGGGACATGTTACTAGGGATATTATAGATTTTCCCAGTAGGTTGGGGTTTGTGAGGGCAGTTGGGACGGATGTGACCTACTTTATTACAGAGGAAGCAGACGACAGGCTTGCCCTTTACTCCCTGCTGACATTGCAACTGGTGTCGCTCTGGCTGTTGTCTCTCTGGATACTGTTGTCTAGTTGCACCATGTTAAGTGGTTTGTCTCTCACCAGGTGGACCATAAGTTAAGTAGCGTGGCTCACCAGGTGGCTTAATTGGCTGACGTAGACGTTCTCCCTCCGGGTGGCACTTCATCCTCCAAGGTTGACGATCTCTGCTCATGCCAGGCTGTTGAAAAGAGAGATTGGACCGCTCGGACAAGGGGTGGTTAGTTTCAAAGGTATCAGCGAACCTGGCTGCCTCCAATGCAGTGGTTAAGTCACGATCCTGCAGAAAGACTCTAACCTCTGGTCCCACAGACTCCAGCAGATTGCCAACCAGAATAAGCTGCACGAGATTATTGAAGGTAGCAACACCACTTGCTTTATACCAGCTGGTAAAAGCTTTGGTCTGCTGTCGCACAAAATCATCCAGGGATTGACCGAGCTGTCGTCTCCCTAACTTAAAGATCTTTTTGTATTTAGCTAAGATACATGTATAAGCTCCCAAAACTGTGGTCTTCACTACTTTATAATCGGAAAAATCAGTGTCATTTAACACTGACATAAATTCCTGTGCCTTACCAAACAATGCTGTTTGAACCAACGATGCTCAATGCTGTTCCGGCCATCTCAAGGCTCGAGCCTGATTTTCAAAAGCTTCGAAAAATTGTTCTGGTTCGGCCTCATTGAAGCAGGGAACAAGCCGTACTGCTTTCTGTAAACTAAAGTCATTTACAAGTTGCGAAAACTGCCTTCTTTCTTTTTCCCTATTAAACTCTTCCTTGGCAAATGCCCTCTGTTCCCTAGTCTGTTCAAGATTGATTTTTACCAACTCAAGTGCCAACGCAGCTGATTCGCTCTCAGACAACGCTGTTGCACGAAACTGACGATTTTGCTCCGTTGATGTATCATTTTCCTCCTGCGAAAACATCGGGGTTTTATTCCTGGCTTCCTTAGAGGGAGGAGTCTGATGTGCCATCTCCTCTTCCCGAAGTTTGTCAGTGATCAATGAACGCAGTTGCGCAGCTTGGAGAGTGCGTTCGTAATCACTGCCAATGGAATGAGCAATTTACCAACAACGCTGTAGGGTCAATTTAGGCAAGTTAAATAATGTATATGCCTACACCAGACGTCTGACTCGTCTAGGTGGCATACCTCAATGTATAAGCTATTTGCTATGCACAGTGCGATTGCAGAATACCCCAACGTAACACATTATTTGAAGAACACGCTTAGTTATGCACAGTACGATTGCAGAATACGCACATATGCTTGCAAGATACACAATAGCAAAGCTCACTGCAAAATCTTCACACAACATTGACCGTAGCGAAGCGAGCACATCGAGCAAGCTAGTAGCGAGCTGTTGAACGATAACACAATAGCAAGGCTGACCATAGCAAGGCAACTGACACGCAAAGTTTGTAAAGCTTTGGCAAAGCTAATGCAATGCCAGACAGCAAGCTACACAATGTTCCTGCTTCCAGCGTCACCCTAGGCTCAACCCATGCTCTAAGTCCAGCTCCAGCTCCCGGACAGGCTACTCATATTACAACCCAGAAGTCCCAAAGGCCTGTTATCCTGGGTGTAAAGGGAGAAAAATAAACACAGCAGAAAAACTTTTTGACTTGTATTATCCTTCACCAATTTAGAACAGAAGTATGTACACTATATACACTATGTACAACAATAGGTATTAGTGCACTCCACGGTAAGCAAAGCAGAATAGAAGTCACTAAAGAGCAGACCGTGCTTCAACCAGCTCTAGAATGGGAATGACGAGGGCAGAAAGGTGAATGGTACCCACATCACCTCTGCGATTGCCAAAACCATCTTCTCATTGGCTGGAACCTGGGTACTGATTGAACGATGGGGTCCCATCATCAACCTTTAGCCCCTGGTTCGCTGGTTGGGGGAGATAGCATTTCAATGAGGGTGTGTATATGCGCCGAATAAAGGTTGCATACTCTTTGCATGCCACAGCACTCATAGAGGAAGCAGAGGTGATGGTGGGAACATAATCTTGCCAGCAAGTGCATTTAGTGTCACGGATGACACGGCAAGCGACCGCACACCTCTGCTTAAAATCAAGAAGTCTCTCGTTGGTTCTATTGTACCCGTACCTGCCCCATGCAGTGCGTTTCAAACGTACTGCACGACCACAAGCGGGAGACCACCAAGGCTCGCACTTCTGAGAATGCCTGACTGAGGTTTGGGGTATAGAATGAGAAGCTGAGGTTAAAACTGACGTCGAGAAGAGGTGTATGAGCTCATCAGTGGAGGATGAAGAAGGAACCTCACTAAAAGCAGTGAGTTGTGAGTAGAGGTCCCAGTTTGCCTGATCAAATTGCCAGCGAGGGCTACGGAAAGGTGGTGAATATGAAGGAGAAGTAAGAATGATAGGAAAATGATCACTGTCATGTAAATCCAATAGAACAGACCAGGCGAAGTCTAGTGCAGTGGAGGAAGAGCAAACCGATAGATCGATGCAAGAGAGAGTATGAGTATGAGAATCAAAATGGGTGGGAGTACCCGTATTTAAAACATGGAGGGGGTGAGAGGCGAGAAAAGCCTCCAACTGAATGCCACGTAAGTCACAATGAGAATCCCCCAGAGGAAATGGTGGGCATTAAAATCGCCAAGTAACAGAAGTGGTGGTGGTAAGGATGAAACAAGAAAGGCAAAATCTGGGATAGAAAATGCCCAAGGAGAGAGATATAAAGAACATATTGTAAACCACTTATTCAAGTAAATATGGGCTGCAGTGTAATGCAGCGAGGTATGGACAAATAGTTGACAGTACGGAATATCATTGCGTAAAAGAAGGGCACTTTCATTAAAGATCCCATCTGAGAAAGGATCCGAAGAATACAATAAATTATAGCCTGAAATAGGTTGAAAAACAGCTGTGTGTAATTTTGGTTCTTGTAAGCAAACACCAACAGGGGAAAACCTGGAAAGCAACATCTGAAGCTCACCCCGATTACCCCTGAGGCCGCGGATTTTCCACTGTAAATAGGCCATGATTGGCAACAAGGAAAATACCAGGAATCAGTAGGGAAGGGCACCTATGGACTAGAGGGGTTAGAAAAGTCTACGTGCGGTGGCACTGGAAGACGTTCAAGCAGTGAAGGAAAGGAGCGTTGCGAACAATGGAGTTGTGGAGATGGAGGAGAGGGAAGAGAAGGAACAGGAGGTGGATCAGTGTCCATTGAAGGTTTAGTCTCTGCAATATATTCTGAAATAGCGTCAGGTGTTTCTGAATTCAAAGACGTTGTATGGGAGACAATATTGGAGATAGAAGGAGGGAGGTGAGTAAAGATTGGGACAGTAATGGACTGTACTAAAGTAGAGGGGAACGAAAGCGTGCTGGGAACTGGAGAAGAAGTGTGGGAGGGGACAGAAGAGGCAGAGACCTGGGAGGTGGCAGAAGGGGAGAGACTTGGGAGTGTACAGGCGAGGGAGGCACAGAACGAGGAGGGGGGTAAACCTCCACACTTGTAATAGAGCCAGTGAGAGGGGAAGAACCAGGTACACAGACTGGAAAGGTAAAAATGTGGGGGCGGAAGAAGGGAAGGAGGGGGCAAGGAAGATTTGAGAAAAGGGGATTTTTTGGACTTCTGAGAAGTAGAGGGGCGATTGGTAGAAGGTTTCGTATGAGATCTTGTCGATAGCAGGGCTTGTGAGTGAGAACTCGAAGATATCAGAGCAGACTGAGGTGTTGAAGTAGGGACGGCTGAGCCCAGGACAGCAAAAGAATTAGATACAGGAGTGACTATGGGAGGGGTAACAACAGAGGAGGCTGCAGAAGATGGGACCCCAGAAGTGGTGGAACGTTTTGAAACACGAGAATAAGAAACACGGGGTAGTCTCCTTTGGAGGCGGAGATGAGAAACTGCCATAGCATAAGGGAGACCCTCTGCTTCTTTGAGGCAACGGATTTCACGCTCATTTAAGTAGAACTGGCAACGGCGAGAGTACGAAGGGTGAGCCTCATGACAATTAAGGCAAGAGAGAGGTTGACTGCAAGACGTATTAGAATGGTCGCCGGCACCACAGACTGGGCATTCGGCTATAGATCTGCAATATTTCGCTGGTAACTAAATGGCCAGCAATTTCTACACTGTTGCTGTGTAGGGATCACCTTTCAAACTTGTAACCGATGTCCTGCGACATGAACAGAGGACGGGAGTTCACGGCTGTCGAAAGTTAATTGAGCCACTTTGCAAAGGTATCGTCTCTGCCCGCGGGCAGGAAGGACATAAGTGTCTACTTTGAGGATTGGGAGATCCTGGAGTTCCAGCTGTTCAAGAATGTCATTGCCACATGTCTGGAAATTCTGTTGGACTATGATATGGGGCAGAATGACAGTACCACTACAAGAATTGAGAGAATGATGTTTTTCAAAAGAGATAGAAATAGTATCGATATGTGAAAGGAGAGAAAGATCATGAGCTTGGGTAGCATTCTGGACAGTGACGATGCGCGTACCACTCTTGAGAGCATGAAATGAAATATCTCTACCAACATGGCGTAGGAGCGTTTTGCCAATACTATGGTTGGAAAGATAGGCAATAGAAGAAGTCGGTCATAAGGTAAAGAATTTGGTCCATTATGTGGTCCGAAACTGAGCATGGAGAGGGAGTGCATGACGTGTCGGTCTTTTCTGAGTAGAATGGGAAGGTAACGAAATAACATCTTCAGGCCTTTAGAAGTGGGACTAGAGTTGGTCCGACATGAGACGGGCTGGCGATTCGAAAGTTGCCGCAGAGTAGAGGGAGAGGCCGGAAGCATAGTCAAAGGCGGGCGGAGGTCAGACAAATCGGAGGAGTCAGTCGAGACCCCGGTACCTGAAGCTGGTGATGAAACAGCAACAGCAACAGGTACAGGGGTCTCAGGAGTGTCCAAAAAGTGGTCAAAAAACGAGGCAGGGTCAGAACGGGGTGCGGTACCAGAAAGGGGCCCGGGGGTAACAGGTTCATGGACTAGGGCTTCCATGGTTAGGTTACTTCTTTCTTTTTATTTTTAAGAAAAAAAAAGAAAGAAAAGAAAAGAAAAACAAAAAAAAGGAAAAGGGGGAACGGGGGGGAACAGTTCCTAGGAGGAACAAAAGGGCTGGAAATCACCCTTCGTGCCCAAGAGGACCTCAACACTGCAAGTAGTGCAGATGCGGCATGGAACCAGTGCCATACCCTACCCTTCATGCCAGTAAACCAGCAATCCAGGATAACAACCTCACATCTGCCAAGCTACCTCGGTGGACAAAAGAGAGGGCGGCCAGATATCCGCCACAAAGTATACTTCCTTTGGCCACCACCCTCGGAATCGGAAAGGCGGCCTCCAGAGATACACCCGTCGCCCGAAAGACACCCAAAGCCACCCCCTCGGAATACCGGAGAGGGAGCGGGATATCCCCAGGCGATCCAGATTCCACGGCAAACTACACCACTGCCAAGAACCTCAATGGAATGGGATTGACCCCAGTACCGTTCCCCCTACATAGGAACCATTAGGCCTGTGGGAAAAATCCCAAAGGCCAAAAAGAGGAAGGGAATGAGGGAGGGACGGGGGGGAGGAGGAGGAAAGAAAAAAGGGAGGATGGGGAGGATGGGATAGGGAAGGGGGGATTGTGGGATAATTAGGTTCGGTCTAAGGAAGGAGACCAATAGGTCTAATTCGTCAGACCAAGAGCCTCTTCACCACGCCAAGGAGCCCCCCTTGAAGATGAATTGGTTTACAAAATCGACAAGTTGATAAATGAGACACTTGTGCAATATTTCGGTATTTAAATTCTGGAAATGCTTGTCCACATAGTGGCTTCTTCAGTCCAAAGCAGAAAAGGGTGGAAGATGAGGAGGAGAAATTTTAGGTACTGCGTCCCTCAGCATGGAGTCTATGTGTTCACTTCATGAATCTTGACGAATGTGCAGCATATTCGTGGAGATGAGGCTTATATACTGATGAGAGATGAGGTGGAGCAGTGGTAGGCGGTGCCACCAACGAGCAAAGTCACTAGTGGAAGTTGGTCGTGTCTATATGGTTAGACAAGTGGTTCCAGATTGAAGAAGCCACTGTGTGGAGAAACGTTTCCAGAATAAACATTACGAAATGTTGCCCAAGTTTCTGAGTTTATATTAAATGGCTTCCTGTCACCAGAATGTTGCACCAGGAGTATTACAATAATTGTTGGAGAAAATAATTCCTCATGGTGAATCGACTAATGATGCGCCTTGACAAGATTTTTTTTCAGTTTTCGTTAAGTAGTTAAATTGAATTTTTAATACTGAGCTATCCTGTAAAAAATAACAAAAAGAAGACGAGGTCGGAGCAGTGTTATCGCTATCATTCCAGTGCACAGATTAAGAGTTTAAATATTCTGGAAATGACGCTTGCACAGGTGATTAAAATTCTAGATTTTTTTTTAAATGAAAATCCCCTGCATTGAAAACTTATCATTAACAATATGTCCAAATATCACACATAAACAGTTATCACAACTAGTATAATGAAAATGACAACTTGGAACCAGAACTGTCAAGACCTACCCAGCGTTTAACATATCTCAGAATTAGTTTCTTCATGACAAGAGTAAAAAAAAAAGAATTGGTAGGTTATTGCAAATAAACCCATTATTCATATATATTTGTACATTTGGTCACAGTTCATTTAGCAAAATACAATAGAAATGAATGATTGATTCTGATAACGAAACATTTTCTTTAGTTATTATAAATGAACTAATAATCGCCATGGTTCACTATGCTTGAAAATTAGCAAATTTTTATTTACTAAAGAAAAAATTATTAGGGAATTTTCGCTGAATTAATTTCATGACAATAAAAAGTATTTAAAAGAGATACACTCGACTTACAATACACGTAAAAATATAAAAAAAAAATATTAACATTAACAAATTGGCAGAAACTCAGAAAAATAACTTTGCGAACCTTCTTACTTAAAGAATGTGAAAATGTTGAATTATATCTAACAATATAGAATGTGAAAATGTTGAATTATATCTAACAATATATTTACTAATCCCTAAAGCATAGTTTTGGACTTTTCTACAAGTTTTCTAAAAGTACTGAAACACCCTAAGACAATTACTAGTTATATCTACACTCAGAATGTAAAGAGTTTTATGGATATCGAAGTCGGACCGAATTTTTGATAATTGTCATGTCACGAATGTTACATTCTTTAGGTCATTACTATAGTACCAGTTCCTGTGGGCTGTCTTTTGTATTGCTTTTATTATTTACTATTTATTATCTCCTGCCTCCCTACTTTATTCGAGCAAAAAGCGTTCCCCCAGAACGAATTTCTGCAACACTGCAAGCTCCTGATGATGCGTTGATTGCAACACAAAAGGCCTATAAATACTGTTTGTTTGTTTTTTCTCATAAACACAAGATAACAGGTATATCTTCTTAGTTTTACTTACAGTTAGGTCACCCTACACATGCATATACACGTTTATGTTTAGACACTCCTCTGAGATTTCTTTAATTATGTTCATAATAGTTCTTGTTTTTATTATTTTCCTTTCATATCCATGAGGAAGTGGAATGGAAACATAAACACATATGTAGTTTAAATGTGATCCTTTATTGACAACGTTTCGCCCACACAGTGGGCTTTTTCAAGTCACAAACATATGTTTGTGACTTGAAAAAGCCGACTGTGTGGGCGAAACGTTATCAAAGAAGGATGACATTAAACTGCATGTATGTTTATGTTTCCATTGTGTCGGTATTTTATACCATTTATTTTCAGGAAGTGGAATAAGAATTTTTTCTCTGTAAGCCATGCATGTTATAAAAGTCAACTAAAATGCCGGGAGGAATGGGCTAATAACCCCGATTCCCCTACAGCTTACTAAAAATAAAAATAAGAAAGCCTTGAAGATGCGATCTCTGAACGTGCGTTGAAGTAGTGCAAATATTAAGAAAGAGATGATTGTGGATGCTATGATGGGAAAGAAGCTGGATGTCCTGCCTGTAAGCGAAACAAAGATGAAGGGTGTAGGCGAGCTTCAGCTGGAAGAAATAAATGGGATTAGGTCAGGGGTATCTAATGAGTTAGATATAAGAAAAGAGTAGCAATAATGTTGAAGGATCAGTTATGGTAGGAAAAGAAGGAATATAAATTCAAGGATTATGTGGAGTAAAATAAGGGTTAGATATGAAAAGTGGGTTATGGTAAGTGATTATGTAACTGGAGAAGAGAGAAGTGAAGAAGAAGAGAGAGAGAGATTTTGGGAGATGTTGAATGAGTGCTTGGGGAGTTTTGAATCAAGTGAGAGAGTACTTGTGGTGGGAGACGTAGATGCTGAAGTGGGTAAAACTTTTGTGGAGCACTAGTAGGTAAGTTTGGGGTGCCAGGAGTAAATGATAATGGGGATCCTTTAATTAATTGAACTTTGTATTGAAAGAGGTTTGGTAATAAGTAATACATATTAAAATAAAAAAGAGGAAAAATAAATATACAAGATATGATTTCTCACCTGAAGACAGTAGTTTGTTAGACTGTGTATTGGTGGATAAAAGGTTGATGGGTATACTTAAGGATGTGCATGTTTGTTGGGGGAGCCACAGATATATCGGAACATAGTTTAGTTGTAGCTACAGTTAAAGAGGTATATGGGGCAAAAGGTAAATGGCAACAGCAAGTAAGCTAGAGGTGAAAGTTTATAAACTAAGGGAGGAGAAAGTTAGGGTGAGATATAAGCAACCACTGAGAGAAAGGCGAGCTAGTGAAAGTGTAGGTAGTGCGGAGGTTGAACAGGGGTGCAACAAACTTTTCTTTTTTAAGTTTCTTGACTCTGTGATACAGCATTGGGTCTACTACAAAGCAGGACTCTTCCTAGACCAAATTTATATTTATTCACTCTCAGTCATTCATTACATCATGCCATGTGTTTAAAGACTTTTCATATTTGCACGGTATGACAACAGATAAAAATTAAAGTTTCTGTGGAAGTGGGAAGAATCACTGGTGCTGCTGATACAGAGAAACCTCAGAAATATAGCCTGCACATTTTACAATTTGTTAGCTTCGTGGTACATTAAAATAGCGTTGACCTTCATGCCAAGACCACATTTCGAGTCCATTCTTTGGTTTATTCTTTTCAGCTGTTCTTGTGTTTATGTACTTTAGTGTATACCAATCCCTTACAACGATTGTGACAAAATACATGTGGTCAAAACATCCGGAGACCTCATCTTCAACAGCAGAACTGAGGATTTGAAGAACACCATTGTTTTCGAACAAAACTCCTCAATTATTTAATTGGTTATATAGACGTATGACTTACCGCCAGTAAGGAAGACATCCAGAGATCCTGGATTTCAGAATCATCCTTATCATCACATCCAATAATTTCAACCAGAACAAAGGAGTTAACAAAACAGATTTTATTGCCAGGAAACTCGTTGATCGTTATCCCAAATAACAACAGTTCACATTTTGGAGGAATACTGCAGCACGCCTACTGGACCATACTAGGTTTGTTTTTTTCTTAAGTCAGACACTTTTCAGTCGTATATTTCTACAACGTATTTTGAGCCTGTTCAGTGCATTAGCTTCAACATATCTCACATGTGGAAAAAGACACTTATGTGTAGTTCTCGACATTTATTAGAGGAAGTGTTTCGCCACGAGTGGCTTTCTTAGTCCTAATACAGAGATATCCAAGTAGTAGTAGTAGTAGTAGTAAAATTGTGGTAAGATGAGTTAGATTTGAGAAGGACCTGTCAACATCATGTTACAGTGATCTACAGAATGGGTAATATTAAGATGACTAGCAATTTGGATATAAAGTAACTTCTGGATTTTTGATGGATGATGTTACTGACAATTAGGGCAGCCTCTATACATTTTCACCATCGTAGATCTTCTTCCTTAATGAATAACCTCGCCTCACTGAATTTCATGAGGTTTTCCAGTATCATCCTTGAGTTGGATACGCATTTTCCGGATCCTAATATCCAGAGATCTCGCTTTTTCCCCCACATATATTTTGTCACATCTCTTCAACCCTCCCATCCTCCCCACATATTACTGTGTATACTCTTTTTCTCGTGTCAGTCGTTCTTGGGTTTTTCCACTAGGTTTCTATTACTAGTAAAAGAGCTAGTGTGGATTTTTTTTTTTAAATTCTGTAAGGTATTTTAAAAACGTTCGTAGCAACATTACTGACCGGGAAAAGGTTGTAACTTGGAGGTTTTCCTTTAACTGGATTAGTGTTAGTCAGCAATCTTAGTGACCGCTTCTTAAAATAGACCACTAATGAACGATATCGTACAAAGGGAAGTTAAAAAAAATCGAGCGTCAGCTGCCCTTTAAGGATTCGTGTTTCACATTTCCTGTAATTACGTATGAAGTGCAGGAAAAAGTGTAGTGAGTGAATTGAATACATATGTACATTATTCCTCGGGGAACTGAAAACTGGAAATTCTGTAAACTCTCAAAAAGAATCCTATAACTACCTGTCTTTTTGCTCTAGTGTCATGGTGACAGCAGAAATGTAGAAGATTGTTCTTGTAGGTTGGTTACTGGTAGACTTTAAAATTAAGTCTACTTTCTCTTGTGAATAGGAATACGTCTAAAAATGGTAACTGGTCGTTCTTCTCTTCCTCTAGCTTAAATTTATTTGTAGATTCCATATTGTTGATGAAGTTGAGTATGTCACGCACTTCTAGACTTTTGGATACAATGACCAAAATATCATCCACGTACCACACCCATGAAACTGATGTACGGATGATAATTAGGATTCGTCTCGATTCTATGTCCTCCATATATAAATTGTCCATAACTCCACTAAAGTGAAAGCCCAGCGATAGCCCGAAATATTGCTAATATTTGATGTCGAATCTAAAATAGTTATAACCAACAAATATTTCGACGAGGCTCACAGAATCCTTTGTATCATCATTAATCATTCTGAAAAAGATCACTGTCTTTATCAGCTGGAACACTTATAAATAAGGCAGTGACATCGAAACTTGCAAGCTTCTTATCATTCACTTCGAGATGCCTCATGTGGTTAATTAAGGTCACCCAAATACGTCAGGTGAGCCTGATTAGTCGTACCCAGAACTTTTGGTAAATATTTCGCCAAAACTCATGTTAGCTTGTGCGGGGTGCTGCTGATACCAGATGTAATGGGTCTCATAGGCACATCTGGTATGTGGCTCCTTGGTAATCCATAAAGCCTTGATGATCTGTCGTTGACAGGGACTAGGTGCAAGAGATTTTTACCGTCTTCTGATGTTCTGAGTATGCTGCGGATCTCAAAAAGAAAGGAATTGGTTTCTTTCTTCCATGTATGTTCGGGAATGGAAGTGTATGTATTGGTGTCTCTCAGTCTTTACGGTTGAGGATGACCAATCCTGCTCCATTCCCCGCTGTGGTAATGAGAATATCGTTATTAGTGGCCAAGTGTTTGGTTGCCTGGATATAGTAGCGAGTAGCTTCCGAAATGGCTGCTGCAATAAGTTCTAACATTTGTTAAATTCAGAGTCGCCGAAATCGTTGCTTTTGATCACTGTATCGAACTCGTATTTCGGTTTTCGTATGTCAGTGTCTTTTTCCACATCTTGTCGGTATCACATACCATTTTTTTCATATCTCACCTAATTCTTCACAACGCTATGCTTCCCTAAATAATCTTATCCACTCTCTCTTCCAAGGTGCATTTGTTTGTGAATTAATAAAATCCACTGAGTGGGAGAAATGTTGTCTATAAACGATTGCATTCTTCTGTTTTAGTATCTCTTTGAGTTAGCTAAAATAATCAAGAACTTATAGATTTTTATGGCTATGATGACACCGAGAATACATTTATAAAAGAAAGATATGATTGCTTAAACATTATTATCAATAGCTAATATACATTAGTAAACCATGATCAATGTGAATCGAAAATTACAGCATGTTAGAACATCCATTAGAACATAGAAGAAATATGTTTAGCGAAAATGTATTTAATGACAGTAGTGACCAAAGTAATACAATGATAGTGTGTGTTTCCTGGAGGTATATGTGCCTAAGTCGCTATAAATAACGTTAAGAGAGACAGCAATACTCGTAAAGATAAGTGGAAGACGGGGTTTCTCCCTCGGCCCAAGTGACTCGTAAACACAAACTATCACGTCGTTTTATCATCAACGAAACAGTAATATCACTTCTCCTTCCCTTAACATAATGTTCCACACACTCACAATAACATAACACTTCCACACAAACATATTATATATCACCCTCACAAAAACCTGTACTGTATCACATAAGGAGAGACACGCTGCCCCAGGCCTACTGGTCCATTTTAGGAAAGCTCTTCTCAAACCCAAACTCATAATATTGTACTACCATCCCTCATTATCAAGATTTATTATACTGTTATCAAAGAAATAAACTTCTATCACAATCAAACAATGCGCACTTTTTCTCATCAAAGTTTGAAATTTCCTCATCAACTAGCAAACAATGGCTGTTCTCATTCTCCTGTAAAGTACATTGTACCGTACACTTCCATCAGCAAATTTTTTGCATGTATTATATCATTATCACTAACATAAATTTGACCCAGTCTGTGTAACTGCTATTACCCTTACATACTCATTCTGTGAAATACATTATGGTAAGTAAGATACATATGCAACAGTTAGGTATCTTAATTCCGAAACGTTTCGCCTACACAGTAGACTTCTTCTTGGTAGGAGCAGAAGATATGTGAAGACGATGTAATCAGTCCATCACTCTTGAAGTCGTAGTTTTTGAGGTGGTATTGTGTATGGTAACATACATTCTCACTGGGTGAGAAGGAATGTTACCACAACAGTTCCTCCCTTAAGTCAATGTGACCTGACCTGACTAGGTTGGGTGCATTGGCTTAAGCCGGTAGGAGACTTGGACCTGCCTCGCATGGGCCAGTAGGCCTTCTGCAGTGTTCCTTCGTTCTTATGTTCTTATGTTCTTCTTATGAAACTCTTACCGCAATTCTTGAGGACGACATTGTTACCAACACCCAGATGTAATTCTCACAACCGACCCCCAAGGATGTAACTTTTATCAACGTCCCAGAGTCATGCAGTTGTTGATAACACCCGGGGATAATGTAACTGTTACCAACGCTACGTGATGAAGTAACTGTTTAAAAAATGCCCTGGGTGATGTAACTATTTCCTAGAACAGCACATTGTAACTGTAACCAACGATCTGGGATGATTTTAATGTTACCAACTTCCTGGAACTATGTAACTGCTATCACCACTTCTGGTTGATGTAACTGTTACCACCACCCACTGAGGATGAACTGTTACCACCACCCAATGAGGATGAACTGTTGCCACCGCCCACTGAGGATGTAACTGCTACTAGCTTAACTGCAGGATGTAACTTTTACCACCACCCAGGGAGGAAGAAACTGTTACCATCACCCACTGAGGATATACTGTTACCACCACCCACTTAGGATGTAACTGTTACCAACTTCACTGGAGGATGTAACTCGTACAACCACCCAGGGAGGAAGAAACTGTTACCACCACCCAATGAGGATGTACTGTTACCACCACCCACTGAGGATGTAACTGTTACCAATTTCACTGGAGGATGTAACTCGTACCACCACCCAGGGAGGAGGGAACTGTTACGACCACCCAGGGAGGAGGGAACTGTTACCACCACCCAGGAAGGAAGAAACTGTTACCACTGCCCAGAAAGGAGGGAACTGTTACCACCTCCCAGGGAGGACGGAACTGTTAACAATAATATATGAACATTGGCTTCATGGTTGTGATCACTAGCAGCGGACATTCGCAGGTTGAAGCTGTTAAAAAGGGTTATCTATATAGCGAATATTTTTACTTTTGATTGTAAAATAATATGCAAGAAATTTTGGTGCATTCTCGGTGAAAATTTTTTATTTAAATTATACACACAATCCCAAGATAAATCACTGCTAGAAATTCATTGTCTTTACTTGGGAAAGTTTTGCAATAATATTCAACAGAATGTTCAATCCCTTGAAATGCCGAGGGGCTAAATGTAAAAAATTAACATATTATCGACTATATTTTGAGGAAAAAAAATTTTTCCAAGTTGAAAAGTTTATTTCTTGAGAAGCTGGGATATTGTCTGAATAGAACACAGAAACAGAACACACCCTTTCTCTGTTGTGCTGGCCGTTCGTGTTTCTTGCAATAAATTTGAAAACGGTAACCACATGACAGAAACTTACGCCGTCGGCTCTTCGTGCAATAACGCGAATTCCCATCGTCTGCACTTTAAGGGTTATATGAGATAATATAAGAACATATGTGAAAGCCACAGTGAAATCAGGGTTATCAGTGTAAAATAAAATAAAGCAAGTAACACCGTTAAATTAGTTAAGTATTGTATTATAAACTCATTGAAAATTTTAACATAAATTGCAGTGTGGGAGATCGAGTCATTGCTGCCCAACGTAAGGCTTAAACCAGATTAGAGAAGACACCAAACTCACAATGCCATTAACTTATATTAAGTCAATCTAAATTATCACTTGTCGTATTATGTGGTATCCAAATACGTAAAATAAAACGAAACTAATTGGCCCAATGGAACAAGGTTATTAGTAAAAAAATAGTCCTTGTAATATGTATGTGTAATAAGCCAATTCCAGATAACGCAATTGATATTAAATAAGAGCTATGTATAAATATTTTTAAAGAAAGAGACTCTTAAAATTAGAATAAATGCATAAAGTGATCAGCTAATGACATAGGACCTGGGGGCCAGTATGTGATTATAATGTTACCTGAAGTTACAGTCTAGTTTGTCCCGTACATCTCTTAGGTATGTGTACAAGCAGGTCAGCCATTTTAGCCAGACAGACAGGTCAGAAGAACCCACTTCAGCACTTTCATCACAATGTTGGGAAAGAAAAAAAAGTAATGGGACGATGAGAAATTAATGAACATTTAAAAACTGATAAAATGTGACACTCATATTACATAAGGGTAAGAGAACATTTCAAGTAAAACTTTTTTGGAAATACCTAACATAATGGTGAGTGAAATTTCAGCAAGCAGAGTCTATAAAAGTTGCTAAGTAAATTCTTTCATTGTAACTTTTATTTTTTTAATAAAGTTGATCTGAAGTGAATTAGAAAACGTAACAGCGAGGAAAGCGCTAATGCATTAATGATCGCAGCGCTGAAGGAAAACTCGACGGTCAACTTACAGTCACAAGAACCGGTTGAGAAGCGGGGAAAGAATAAGTTGTTCTGGTAATACCCTTTTCCTTAACTCCGCCTGCAGCCCCCACGGGGGGGGGTTGTAACACATCATAATAAGTCTACATTTTAAAATAAAATCCCTCGCAAAACTTGGCAACTACCCTGATTAAAGAAAGTCACCAGAGATCAGTTATATAACCGAATAATTGACCACATAAAGAATAAAATTGCAAAACCACTCTAACTTCTGAATATGTCACAAAGGCAGAAGCAAACTTCCGATGAAAATGTGATGTAGGGAGTACGAAAGCAAACATAATGGACGAACTGCAGGAAAAGGAAGGACAAGCATTAAATATATAAATAATTTAGAGAAATTTATTAGTTGTGTAGAGATATCATTCAAAGATGAAAAAAGATGGTAGTGTTAATAGGTATGTTCAGTAAATGTGCCAGGAAAAACGTCTTTTTCCCAGACTTCCACTTGGCCGATTTCATGGGACTGAAAAATTACCTGGGTGGGATAAATTGCGATGACCTGACTGTGGGTCAGGTAGGTGATGTTGGTTGGCACTATGATGCTTTTCAGAGCATAGTGCTAGCTGCCCAGACAACTTTTGTAAGGAAATTAGATCTAACAAAAATGATCCCAAATTGATGAACAACAGATTAAAACATCTCATTGGTCAAAAGAAAAGCCTATATAGGCTTATCAAGAGAGGGGATGCGTAGTTAATTAAGAAATCAGTATATTCAATCAGAGAGAGAAAAAACGGAATAAGAAAAGCAAAAAGGGAATATGAGGTTAAAGACGCAAGGTATTCGAGGACCAACCCAAAAGGGTTCTTTCAGGTATAGAGAAGCAAGATTAGGGACAAGATAGGCCCACATAAGAGTAATTCAGATCAGATCACTGACAGTAATAAGGAAATGTATGAAATTTTCAATACTTACTTTTTCCCAGCTTTTACTCAGGAAGATACTAGCGAAATTCCAGAAGTAATAAATTACGTAGAACAGGACGATAATAAACTATGCATGATTGGTTAACTAGTGACATGGTCTTCATACAAATAGAAAAATTAAAACCAAACAAATCCCCAGGCCCTGATGAATTGTTTGCAAGGGTTTTAAAGGAATGCAAAGAGGAACTTAGCAAACATTTGGCTAATCTTTTTAACATATCACTACAAACTGGCATAGTGCCTGATAAGTGGAAAATGGTAAATGTAATACTTATTTACAAGGCAGGTGACAGGTCCTTAGCTTCGAACTATAGACCAATAAGCCTTACCTCCATAGTGGGAAAATTTATGGAATCAATAATTGCCGAAGCAATTCTTGACAGGCACAGATTGATTAATGAATCGGTTTTACAAAGGCGAGTTCCTGTCTTACGAATTTACTAACATTTTTCACTAAGGAGGTAGATCATGGTAATGAATATGATATTGTGTATAAGGACTTCAGAAAGGGTTTCGATAGAGTTCCACATCAGAGGCTATTGAGGAAACTAAGGCACACGGAATAGGAGAATTTTTTTCCTGGGTAGAGGCATGGTTGACAAATAGGTAGCAAAGAGTTTACATAAGTGGGGAGAAATCAGAATGGGGGCACGTTCCACATAAACAACATATTAGATGAGGGAATAAATAGCGAAATAATTAAGTTCGCTGATGACACCAAAATAGGCCTTGCAATTCATTCTAATGAGGACATTAGAGCACTCCAGGATGATTTGAATAGACTGATACAATGGTTGGAGAAGTGGCAGATGCAGTTTAATATACAGATTTAGACACATGTGCAACATCTGTGTATCTTTAATATTGGTGTGATGTAATCGATCTCTCAGCCTTGGAGTTGGTGTGAAGAACACCGATTACCTCATCTTTTATATATAGTTCAAGTCTCTTCAAATTATGTCCTACAATCTGCATTGATAAAGATACTGGATAGCGAAACGTCTACGAAGAAAGATATCCACATGTTGCACATGCGTCTAAATTTTCATCTTGTCGATACTGTATACCATTATTGTACAATTACAGTTTAAGATAGACAACTGCAGAGTTCTAAATGTTGGAAATGATAATAAGCATGCCACATGTAAGGTAAATAATGTAGATCTTAATATTACTGATTACAAAAAGGATTTAGGAGTTCTGCTTAGCAGTAATCTAAAACCAAGACAACATTGCAAAAGTGTTCGCAATAAAGCTAACAGAATTCTTGGCATCATATGAAGAAATATAAATAGTAGAAGTCCTCAGGTTGTTCTTCAACTCTATATATCCTTGGTTAAGTCCCATAGATTATGCCGCACAGTTCTGGTCACCGTATTACAGAATGAATATAAATGCACTGGAAAACGTTCACAGGAGGATGACAAAGTTGATCCCATGTATCAGAAATCTTCCCTATGATGATAGACTGAGGTTCCTGAATCTATGCTCTCTAGAGACGCGTAGAATCAAGGGGGATTTGACTGAGGTGTATAAAATGAAAACAGGAATAAATAAGGGGATGTAAATGGCGTGCTGAAAATATCTAGCCAAGACAGGACTCGCAGTAATGGTTTCAAATTGGAAAAATTCAGATTCAGGAAGGATATAGGAAAGCACTGGTTTGGCAGTAGAGTTGTGGATGAGTGGAACAAACTTCTGAGTACAATCATAGAAGCTACAACGTCGTGTAGTTTAAAAAATAGGTTAGATAAATACATGAGTGGGTGTGGGTGGGTGTGAATTGAACCTGACAAGCTTGTGCAACTAGGTCTGATGCCGTGTTCCTTCCTTAAGTGGATGTGACCTGACTTGGTGGGTCATTGGTCTAAGCCCGGGGGTGACATGGACTTGCCTCGAAAGTGCCAGTATGCCTGCTGCAGTGTACCTTCTTTCATATGTTCGAATGTATATGTCTGAGTTTGCCTGTTCTCGTGTGTTTGTGTGTGTGTGTGTGTGTGTGAGTGAGTGAGTGTGTATGTGTGGTAAGTCGTACGTCGGCGTAAGATCGTCTCTACGATGTGCTGGTTATTTGTCCCAATCACGGTATTGCGCCTATTTGTTATTTATGTTTGAGAGTATGTGTGTGTGTGTGTGTGTGTGTGTGTGTGTGTGTGTGTGTGTGTGTGTGTGTGTGTGTGTGTGTGTGTGTGTGTCTTTTTGTGTATGTGAGTGTGTGTGTGTGTGTGTGTGTGCGTGTGTGTTTATGTGTATGTGTGTGTGTGGTATTAACAATGGTAATAAATACCGACAAGTTGGTTTAGAAAGACACGTAAGCAAACACTATAACATATTTATTAGAAAACGTTTCGGTCCTGGGACCTTGTATGTGTGTGTGTGTACTCACCTATTTGTACTCACCTATTTGTGGTTGCAGGGGTCGAGTCACAGCTCCTGGCCCCGCCTCTTTGCTGATTGCTACTAGGTCCTCTCTCTCCCACCCCCATGAGCTCTATCATACCTCGCCTTAAAATTATGTATGGTTCCCGCCTCCACTACGTCACTTTCTAGGCTATTCCACGGCCTTACTACTCTATGACTGAAGAAATACTTCCTAACATCCCTTTGATTCATCTGAGTCTTCTTCAACTTCCAATTGTGACCTCTTGTGTCTGTGTCCCTTCTCTGGAACATCCCGTCTTTGTCCACCTTGTCTATTCCGCGCAGTATTTTATATGTCGTTATCATGTCTCCCCTGACCCTCCTGTCCTCTATGTGTGTGTGTGTGTGTGTGTGTGTGTGTGTGTGTGTGTGTGTGTGTGTGTGTGTGTGTGTGTGTGTGTGTGTGTGTGTGTGTGTGTGTGTGTGTGTGTGTGTGTGTGTGTGTGTGTGTGTGTGTGTGTGTGTGCGTGTGTGTGTGTGTTTATGTGTACGTGTGTGTGTGAGTGTGTGTGTGTGCGTGTGTGTGTGTGTATACTCACCTAGTTGAGGTTGCAGGGGTCGAGTCCAAGCTCCTGGCCCTGCCTCTTCACTGGTCGCTACTAGGTCACTCTCTCTGAACCGTGAGCTTTATCATACCTCTGCTTAAAGCTATGTATGGATCCTGCCTCCACTACATCGCTTCCCAAACTATTCCACTTCCTGACTACTCTGTGGCTGAAGAAATACTTCCTAATATCCCTGTGATTCATCTGTGTCTTCAACTTCCAACTGTGTCCCCTTGTTGCTGTGTCCCATCTCTGGAACATCCTGTCTTTGTCCACCATGTCAATTCCTCTCAGTATTTTTTATGCCGTTATCATGTCCTCCCTATCTCTCCTGTCCTCCAGTGTCGTCAGGTTGATTTCCCTTAACCTCTCCTGGTAGGACATACCTCTTAGCTCTGGGACTTGTCTTGTTGCAAACCTTTGCACCTTCTCTAGTTTCTTTACGTACTTGGCTAGGTGTGGGTTCCAAACTGGTGCCGCATACTCCAATATGGGCCTAACGTACACGGTGTACAGGGTCCTGAATCATTCCTTATTGAGATGTCGGAATGCTGTTGTGAGGTTTGCTATGCGCCCATATGCTGCACCAGTTATTTGGTTGATGTGCGCTTCAGGAGATGTGCCTGGTGTTATATTCACCCCAAGATCTTTTTCCTTGAGTGAGGTTTGTAGTCTCTGGCCCCCTAGACTGTACTCCGTCTGCGGTCTTCTTTGCCCTTCCCCAATCTTCATGACTTCGCACTTGGTGGGGTTGAACGCCAGGAGCCAATTGCTGGACCAGGACTGCAGCCTGTCCAGATCCCTTTGTAGTTCTGCCTGGTCTTCGATCGAATGAATTCTTCTCATCAACTTCACGTCATCTGCAAACAGGAACACTTCGGAGTCTATTCCTTCCGTCATGTCGTTCACAAATACCAGAAACTGCACTGGTCCAAGGATTGACCCCTGTGAGACCCCGCTGGTCACAGGTGCCCACTCTGACACCTCCCGACGTACCATGACTCGCTGCTGTCTTCCTGACAAGTATTCCCTGATCCATTGTAGTGCCTTCCCTGTTATCCCTGCTTGGTCCTCCAGTTTTTGCACTAATCTCTTGTGTGGAACTGTGTCAAATGCCTTCACGCAGCCCAAGAAAATGCAATGTGTGTGTGTGTGTGTGTACTCACTTAGTTCTACTAACCTAATTGTGGTTGCAGGGGGCGAGCTCAGCTCCTGATCCCGCCACTTCACTGACCGCAACTGGGTCCTCCCTCTCCCTGCTCCATGAGCTTTATCATACCTCGTCTTAAAACTATGTATAGTTCCTGCCTCCACTACATCGCTTGCCAGACTATTCCATTTCCTAACAACTCTGTGGCTGAAGAAATACTTCCTAACATCTCTTTGACTCATCTGAGTCTACAGCTTTCAAATGTAACCCCTTGTTTCTGTGTCTCTTCTCTGGAACATCCAGTCTCTGTCCACCTTGTCTATTCATAAGAACATAAGAACATAAGAAAGGAGGAACACTGCAGGAGACCAGTTGGCCCATACTAGGCAGGTCCTTTACAATTCATCCCACTAACAAAACATTTGCCCAACCCAATTTTCAATGATACCCAAGAAATAAGCTCTGATGTGAAAGTCCCTCTCAAATCCAACCCCTCCCACTCTGTACTTATCCAACCTAAATTTGAAACTACCCATAGTCCTAGCCTCAATAACCCAACTAGGTAGACTGTTCCACTCATCAACTACCCTATTTCCAAACCAATACTTTCCTATGTCCTTTCTAAATCTAAACTTGTCTAATTTAAATCCATTACTGCGGGTTCTCTCTTGGAGAGATATCCTCAAGACCTTATTAATATCCCCTTTATTAATACCTATCTTCCACTTATACACTTCGATCAGGTCTCCCCTCATTCTTCGTCTAACAAGTGAATGTAACTTAAGAGTCTTCAATCTTTCTTCATAAGGAAGATTTCTAATGCTATGTATTAATTTAGTCATCCTACGCTGAATGTTTTCTAACTAATTTATGTCCATTCTGTAATATGGAGACCAGAATTGAGCTGCATAATCTAGGTGAGGCCTTACTAATGATGTATAAAGCTGCAGTATGACCTCTGGACTTCTGTTGCTTACACTTCTTGATATAAATCCCAGTAATCTATTTGCCTTATTACGTACGCTTAGGCATTGCTGTCTTGGTTTAAGGTTGCTGCTCACGATAACCCCCAAGTCCTTTTCGCAATCTGTATGGCTAAGTTCTACATCATTTAACTTATAAGTACTAGGGTTATGGGCACTCCCGAGCTTCAGAACCTTGCATTTATCTACAATGAACTGCATCTGCCACTTTTCTGACCAAGAATAGAGTTTGTCTAAATCCTCCTGAAGTTCCATAACATCTACGTTTGAATCAATTATCCAACCTATCTTTGTGTCATCGGCGAATTTGCTCATATCACTAGTAATTCCCTCATCAAGATCATTGATATATATTACAAACAACAACGGGCCCAAGACTGATCCCTGTGGAACGCCACTTGTTACAGATCCTCACTCGGATTTAACCCCATTTATGGACACTTCCTGTCTGTGAGCCATGACTCGATCCACGAGAGCACTTTTCCCCCAATGCCTTGAGCTGCCACTTTCTTTAACAGTCTATGGTGCGGAACTCTATCAAAAGCCTTACTAAAATCTAAGTAAATAATATCAAATTCTTTATCGTGGTCAACAGCCTCAAAAGCTTTACTGAAGAAAGTTAATAAATTAGTTAGACAAGACCGGCCTCTTGTGAATCCATGCTGAGTATCATTAATCAAGCTATGCTTATCGAGATGGCTTCTTATAATCTCAGCTATAATTGACTCTAGTAATTTGCCTACAATTGAGGTCAGGCTTATTGGGCGGTAATTTGACGGTAACGACTTGTCCCCTGTTTTAAAAATAGGAATTACATTAGCCATCTTCCACATATCAGACACTACACCTGTTTGAAGAGATAAATTAAAAATATTATTTAATGGTTCACAGACTTCCATTTTGCATTCCTTAAGAACCCTTGAAAAAACCTCATCAGGACCCGGTGACTTATTTTGCTTCAGTTGGTCTATCTGCTTCACAACCATTTCACTAGTGACTGTGATGTTACATAATTTATCTTCTTCTGGCCCACTATAAAAATTTATTACCGGAATATTATTAGTGTCTTCCTGTGTAAAAACCGAGAGAAAAAATTATTTAAAATCGAGCACATTTCATTCTCTTTGTCAGTAAGATGCCCATAGTTATTTTTAAGGGGACCTATCTTATCTCTGACTTTTGTTCTATATACCTGGAAAAAACTTTTTGGGTTAGTTTTAGAATCCCTAGCAACTTTAATTTCATAGTCCCTTTTAGCTTTTCTTCCCCTTTTTAATGTCCCTCTTAATGTCAATATACTGATTCATAAGATGACCTTCACCTCTTTTGATACGCTTATAAATTCCTTTCTTATGCCCTAGTAGATATTTCAGCCTATTATTCATCCATTTTGGGTCATTTCTATTTGATCTAATTTCTTTATATGGGATAAACGTTCTTTGAGCAGCATGTATTGTGTTCAGAAAATTGTCATATTGATAGCTCTCTTCGTTACCCCAGTCAGCAGATGATAAGTGTTCTCTAAGCCCATCGTAATCTGCTAAGCGAAAATCTGGGACTGTTACTGAGTTATCCCTACTATCATACTTCCATTCAATGCTAAATGCAATTGATTTGTGGCCGCTAGCACCCAGTTCCTCTGAAACTTCTAAATTATTAACAAGGGATTCATTGTTTGCTAGAACTAAGTCAAGCAGGTTATTACCCCTTGTAGGTTCTGTCACAAACTGCTTCAAAAAAAATCCTGAACTACTTCTAAGAAGTCGTATGATTCTAAATTCCCAGTCAAGAAATTCCAATCAATATGACTAAAGTTAAAGTCTCCTAGAATTACTACATTATCGTGCCTTGTGGCCCTAACAATTTCCTCCCATAGTAGTCTCCCCTGGTCCCTATCTAAATTTGGGGGACGGTATATCACACCTAAAATTAATTTTTCATGCCCCTCTGAAAATTCTATCCAAACAGACTCTGTATGTGTTACTTCAGACTTAATACCCGTTTTTATGCAACAGTTCAAGCGATCTCGGACATACAATGCTACCCCACCCCCCATCCCGATACTTCTATCTACTTGGAACAATTTAAAACCCTGAATGTGACATTCTGCAGGCATGTCCCGACTTTTTGAATTAAACCACGTCTCAGTAATGGCAAATACATCTATGTTACCTGCACTAGCAACTAGTCTCAACTCGTCCATCTTATTCCTAGCACTGCGACTATTTGTGTAATAAATATTTAAAGACCCTCCTCTCTCTTTACCCTTCCTGCTCCTTTCTGTTATTTCACTAAACCTATTACTGTCCTTGTCAATTAGTGCCACTGGCTTTCCAATATCCACCTCATTTTGCCTATTACTAGTTCTCCTAGTACTCATATTACTACCCTGCGACTTCACAGTTTTCCCGCAAAAACCCATACCACTAACTATTCCTAGATTAAAGACCTAACAACTCCCTCCACTGCGTTGGCCAGTGCTCCCACTCCACACCTAGATAAGTGAACCCCATGCCTGGCATACGTGTTATTTCTGCCATAGAAGAGGTCCCAGTTGTCAATGAATGTTACCGCATTTTCCTTACAGTATTTGTCCAGCCAGCAAGAATTTTATAAGTCGTTATCATGTCTCCCCTGACCCTCCTGTCGTCCAGTGTCGTCAGGCCGATTTCCCTCAACCTTTCTTCGTAGGACAATCCCCGTAGCTCTGGGACTAGTCTTGTTGCAAACCTTTGCACTTTCTCTATCTTCTTGACGTACTTGACTAGGTGTGGGTTCCAAACTGGTGCTGCGTACTCCAGTATGGGCCTGACGTACACAGTGTACAAAGTCTTGAACGATTCCTTACTGAGGTACCGGAACGCTATTCTCAGGTTTGCCAGGCTCCCATATGCAGCAGCAGTTATCTGGTTAATTAATGTTGAGAAATGGGTTATCAGCTAAGTTTAAGTATAGGGAAAACTTAACTTAGAAAGACAACTCATTGCGTGCACAGCCGCCCCTGCAGACGAGATCTTGAGAAGCTGTCGAAGTCATTCCTCAACGGGCTGAAATGAGTTATAATTTGTAAGATTATAAATTACCCCTAGGGGTGTTATGTCAGCATATTTCATTCACTGATTGCTGACAAACTTACGTGTGTGGACTCAAATGTCCACATATCACCGGGGTTTATGATAAGTGTCTAACTCACGACTTTATACTCAATTGCGCCGTCAATAGTAGTACATCACGAGTTAGAACACTTACCTGGGTATATGTATCTGACCCGTAATTACACCCGGATATCCGTTGAGTTGATTGAAGAATAGTGTTTTTTGAAGAATGTCGCACTACACTCTGTTGGATCGCAACACTCGTTGTTACACTGTTCATCAATAATTGTTCACACACTATCACTAAGAAGTTGATCACACTTCTCTGTAAGTGTTTATCGTGTTTTGTGAGACACTTTGTTCACACTAACGCACAGATCGTTCTTTGTTGGTTATCCTGGCGTCAGTGTCACTCTCAGTAGAGTCAAAAGTAATCTCAAGACGCCACAGCGCCCCACGCCGTCACTGCCCTTCACACATAAAGGAAAAGCTAACCTAGTACCTTTTGCTTCCTTGCCACTTCCTTTGTGAAGCAAAGCAGAATGTTTGATTCTTGCTGTCTTAAGCATAGACAACAATGTCCACTAATGTCCATGGTAATAAAGTGGGAGCAATATTTTCCTTAATTGTCCTGCTAAGGTAAGAGATGGACTGTCTCTTATTAAACTACACTTTGCAACACTGGACCGCACGGAGCAGCGGTCGCTTGGCCACACGTCGCATACTGGTACTGCATCTGGGATCAATTACTCGCTGTAGCAGTAAACAAGATATTTGCCCCTTCTGAGAGGGCTGGGCCCCTCAGGGCTGAAAGGGGCTGAAAGAGGCTGAAGGGGGCTGATACCCCCTCCTGGAGAAAATTTCTCCACACTGGGGGGCGGCGGAGGTTCGCTGCAGGTGAACTATTCATCACTTAACATTAATTTGATTTTCTCACTCGCCACCGCTGCTGCTTGTCTTTTCTGAGCAGCTTTAGTCTGTGTGGTTTCTGGAGAATCACTGATTTTGTTTTCAACACTGTGTAATTCTCACGGCACTAGTTTATTTATTTTCCGCTTATTCACTACACCTTTGCTTAAAACATAACTGTCCTGATGATTCCATTTGCATCATTATATATGGTCACAATTTTTCCAAGTGGCCATTGGGACCTCGGACCATCATTGTCAATAATCACTGTCACCAGGTCTTAAGGACTTATGATTTTCAGGAACACCAGCTCCATAGAAGTGTTCTCTCAATGAGGTGAGATAGTCTTCTCGCCAAATTTTCTCCCAACGTTCAATCACTTTATTAAGGTGTTTGAATTTACGTCTGAGTTGCTCAGGTTCGAAATAAGTAGGATCCTCTGATTTCTTTATCATTCATGGGAGGAACAGGTTCGAGCCTTCTGCCATGGAGTAAATGAGATGGACTTAACACTTCTAAATTGTCCAGATCATCGGTAACATAAGTTATAGGTCTGTCGTTGACTCTATTTTCTATTTCAGTCACAACTGTACGGAATTCTTCTAAGTCGATTCTTTGATGATGAAGAGTCTTCCTTAAACAATGTTTTACAATGCCGATCATTCTTTCATAAAACCCGCCGTGCCATGGAGATTTAGGAGGAATGTATCTCCAACGACAACTGCGTTGATTCAGCATCTGTTGTACTTCTGGTTGATCAAAGATCTTGCTTATATAAGCAGCACCAGCAACAAAGTTCGTTGCATTATCTGAAATCATCAGTCTGGGACATGCCCTTCTGGCTGCAAACCTTCTGAATAATTTGATAAAGGTTTCAGCAGACATGTCAGTGGCTACTTCTAGATGCACTACTCTAGTTGTAGCACAAGTGAACAAACAGATGTACACCTTGATGGGAACTTTGTCAACTGTTTTTGTTAAAATTTTTGGTCCAGTGTAATCTACACCTGTCACCTCAAATGGAGTGATATGACAAACTCTTTCAGACGGATATGGAGGTGGACCTGGATACTGACATACTCGCATATCGTAGTGACGACAAGTAATACAGTCCTTTATTTCTTTTTTTCACACTTTGTCGACCTTGAGGTATCCAGTAGGATTGTCGTATATGACAAAGTGTGTCAGCTACCCCACCATGTAACACGTTACTGTGGGCGTTTTGCACAATCAGTTTTGTTAGCCAATGATTCTTGGGGATCAATGTTGGATGTATGGCTTCTTTAGGTAGTGAAGAATTATGAATTCTTCCTCGACATCTTATAATCTTTTCTGAGTCGAGATAAAGTCCTAAAGAATTAATCATAACAGGTTTCTTTGGGGAATTATCTTGTGTTTCTAGAAATTTATATTCAGTAGAGAAAACATCTTTCTGTATTAGTTTCACCCAGTATTTAATGGGTTCAAGACATTCATAATCAGGTTTTATTCCTTTAATGAATTTAAAGACAAGAGCTGTAACTCTTAAGAGTTTACCTAAATATGAGTATTTAGATCCATCAATGACTATTTCTGTTGTGTCTGCAGTATTTACACAACTTATTTCTGCTGTGTTCAAGCAAACTATTTCTTCTGGCATAATGTGAGCTTTTTGTTGAGGCCAGTTATTTTCATTAGAGAGCCAGTTCGGTCCGTGGAGTCATAATTTATTATCCACAAATTTCTTGAGTGGGACACCACGTGACAACATGTCAGCTGGATTCCCTTGGGTAGAGACGTGGAGAAAGAGATAATCTTTTTGCATCTCTTTTATTTCTGCTACTCTGTTCTGTACATAGACCAACTTACTCTTATTATTTCTTAACCACTTGAGAACTGCTTCATTATCACTCCAGATCACGGTTTTCTCAATAGTAAGATGATCAAGTACTTTGTTAAGATAGACAGCTAATTTTGTACCTACATAGAGTGCTGTCAGTTCAAATTGTGGTACTGTTCTGACCTTCAAGGGTGCTACCCTGGCCTTTGAAGTAATTAGTGTACTTCCTTCAGCATTACTCATGTAAGCTACAGCGCCATAACCTCTGGTTGACGCATCACAGAACACATGTAATGTGTGCTTGTTTCCCTCTTGACCTATTTGTCTGGGAAATGTAATTGGATGAAGTTGCTTAAACTCCCTGGATATTTCATCCCATGCTTGACTCATTTCTAGAGGCAAGTTCTCATCCCATCCAATTTTGAGCTTCCATGCATCTTGCATAAGCATTTTACCCTTTATGGTAATTGGTGAGACGAGTCCTAGAGGATCAAAACATTGTGATACCTCTGACAGTAAACTACGTTTAGTGAGTGTACTGCATGATTTATTGCTTATCCTTTTGAGACTCAATGTATCTTCCTGTGTGTTCCAATTAAGTCCCAGCATATTGTTGCAATCAGGAATTTCAGTTTCAGGGAAATCATCTTTGATAAGTTCCCTTAATTGCTTTGAATTAGTATTCCACATCCTTAGAGGCATATTTGCTTCTTTCATCTCCTTGTTAGCTTCTCTGTATAAGGATTTCAAATCCTCCTCTTTATTCACAGTACCTTGAAGATTGTCCACATAGAAACTTTTCTTTAAGATTTCTTTGAAGGGACTTTCAGATTTCTTCAAATGTGTATTTAGAGTTGCTTCTAGTAAGAATGGAGAGGATGTTGCACCAAATAATACTGATTTGAAACGATAAGTTTTCACAGGACTTTGAGGATCATGTGGATTTTCAGGCCACAAGAATCGAGTATAATCTCTATTTCTTGTAGTCCTACTCTTAAGGAAGCTTTGGAAATATCAGTCGTGTAGGAATATGGGTTTGTGCGAAATTTCATAAGCACGTCTCCAAGCTTCTCGGTTAGTGAGGGTCCGGTCATCAGACAATCATTAAGACTTGCTACATCTTTATTTGCACGTGCGCTGCAATTATATACAACACGTAGTGGAGTGGTTTCAGAATCTTTTCTGACTCCATGGTGCGGGAGATAATGAGCGTTTGTCTTAAACTTGTCTTCGACTATTTCCTCAATGAATTTATTGTCCAACTGTTCTTGTATGATATTATCATAGACAGTCAGTAGCTCTGGATTCTTCCTGAGCTCATGTATTTGTGCTTTCATTTGTCCGAAAGCCATGCGATAATTGCTAGGCAGATGTCGTGGATTTAATTTCCGTGGTAACCTAACCCAATACTGTCCATCTTTATATTTGACAGTGTCCAAATATTGGTTATAAATCTGAAACTCTTGTGGGCTTGGTTTATTTACATCAACACTTATCGCATTTAAATCCCACAACTTATCAACTGGTTCATTCATTTCTTCCAGTAATGATAATTTTTGCTGTGGTACATGATCAGCGGTTATTCTCGTAACTAGTACATTTTCCACTGAATCAATATCAGCTTCTTTCCCACTTTGAGAGGGAATGGGACCACATATCATGTGGCCTCCTGCTGTTTTCAGCAAGTGAACATCATGTTTACTTACTATATTTTGCACAAAACAGTGATAATAATAACTTCCAATGATTAAATCAATTGGACTAATAGTGTCCGTCTGTATGTCAGGACAGGCTAACTTAACCTTAGCTGCTTTCAGTGCTGCGACTGTTTCTTTTAATCCCTGGATCTGCACAGACTTAGGAAAATCATCTACTACCACAGTTTCTACTGTCTTTTTCCTGTTTCCTAGACCAACAGTGATTGTGGCTAGGTCATATGCCTGTTTACCAGAATTGTGGAAAAAAACAGCTATATCTAACTGTATTTTGGCATAGGGTTGTTTATTCAGTTTCTGCAACACTGTTCTTCTTATGAAGGACCTTTGTGAGCCTTGATCAAATAATGTTAGCATATTGGTTTTGTGTAATTTATTAGATAGCTAAACTCGAGCTATCGGGAGAGCAGTTGCTTTAAACTTATCTCTCACATTTAATGCTGTTGCTTGTTGACTTCCTGATTCTGTGGAAGTCTTCTGTTCTTCAGCAAAAGTATTTGGGCATAATGCTGTATGATGCATACCCTTCCATTTAAAACACTTCTTCAATGAGCATTTTCCTCCCTTGTGTTCACCTAAACACTTGATGCACCTTTTCAGCTGATGAACACGTTGTTTACGTGCCTCCATTGATGTGTATTGACTACAATACTGTGCCCAATGTGTTCCATCACAAAGTACACATTTTGAGTACGTTTATGTGTGACAGTCTGTTTACCGTCTGTTGTATTCACAGCTTGATAAATGCCTATATGGGATTTCCCATTCTGTGGTTTAGTGGGAGTAGGCATACTCTTTATATACTGAGTTGAAGGTTTATTATCCACGAGATTTGTGGATTTTTCATCTTGTCTCGTTGCTTGCATGCATGAAACTATTGTTTGTAAACCATTGCTAATTTCTTCACAAGTGAAATAGCGTTTATTGAACATAATATTTAATCGTTCAATAGTTTGTGGTGACAACTTATCTTGTACAATACCACTGATAAACCAATCACATTGTCTTAGGTCATATTTAGCACTTAGAGATCTGAGACTATTGTCTAGTGTGATTCTAAATGCCTGTAAGTCTGAAAAACAATGTTTGGGTGGCTTCAAGCTTGATATTAAGACTGCATGTCTAACTCTGGCCTTGTCAGCATCAAAGTAATTGTCTGCTAAGACACGTAAGGCTATTTGATAATTGCCTTTAACCACCGGAAATGACTTAATCAGTTCATAGGGTTCTCTCTTCACAAGACATTTTAGATAATTGAACTTAGCAATCTCATCTATGTCAGTTCGTGAATTTACTATGGATTGAAAACCACTAATAAATTCTTCATAATTATGACCTTGGAAAATAGGTAATGACAAGGTAGGTAAGCTTGGTTACAGGTGTAACATGTGTTTGGCCACTAGTTACAGTAGGTCTCTGTGACAGAGTTTTGCAGCAGATAGCCTGTACTTCTGTCCACCTTAATTGTTGATTACTAAAAGTATCCAAAACATTTTTAATTTCATCCTCAGAGGGATCTGATTCAAGAAATTTATTTTCATAATCTGTATAGTCTGAATTAATTATTTTCAGACGTTGTGTAAGTAATTCTAATTTGACCTCAAGATCATCAAAATCTATGTTTGTATCTTGAGTTAATCCTATACAGACTGAAATTAGATTTTCTAATTGTGTAATCTTAGTCTGTAAAGACTGAAACTGAGTTTTCAAACAAGCCATTTTAATGGTATACTGTAAATTCTAGCACCACACTTAGAGTGTTTAAAAAACACTGTACTGCTATAAACAGCTGAGTTTTTGTTATGCTTAAGTCAGCAATAATCTAGTTAGACACTACTGACCTACTAAGCTTAACCTCAGGGTCAATGACCATGAAGGGTACACAGTACATGTGGCTGGTGTTTATGGCTTGAGTTTGCTGTGTCAGCATGACCACGATGATTAATCGTAAATAATGTTATACACTTCATTCACTATACACTATAAATATCACTGTATAACTGTAAATCACACGTGAATATTACTTACACATATATAAATGTCACTGTTAACATATATGAAAGCTTAAACTTTATATATAAGTTCCTTTAATATAACAGGTATATCTATAAGAAACACACTTTAACACAATCTTGTCTCTTAATCTCTGTCTATAAACATTATAAACACTATGTGTATATACACTCAGACAAACCGAACATCAGTTGGGTTGTTGTTGTCGTAGTCAGCAATTTTCGAGCTTGGAGCAGCTGATGCAGGGTGCCATCCCCCGTTTTCTTCTTGGGCGAGTCACTCAGCTCCCGTTTTCTTTGGGTGAATGCTGGGTGAGCGCCCGTTTTCTTTTGGCTGCCCATTCTCTGTGATTGAGTCTGGAGGGACTCATTTATACTGATTTATATTGTAAAACACTAGTTTAACAGCTTTTTTCGAAGGAAATTGGCTCGTAGGTTATTTGTACACTGTAGTACAACAGATTTGGACCACATTATGGCCTTTATTCGGTTCGAGCACGACCAAAATGTTCAGAAATGGGTTATCACTTAAGTTTAAATATAGGGAAAACTTAACTTAGAAAGACAACTCATCGCCTGCACAGCTGCCCCTGCAGACGATTTCTTGAGAAGCTGTCGAAGTCATTCTTCAACGGGCTGAAATGAGTTATAATTTGTAAGATTATAAATTACCCCTAGGGGTGTTATATCAGCATATT
>NC_091361.1:6052104-6059604 GCF_038502225.1 Cherax quadricarinatus | reverse complement strand
GGGAGGTTGTATATGCTCTTACTCCTGATTCTAAGTTTTCCTCCCCCATCTACCTCTCTGACATTCTTTCCTCTTTGCATCTCCGTAACTTCTCTTTCAGTTTCTGCCTTTTTCTTGTGTTCTGTGTTGTCGAGGTACACCCTCCAGTAAGCCAATATATCCCTTAGTCGTGCTTTCTTCTACAGGATGCTGTTTCGAGCTGATTCTCCCTTGAAAATCATTTTGACTGACCGTTTTTTTCCTCTTGCTAATCCCCCTATTCTCAGAAAATTTGCCTGCTATGTCATGTCGTTCTCAATTATTGCCTTATTTTACTTTCAATCACTTTTTCCCCGTCTTCTTGCTTCATAACTATTGAGTAGGAGCGTGTATTAGTTTGTGAGTGTGGTGCAGTTTGTGTGTTACTCATGGTTTGCAGCGTATATATGGTTTGTGTGTTACACGTGGTCTTCCATGCTTCTCTGACCTGACTTGATCCACAACCCCCTACTAGTTTATGTCTTGTATATTTATGCTTCTTCCTAGTCTAATAGACACCTGTCTGCTAGCCCTGTTCTGTTGTAAATTACCAATTACTATTTGTTACTGAGTACTTGTTAGCCTATTCTTTTCTTACTAGGAGAGTTGGATCGTTCACGATCAGCTTGGCGGTTACCTGGAAAACTCCCACCTAACTCCCTGAAAACTACGCATAGATGAGATATTTGCAATGCAACCTGCAGCAGCCAGTAGATTGTCCAACTCGTTGCGATGTCCTGGCGTATCACCACCTCTGTTTCTTCTCGATATATACTGCTTCTGTGTTTATTTCTCCATATAATATAATCCTGTTCACTGTACTCACCTAGTTGTGGCTGCAGGGGTCCAGTCACAGTGCTTCTTTCACTAGTCACACACTGATTTCATTTTATTATCCTTCCTGGGTGACACGTGGCAACGTCGCCTGCACCACACTAGGCCCGTCGTCTCTGACTTGCGCCACCAAACATCACTTTCGAGTTAAGATAAGATAAGATTTCGTTCGGATTTTTAACCCCGGAGGGTTAGCCACCCAGGATAACCCAAGATAGTCAGTACGTCATCGAGGACTGTCTAACTTATTTCCATTGGGGTCCTTAATTAATCTTGTCCCCCCCAGGATGCGACCCACACCAGTCGACTAACACCCAGGCACCTATTTGCTGCTTGGTGAACAGGACAACAGGTGTAAGGAAACGTGTCGAAATGTTTCCACCCGCCGGGAATCGAACCCGGGCCCTCCGTGTGTGAAGCGAGAGCTTTAGCCACCAGGCCACCGGGTCACCGGCCATCGGCCACCGGGTAAATTATAAAGTGTGGCTCTCACCACACTTTATAATTGTGTGGCTCTCCCCACACTTTATAATTTTGTGGCTCTCCCCACACTTTATAATTGTGTGGCTCTCCCCACACTTATGTGACTCAGGGCTATTTGTAAATCACTACAAGGGTTGCTCACTACCCTGTCACACTTAATGAACCTCTATAGTAACCTTATGTAGCACACAAAACGCTTCAAGTTGTGACTCGCTCACGCGAGTGTCTGTGTGTGTGTGTATGTGTGTGTATACGAGCTAGTTTCAGTACTGGATGACTTCCTCCCGGCGCCTCTCCAGTGAATATCTGTAGTGATTTAATGTAAGGTGTCAAATGAGAGTGATGAATGAATCTTATGATAATATTATGGGCGTTGAGGAGGTTAGTAATAAACAGGTTTTCTATAACCCAAAAGTCACAGGTGTCACTCTCACCATAATTCAGTGCCTGGTGAACTATTTTAGGCAACAGCCTAAAATAGTGGGTGAAAGTAGTGATAACGGAAAAGTGAGTGAGAAAGGTTGATGACAGTGGGAGAAAGTGGTAGTGATGTGGGAGATACATGATGTAAAAGCGGGAAGAGAGAAATGCTGAAAAGGGTGTGGGAGAGAGAGTGAACTTTGGAATGAGCGGTGGGACATGGGGAAGGTGTGTAGTGATGGGGAAATAGAAACATTCATAAACCTACGAGATAACAGTGAGACTAAATTTAAATATCTAAGAATTGCAGGATTAAGGCAACATTGTATTGTTTTATTATTTTATTGTTTTATTATTATGAGCCAAAATTTCCTACGTTTACTGAGGCAACATTTACCTGTGATCACCTATGTTTTCCTATCTCACATTTCTACCATATTTAATGTATCAGTCAATGAATAAAAATTACATTTTGATTGAATTAATCTTATATAAGAATGGTGTTTTATCATCCCTTTTACAATGTTTTACTACATGTTGTTTTCATATATTCTTTCTTAAAAGAAGGACTTATTTGCTTCAACAAAGAATAAAAATTACTTTGTCAAATTAAACTCACTTTTACTTACTCTTTTTTAAGGATGAAATCTAACAATTTTTATAAACAAGATCTATAATGGGACCATAATGAATAAGCTTACTTAATTGTTGTGGGACACAATAAACTTACGTGATCGCAGAAAAGCAAAATTGCTTGAATAATTCAGCCGAATATTTACGATCTTTATTGGCTAAGTACGTTAAAAAATATCATATGAGTGAGCACGTCAAAAAGAAAATCCAATGATTTGAACAAGTTAGAAGATACTCGATCAAAAAGTACATACTATCTACCCGTCCGTCCGCCCACTCCTTCCACCGACAGAGCGCCGTTTCCGAAGGGAGGCTTTTCCTCTTCCAAAAAAGGGGCACCCCTCAGCCGGATATAATACTACTCTCCAGCAAATAAGCTGAAGAAGGAAGATAAAAAGTTCACTCACGAAATGACCAGGAAAATGTCAGGAGATTATGAAAGACTTTGGGAGGAATTATTGGAGCGAGTAAGGAGTCTTATAGGGAGAGAGACCATCAAGGATCACTAAACACAAAACAGACTAAGAGGCGAAGAAAGAAATAAGTGAGCTAGACACCTCGAAGGCTAAGGGAACGCTTAATATCTCTTATTGGGTTATGAAAAAAGGAACAAAAGTAATGTGTGAACTAGCAAATAAACATGTTCCACACGTCAAATGATCTATGACAGGGCAGTTGAAAAGTTAGCCCTAGACGCAAAATATAGCAAGAAGGACTGACACGGCACTAAATTGGTTTCAGGTATCACTGGCATGCATAGTATGTTGGAGAGCAGGATTAAGTGGAAAGAAACAGGCTGATGCACATCAGCAGGTGACTGAACCAATTTCACAAATGCGCTTATATTCAATGGCAAGGAAACAGAAGTGAGACATAGTTTGGAGCAGTAAGACAATGTTTATAACAATATAACAGTGAGTTGGACAAAACCTAATAGAACTGGTTGATAAAATATTAAAAGTATTATAACGAATAATGGAACAAATAACACAAAGCAAAGTAACGAGTGTCTGAGAAGAGGTGACAGAATGACATGTATGATGAACGGGGTTATAGAAAGGTCAGAATTCGATCACTTACCATTTCTGCTGTATTTGAAAGATAAATTAATAAATTGACAATATGAAATTAATGAGGAAAATACAAACAGAGGAGGACAAGAAATGCTTACAAAGAGACCTAGATAAGCTGCAGGAGAAGTGTTCCCAGAAATCAACCTATGTATATATAAAGTAAGAAACATTCGGAAGGAGAAAGGAAACTATAGATAGAATACGGGCTTGACGAACAAAGGATGAAAACCTCGCTATAAAAAAGGACCTTGGGGTAAGCATTGTAGCGAGTATATTGCCTGTAGAGTACATCAAACAACTAGCATTAGCAGCAAACTTGGGTTTAACAAATATAATATAAGTTTTCAGAAATGTCAATAATTATTCACGACCCTACATAACGCTTATGTCATGACCATTTTAAAGAATGCACCACCAGCATGGAACCCACACCTGATCTAGCACACCAAGAAACTGGAAAAAGTGCAACTGGCTATTGCAGAGGCTATTGCCAGAGTTAAAAAGAAGACATGCAGTTATTCAAATTAATAAGCGGACTTGATAGAGTTGACAAGTCTAGACGTTGTTCGAGAGGTCGGAGAGATTTACACAAGATTATATCTGAAAGTTAAATACGCAGATGATTCACGGGTGTTTCGAAATACAATATTTCTTCAGAATTGTTATAGGAATAGTTAACATGATTGAGATAGCATTTCAAGCAGCCTTAAAATTAACTTTTAACTACCGAACAGTTCAGAGTGGTCAGGAAGTGAAACTATGTATACAGTTGAGTATTAAACGACTGATCCTGAAACATTTTTAACAAACACAGCTTTAAGATTAACTTCTTGATATTTATTATCATAGTTTACTGTGTGGAACTCTGCTGCAGGAAGCCACTGTGCATCACCTTCACGTCATGAATCAGTGAAAAAAAATATATTATTACTTAAGAATGCTGGCAAATTATTTAATTCATGCATACATTTTATAAAATAGGTTTTGCTGTAGTAAAATATTTATATACATAAAACAGGCAAGTGAAGCTCACAGTAACCATGACGAGTATTACTCACAGTTAACATGAGTAGTGTCACAGGGAACATGACTGGTAGTGCTCACAGTGAACATGACTAGTGAGTATGAGAGCATGACTAGGGAAATTCACAGAGATTATGACTAGTGAACATGATAGTGGAGACTCACAGTGAATTTGAATAATGAGGCTCATAACAAACATAGCTAATGAGGTCACAGTGAAAATAAGTAATGAGGCTCACACTGGACATGCTGACCCCTCACTAATGTCGATACCCAGTCGCCTGAGGCTGTTACCTATAAGAGTTCACTAGGCACTAAATTCCAGTGAGGGCGACACTGTTAATTCAGATGTTAAGGAAACCCGCTCACTGCTAACCTCCTCAACTCCCATAAGAATATCATAAGACTCATTCATCACTCTCACAATAAAGACATTTACTTTAATTTTATTTTTCTTTCACTTCACTGGGAAAACCACTAACTCATATGGCACCTTGTAGATGAATGGTTCGGAGAACCGACACGGTTCTCTGAACCATTCATCTACAATCCTGTCAGACTCTGCAACTTCTTGGGATCTTAATACTAGGAAATTCTTCGCTTGCCTAACCCTTGGGCACGACCTACTTCCACATTGTACAAATGTGACACCACCTACGACTGCTGCACCTCTCCTGCCTACGGTATATAAGCTGCTTCTCCGCACATATACTGTATTCTATTCAAGATTGATGGAGTGACCACATCAACCAATGGTTGAAGGACTGATCACCTCATTCTCCTCCTGTTCCTCACGTTTCTCCTTTGTATGGACTGATGAAGCCATTGTGTGGTGAAACGTTTCCTCAATAAAGATACCCAAGAGTTGCACATGTATCTAATTTATCACCACAACAATGTATGAACCTCACCAGCTTGGAAAATGATAGGATGGATAATGAGAAGCTTCAAAACTAGGGACGCCAAGCCCATGATGATTCTCTTCAAATCGCTTGTGCTCTCAAGGCTGGAATACTGCTGTACACTAATGGCCCCTTCAAGGCTGGCGATATTGCAGACTTGGAGAGTGTACAAAGAACTTTCATGGCATATATAAGTACGATAAGGCACCTAAACTACTGGGAATGGTTGAAGGTCCTTGATCTGTATTCCCTCGAACGCAGGCGAGGGAGATACATGACAATATACACTTGGAAGATCCTGGAAGGATTGGTACCAAACCTTCACACGAAAATCACTCCCTGTGAAAGAAAAAGACTCGGCAGGAGATGCAACATTCACCCGATGAAAAGCAGGGGCGCCACGAGTACACCGAGAGACAACACTTAAGGGGGATTACCAATAGGCCCCTGGCTGTCGTGAAGGCACTGGACAGGCACCTAAAGTCAGTACCTGACCAACCGGGCTGTGGTTCGTACGTCAGCTTGCGTACGGCCAGCAGTAACAACCTGGTCCATGAGACCCTGATCCACCACGAGGCCTAGTCTCAGACCGGGCCGCAGGGGCGTTGATCCCCGAAACCCTCTCCAGGTAAACTCCAGGTAAACTGTCATTGTAGTCTTGCTTGTTAAATTTTACAAAGGCAACAAAATGGGTTCTAGGTCTGTGTTACAGATATTGAAAAGATTGGCTGCAGCTTCACTGAGTTCACTGGTATTCTTATCTTCTATATGACTGAGGAATCCAAAACGCTCGCACACAGTATCATAAACAGCTATCCTGTCACTTAGAGATTCAATAAATTGGTCAATAACTGGAATGAACCATTCCGTACAGAACTTTGACCTGGGAGTCGTCTGGGTATTTTCTGCTTTACCATTAATCCATTGGGTTAAAACGAACATTTCTCACACGATGTCGAACTTCTGTATATTCTTTTGTTCCATCGAATGTCTCTCTCTTTGTTTCAATAAATGTTTTCAAAGATTTAAGTGCTTTTATTGCAGTACTGAGAACCATTTTCGGATCTTGTAGAACGTGCACTACTATCAATTCTGATCAATTATCGCACAAACTCTCTATATTTTGAGTGAATATACACAAATAACCCGCACATAAAAGAGAGAAGCTTACGACGACGTTTCGGTCCGACTTGGACCATTGACAAAGTCACACTGAGTGAATATTTTCAGCTTCAGAATCGATTCGAACACGGGTCTGAACCAGTGTTGCCAACCAAATCAGAGAATTTCGGGTGGAATTAGTGCCAAAAACTAGCCGAAAACCGCGGAATGATTGTGTTCATTGTTAAAATGTGTATGTGTTTTTTAGGGTTATAATTTTACAATGTGTGTGTGTGTGTGTGTGTGTGTGTGTGTGTGTGTGTGTGTGTGTGTGTGTGTGTGTGTGTGTGTGTGTGTGTGTGTGTGTGTGTGTGTGTGTGTGTGTGTGTGTGTGTGTGTGTGTGTGTGTGTGTGTGTGTGTGTGTGTGTGTTTGTGTGTATGTGTGTGTGTGTGTGTGTGTGTGTGTGTGTGTGTGTGTGTGTGTGTGTGTGTGTGTGTGTTTGTGTGTGTGTGTGTGTGTGTGTGTATGTGTGTGTGTGTTTGTGTGTGTGTGTGTGTGTGTGTGTGTTTGTGTGTGTGTGTGTGTGTGTGTGTGTGTGTGTGTGTGTGTGTGTTTGTGTGTGTGTGTTTGTGTGTGTGTGTGTGTGTGTGTGTGTGTGTGTGTGTGTGTGTGTGTGTGTTTGTGTGTGTGTGTGTGAGTGTGTTTGTGTGTGTGTGTTTGTGTGTGTGTGTGTGTGTGTGTGTGTGTGTGTGTGTGTTTGTGTGTGTGTGTGTGTGTACTCACCTAGTTGTACTCACCTAGTTGAGGTTGCGGGGGTCGAGTCCGAGCTCCTGGCCCCGCCTCTTCACTGATCGCTACTAGGTCACTCTCCCTGAGCCGTGAGCTTTATCATACCTCTGCTTAAAGCTATGTATGGATCCTGCCTCCACTACATCGCTTCCCAAACTATTCCACTTACTGACTACTCTGTGGCTGAAGAAATACTTCCTAACATCCCTGTGATTCATCTGT
>NC_091361.1:5962104-6047104 GCF_038502225.1 Cherax quadricarinatus | reverse complement strand
AATGAGTTTATAATACAATACTTAACTAATTTAAAGGTGTCACTGACTTTATTTTATTTTGCACTGATAAGCCTGATTTCACTGTGGCTTTCACATATGTTCTTATATTATCTCATATAACCCTCAAAGTGCAGACGATGAGAATTCGCGTCATTGCACAAAGTGCAGAAGGTGCTAATTTCTGTCATATGGTTGCCGTTTTCAAATTTATTGCAAGAAGCACGAGGGGCCTGCACACCTGAGAAAGTGTGTGCGTAGTTGCTGCGCTCTGGTCAGACAATATCCCAGCATCTCAAGATATAAAAACTCTTTAACATCGAAAGAAAGATATTTTCTTCTTAACATCGAAAGAAAGATATTTTCTTCTTAACATCGAAAGAAAGATATTTTCTTCTTAACATCGAAAGAAAGATATTTTCTTCTTAACATCGAAAGAAAGATATTTTCTTCTTAACATCGAAAGAAAGATATTTTCTTCTTAACATCGAAAGAAAGATATTTTCTTCTTAACATCGAAAGAAAGATATTTTCTTCTTAACATCGAAAGAAAGATATTTTCTTCTTAACATCGAAAGAAAGATATTTTCTTCTTAACATCGAAAGAAAGATATTTTCTTCTTAACATCGAAAGAAAGATATTTTCTTCTTAACATCGAAAGAAAGATATTTTCTTCTTAACATCGAAAGAAAGATATTTTCTTCTTAACATCGAAAGAAAGATATTTTCTTCTTAACATCGAAAGAAAGATATTTTCTTCTTAACATCGAAAGAAAGATATTTTCTTCTTAACATCGAAAGAAAGATATTTTCTTCTTAACATCGAAAGAAAGATATTTTCTTGTTAACATCGAAAGAAAGATATTTTCTTCTTTTTCTTCAAAATTTAGTGGAAAATATTTAATTTTTTTTTTTTACATTTAACAAAACGTTCCCGAGTAAAGACAATGAATTTCAAGCATTGATTTATCTTTGGACTGTCCATGTACTTTAAATATTTTTTTCACCGAAAGTGCACCTAATGTTTTTGTATATTATGTTTAAAGTAAAAGTACAAAAATTCACTATATAGGTAACCCATTTCACGAGAAGTATCACGCGAATGTCCGCTGCTAGTGACCACAACCATGACGCCAATGTTCCTATATTATGTCTACCATTCCACTCAGTGTGGTGGTAATAACTACCTCCTCATGTGACGTAAAGGCTATTCCCTCCTCTCTGGATGGTGGTAACGATTCCTTCCTCCTTGTTTATTGGTAACAGTTCCCTCCTCTCTGGGTGGTGGTAACAGTTCCCTCCTCTATGGGTGATGGTAATAGTTCCCTCCTCCCTGGGTGGTGGTAATAGTTCCCTCTTCCCTGGTTGGTGGTAACAGTTCTCTCCTCTCTGGGTGGTGGTAACAGTTCCCTCCTCCCTGGGTGGTGGTAACAGTTCCCTCTTCCCTGGCTGGTGGTAACAGTTCTTTCTTTCCATGGTGGCTGCAACAGTTCCCTCCTCCCTGGGTGGTGGTAACAGTTTCTTCCTTCCAGGTGGCGGTGGTAACAGTTCCCTCCTCCCTGGGTGGTGGTAACAGTTTTTTCTTTCCAGGATGGTGGTGGTGGTAACAGTTTCTTTCTCCATGGATGGTGGTGGTAACAGTTTCTTTCTCCGTGGATGGTGGTGGTAACAGTTTCTTTCTCCGTGGATGGTGGTGGTAACAGTTTCTCTCTCCCTGGGTGGTGGTGATAATAGTTTCTTCCTTCCTGGTTGGTGGTGGTAACAGTTTCTTCCTCCCTGGGTGGAAGAAGAATTACATCCTCCAGTGAATCTGGTAACAGTAACATCCTCAGTGGGTGGTGGTAACAGTTACATCCTCAGTGGGTGATGGTAACAGTTACATCCTCAGTGGGTGGTGGTAACAGTAACATCCTAAGTGGGTGGTGGTAACAGTTACATCCTCAGTGGGTGATGGTAACAATTGCACAATTCCAGGAAGTTGGTAACATCAACATAATCCTAGATCCTTAGTTACAATTACAATGTTTTATTTCGGGAAATAGTTACATCATCCAAAGGATTTTTGTAACAATTACATCATCACGTAGAGTGGGTAACAGTTACTTTTTCCCGGGGTGTTGCCAACAATTACATCACTCTAGGGCGTTGATGAAAGTTACATCCTCGTGGGGTCGGTGGTGAGAATTGCATCTGGGCGTTGGTTACAATTTCGTCCTCAAGAATTAACTGTGGTGGTAACATACATTCTTACCCAGTGAGAATGTATTTCACTTGATGAGAATGTAAGGGTAGTAGCAGTTACACAGACTGGGCCAAACTTATATGAGTGATAATGATATAATACATACAATATGATATTTTGATGGACAGTGTACGGTGCGATGTATTTTATAGGAGAGTGAGAACAGCCATTGCTTGTTAGTTGAAGAGGAAGTTTCAATCGTTGGTGAGAAAAAGTTTGCATTGTTTGATAGAAGATAAAATCTTTGGTAAGAGTGCGATAAATTCGTGATAACGGTGATTGTATTATAATAATGTGGGTTTGGGTTTGAGTAGAACTTGCGTAGCATAAGCCAGTGGACCTACAGTAGTGTTCCTCTTTCCTTATGTGATACGCTACAGGTTTGTGTACGAGGGTGATACATATTAAGTGTATGTGGAAGTGTAATGTTATTGTGAGTGTGTGGAACATTATGTTAAGAGAAGGAGACATAATATTATTGCTTCGTGGACGATATAACAGCGTGGTAGTTTGTGTTTACAAGTCACTTGGGCCGGGGGAGACACCCAGTCTTCTCTTATCTTTACGAGAATTGCCGTCTCTCTTATCGTTATTTATAGCGACTTAGGCACATATACCTCCAGGGAACACACACTATCATTGTTTTACTTTGTTCACTACTGTCATTAAACATGTTTTCGCTAAACATATTTCTTCTTAGATCTAGTGGATGTGCCAACATGCTGTAACTTTCGATCCAAATTGATTACTGTTCACTAGTGTATATTAGTTATTAATAATAATGTTTAAGCAATTAAACATTATTATTAAACTATTTTCAGTGAATAAAAAGAAACACTAACACAGTACAATGCAACCCTTCATAAACAACATTTCTCCCACTGGTTAAGACACATATGCAACATCTGGGTATCTTTATTGTAGACGTTTCGCCATCCAGTGGCTTTATCAATACAAATTCTAGGACATAACTTGAAGACAGTAGAACGAATGGTACGAATGGTATTATATACCATTCGTACACAACTTGTCAGACACTGCAACATCATGGAATCTTAATTCTGAGGACATGTACATAACCTTCACGGCTACGACAATTACTACTACAACTAACCCATCTCTTTGGGAAGGACCTACTTCCACTGGGGAATCCCGCCTACCAGTGAATATGCCCTCGTCTGCTACACCTGACGTTACTATATAAGCGCCAGGATCCTGTCTTCTGCTTCAGAATCTCCACGACTATGGTGCTCTTCGTACCTACTCCTAGGTTGAGGGACTGATTACCTCATCTTCTGTACATAGTTCTACTGTCTTCAAGTTATGTCCTAGAATTTGTATTGATAAAGCCACTGGATGGCGAAACGTCTACAATAAAGATACCCAGATGTTGCATATGTGTCTTAATCTCATCTTGTCGGTATTATATACCATTCGTACACATTTCTCCCACTCAGTGTATTTCATCAAGTCACAAACAGATGCTCCTGGGAAGAGAGGGGCAAGATAATTTATATCAAGCAGAGTAATGTGAAAAATCGGGTGAGATATGAAAAATTGAATGATGCCGACAAGAAGTGAAAAAAGACAGTGGTATACGGAATCCTAAATACGAGTTGGATATCGTGATCAAGAGCAACGATTTCGGCGACTCTGAAATTGAGAATTGTTTTATACAAGAACTTATTGCAGCAGCCACTTCGGAACCTACTCGCCACTATATCCAAGAAACAAAAAACTTAAAAACATAAGAACGTAAGAAAGATGGAACACTGCAGAAGGCCTAGTGGCCCATGTGAGGCAGGTCCAGTTCACCCACCGGCTTAAGCCAAAGCCTTAATGTAGTCAGGTCAGGTCTCATTCACTAAGCAAGGAACATGGCAACTGACCTACTAACACAAGCTGATCAGGTCCAACTCACACCCACTCATGTATTTATCCAACCTTTCTTTAAAACTACACAACGTCTTAGCTTCTATGACGGTACTCGGGAGTTTGTTCCACTCATCCACAACTCTGTTACCAAACCAGTGCTTTCCTATATCCTTCCTGAATCTGAATTTTTCCATCTTAAATCCATTGCTGTGTGTCCTGTCTAGGATAGATATTTTCAGCACGCTATTTACAACCCCTTTATTAATTCCTGTTTTCCATTTATACACCTCAATCATATCCTCCCTAATTCTATGCCTTTCTAGAGAGTGCAGAATCAAGGCCCTCAGTCTATCCTCATAGGAAATATTTCTGATACGTGGGATCAACTTTGTCATCCTGCTTTTTACATTTTTCAATGCATTTATATCCATTCTGTATTACAGTGACCAGAACTGTGCAGCATATTCTAAACGAGTGCTTACCATAGACATATAGAGTTGAAGAACAACGTTAGAACTTCTATTATTTATACTTCTTGATGTGAAGCCAAAGATTCTGTTAGCTTTATTGCAAACCCTTGTGCACTGTTATCTTGGTTTCTGGTTGCTGCTAACCAGAACTCCTAAACCCTTCTCATAATAGGTAATATTAAGATCTACATTATTTAGTTTATATGTGGCATGGCTATTGTCCTGTCCAACATTTGAAACTTTACATTTGTCTATATTAAACTGCATCTGCCACTTCTCCGACCACTCGTTCAGTCTATTGAAATCATCCTGGGGTGCACTAATGTCCTCATTAGAATGAATTGGATGATCTCTTGCTGCCATCAGCAAATTTGCTTATATCGCTATTTATTCCCTCATCTATGTCATTTATGTAAACTGTGAACAACAAAGGGCCTAGCACTGACCCCTGTGGAACACCGCTTGCGATGTGCCCCCATTCTGATTTCTCCCCATTTATGCAAACTCTCTGCTGCCTATTTGTCAACCATGTCTCTATCCAGGAATTTTTTTTCCTCCTCTTCCGTGTGGCTTAAGTTTCCTCAGTTGCCTCTGATATAGAACTCTATCGAAAACCTTACTGAAGTCCATATACACAATATCATATTCAATACTATGATCTACCTCCTCAAATACCTTTGTGAAAAAGTTAGTAAATTCGTAAGACAGGAACACCCCTATGTAAAATCCTGGTGATATTCATTAATCAATACATGCCTTTCAAGAAGGCTACGAATTGCCTCGGCAATTGTTGATTCCATAAATTTTCGCACTATGGATCTAAGGCTTATTAGTCTATAGTTCGAAGCTAAGGACCTGTCACCTGCCTTGTAAATAGATGTTACATTAGCCATTTTCCACTTGTCTGGCATTATGCCAGTTTGTAGTGATGTATTGAGAAGATTAGCCAATGTAAAGTTCCTCTTTACATTCCTTAAAAACTCTTGCAAACAGTTCATCAGGGCCATGGGATTTGTTAGGTTTTAATTTCTCTAATTGTCTGAGGACCATGTCACTAGTTACCTCATTCGTGAATAGTTTTTATAGTCCTGTTCAACGTACTTTATTACTTCTGGAATTTCGCTAGTATCTTCCTGAGTAAAAACTGAGAGGAACTAGGTGTTGAAAAGTTGACACATATCCGTATCATTGTTACTGATCTGACCTAAGTTTCTCTTAAGTGGGCCTATTTTGTTCCTAATCTTACTTTTATATACCTGAAAGAACCCTCTTGGGTTAGTCTTCGAATCCCTTGCAGCTTTAGCTTTTCTTATTTTTTTTATTTCTCTCTTTAATTGAATATATTGATTTCTTAACTGTTCTTCCCCTCAGTTTGGTACGCCTTTTTATGCCTCTCTTTTGACCAATGAGATGTTTTAATCTATTGTTTAACCATTTGGGATCATTTTTGTTAGATCTAATTTCCCTACTAGGAAAAAAGTTGTCTGGGCAGCACACCAATAACGATATTCTCATCACCACAGCGGACAAAGAAGTAGGAATGGCTATCATCAACCGTACAGACTTAGATGCAAGATTTACTAAACTACACCAACACATACACTTCCATCCCAGATCATACTTGGAAGAAAGAAACCGATTCCTTTCTTAGTGAGATCCACAGCATACTCAGACTATCAGAAGGTAAAAAACTCTTGCACGTTGTCCCTGTTAACCACAGATCAACGAGGTTTATGGATTACCAAAGATCCACAAACCAGATGATGGCAGCACCCTGCACAAGCTAACAGGAGTGTTGGCGAAATATTTACCATAACTTCTGGGTACGATTAGTCACGCTCACCTAACTCATTTGGGTGATTTTAACCATGTGAGAGATCTAGACATGATTGATAAAAAAACCTGCAATTTTCGACTTCACTGCCTTATTTATAAATGTTCAAGTTGATAATAACAGTTATCTTCTTCACAGGGTGATTAATGATGATAAAGAGTTTCTTGTACCCTGACAAGATTTTGTGAGCATCGTTGAACTATGTGTTCGTTATAGATTTGAATACAACAAATATAAAAAGTATATTGGGCTAGCCATGGGCTCTCAGCATAGTGCAGTCCTAGACAATTTATGTATGGAGGACACAGAATCCAGATGGATCTTAATTATCATCCCTAGATCAGTTACATGGGTGTGGTTAGTGGATGATATTTTGGTTATTGTACCCAAAAGTCTAGAAGTGCGTGGCAAACTCAACACCATCAACAATATGGAACCTACAATTATATTTATTCTAGAGGAAGAGCCTTCGAGAACGGTCTTCTACATTTCTTCTCTCACCATGACACCAGACCTAAAAAAAAGTAGTAGTTATAGGCATCCTACTGAGAGCTTACAGAATTTCCGGTCTGCAGTTCCTTGAGAAAGAATGCACATATATCTCACATTCATTCAATTCGCATCACTTTTCCTGCACTTATTAACTGATTCCAGGAAACGTGTGACATGCGTCCTTAACAAGACTAATTTCAATCCAGTTGATGGAAACCCTCCAAGTTACATCGATTTACCTGTCAGCAACGTTGCAACTAACGTTTCTAAAATATGTAACAACAAACATGTTAAAATATCCACCGGCTCTTCAACCGCTATTAGAACCCTAGTGCAAAATCCCAAGAATGACGCTGGCACGAACACAAAAGTATACACAATACCATTGGGTAGTGTGACAAAATGTTTCTTGGGGAAACAGCGAGGTCTCTGCACAGTAGAACCAAGGAGCACAAAATATGCCTACAACCGTGATGAGTTATTTATGACTTCTAAGCGTCCCATTTCCCTCCATTTGCTGTAGGAGCAAGAGTCTTGTAGTTTTCGTAATGTCTTCCATTTTCTGTTGGATGTTTGGAATGGTAGTTTGGCTGAGTATATAAATGAGTACTTAATCTTCCTGAAAGACTGCTTTGCTGAGATGGTGGTCCACTCCTGAACAACTCACCACATCCGAACACCTTTTCTCTCCAATTGTTTATGCCTACCTTAGAAAAAAAAGCCGATGAACTGCGATATGCTCAGAAGGAGCACTCGTTACGTACTGCTCAGATTCACGCTTCGCTTCCCACTCCTGACAGACGAACTGCAGAATATACACTCGGCCAAGTTACCACTGCCAACATCCACACACACACACACAAAAAAAAAACTAATGCTATTACGAAAGCTACAAGAACTGAATTCCCACAGCAAATGGAGCGAAATGGGATCACCAGAAATTGTGAATAACATATCTTCCTTCACACTAACCAACCTCCGAGACAGAAGCCCTCAGCCTGGGACTCAAGTATAATACCAGCATGAACAAGAAACACCATCTGCTGGACATAGTCACAAAGAACCAAAATTTTGGGGACTCCGAGCTTAAAAAAAATTTCGTACTAGGAATTATCACTGCTCCAGTTACTGAAACTTCAAAACCGGTCATTTCCAGAGGTTTGGCTAACCATGATGATATCATTACCACCTCTGACAAAGGTGTGGTGTTACTCAAAACTGTCGACTACATCAATAAAGTTCTGAACCCCCTCAGTGATGCCAACACATACCAGCCTCTTTCAAAATCACTGTTACTTCAAAGCATCCAAACGTTTCATCAAAAAGCCAATAACATTCTCCGAGAATCGGACGAAGGCAAGAAATTACTTAATTTTTGTACCAGGTTAACCAACAACGCCATACCTTCATGACCTTCCTAAGACACACAAGCCTGGCGTCCCACTACGTTTACCTGGAATTTACCTGGAGATGGTTTCGGGGGTCAACGCTCTCGCGGCCCGGTCTGAGACCAGGCCTCATGGTCGATCAGGGTCTGAACAACCAAGCTGTTACTGCTGGCCGCACGCAAGCTGACGTACGAACCACAGCCCGGTTGGTCAGGTACTAACTTTAGGTGACTGTCCAGTGCCTTCTTGAAGACAACCAATGGTCTATTGGTAATCCTCTTTATGTATGCTGGGAGGCAATTGAACAGTCTTGGGCCCCGGACACTTATTGTGTCGTCTCACTGTACTCGTGGCGCCCCTGCTTTTCATCGGGGGAATGTTGCATTCTATCTCTTAGGGCATAGGGAGCGCACCACACAGATTAGCTGGCCAGCTTGACAAATACCTCTTAGCACCTCTAGGCACCATCAGTCAGGCCAATTTGAACCACTCGCATTGCAAACCTGAATGCCAAAAACAGAAGCATGGCTTCCTTCGACATCACAGCCCTCTTTTGCAAAGTTCTTATTGATGCTGTAATAAATATTTTGGGACAGAGGCTCACCAATAACCACGACCTCCCATTACCACTTCTAGTTTTCATCAATCTAGTTGATCTCTGTGATCATTTTAACCTGCTACAAACAAAGCTTTGGAATGGCAATGGGCAGCCAGCTCAGTGCTTTGCTCGCTATCCTTTATATGGAGAACCTGGAGACCGAGAAATTCAACACCCTTATTCCCAGTATCAATTCCTGTCAAAGGTACGTCGACGATTTCCTGGTTTTCTAACCCAGACGTTTCGATATCTAGGCCCTCCTCAATAAGGTCACGGCTGTCGAGCCATCAATAACGTTTACACTAGACCTCGAAAATGATGGCACACTTCCTTTCCTCGACTTCCTCTTGTGCAAGTCTCCAGACAATGACAAACCTCTCTTCAGAGTGTAGATAAAACCTGCCAACAAGGACGATATTATACACTTCTATTCTTACCAGGATAACCGTGCTAATAGCTATGTCCTTATTGACTTCTTGAGAGCTCTTCGTATCTCCAGTCCTTATTTCCTTGAAGAGGAATGCATCTACATAACACAAGCCTTCACACGTCTTTAGTTTCCTTCTTTCTTCATCCGGGATTACGAACTCGAGACACAAGCTATCCTCAACGAATCTTCCATGGAACAGTCCTCTAAGCAGTTCATAGTGCTCCCATTTGGTAATGTTGCCAAGAATACTCGCCAAGTAAGACCAACATAAATGTTTCCACCATAAACACATCATCTAACAAAGACTTCACTATGAAACGTAGCTCACCACCTCTAACTTCCGAAGTGGACGTGTACACCATGACCTGTCAATACTGTCCCGGCAAATATGTAGGAGTTACAGGCAGAAATCTTTCGATCCGTCTGAACGAACATCGAAATTCCGGCAACAGAGACGATTTGGGGTAAGTCTGTGTCCTACACAGGGACTCCACGGGATATTTGATAAATTGGGAAGCTGCACAGCTCGTCCTCACTGAACATGATCTTCGATGCCGACGATGTCTTAAAGCCTCGCTAATCTCCGTCACCGACACCATAAAACCTAATACTGGAAACTACAAAATTTAAAAAACATTAGTATACCTGATACTCAACCAGACAAAGCACCACCCACGTAACAACACAGGAGTTACGTGATCTCATTGTCTACCTGCCCTCATCCCAATATGCATTCTTAAATACCAAACCTACAGACTGTTCACCTTGGGTACAAAGACCAACTGCAGCTGACTAAAAGAAATGGTTTACATTTCTGATTGTCATAAAACTTTTTATTCTAGCATTCATTATTATTGATTTATGATTTATAATCTAGGGTCTACTAATATTAGCTCGGTGTTTGGTCTTCATGATTACAGTGTAGATTTAAAATGGGGTAGCAGATAATTGTGGAACTTGACGAGGTTGCAAAACTACCGGCTAGTTTGGAGTTTGAATTTGAGAGAAACCGGCCTAGTATGAGCCAGTAGGCCCTGCCATTGTTCCCTCCACTTGGGAGGGAGGTAGAGAGCTGTCCTGCCAGATAACTCGCACCCACGAGTTTTTCCATCATATGAGAGGAGTGTACCCCAAACTTGTTACATAAACTTTATCCACAGTATAGTCACTGTCTCTCATCAGTAGGATTCGTCAGTATGAATTTGCTCTGTATGAGTCTGATCAATATGACTGATTAAGAAATACATAACAGTAATAAGGAAAAGCAAATGTAAAAACACAAGAGATGAACGTTCAAGTTATTGTTAAAATAAGATTAGTATTCATGGAAATAGTGAGACAGTTCATTAACACCGTAATATAACACATATTCCAGTAGCAGGTACTATGTTATTCAGAGTTTTAAGCCAAAAAAAAGGGCACTCCGTACTGTGAGACAAATGTCGTGCCTAATTAATGATTGTGGATATAGTTAGGTGAGGAAAAACCTGTTTAATTTTTTTTTATATTTTATTTAAAATACAGTATACATTATACATGGAAGCAAACATGTCACTAAATCAATCAATATGTAACAACAAAATTAAAGTACAACTAACGTATACACAATCCAAAAAGAAAAAGGAACACTTCACACAGGTGTACCAAGAACATATCCAGATAATCTACTTTAGCACACTTATACATCTTATGCCAAGTTTTATATACAAAATTCTTAAAGGTAAAAACCTCACCACATACCATTAAAACCAATACATCCACCCCTCACCAAAGGTACATTTATAAAGTCGTACACATGTGCTCTGGAAGTAAAAAGGTACCCTCCCACCCCTCATCAAATACCACAAAAACAATAACATACTATAAGAGCGCAGGATACTACTTGCTCTAAATAACAATTAATGAAAACTTTGCCTAGCATACAAGGATAATATACTCTATATCTCAACACGGGTACAATCCACCCAAGACTTCTTCATACACTATATACACTATAGCAGTATTAATACATGACATACACCGCTACTTGAACTCATATGCATACCTGCTCCAACAAAGTCATCTAAAATTATGTATTTACACAAAATCAATATACATTTTTATATTACCTTACATATACTCTTACATGTGACTTTAAACATTAAAATAGCAAAGGGAAACCAACAGCGTGTACTTAAAATATATAACACTACCCTCACATACAGTGTCACACGACATGTACTAAATAATCTTAACCAGGCCGCTGAAACATTATATATTAGGCCTTATTGCCAAAATACAATCTCGCATAATACTAAACTGTACCACGTTACTCATTACAGCTATTTACACTTCCGGACCTTCAGATATACAGAAATTGTGTCTTACAAAATGCTTCCTACAAGAAGGGAAACCCCGGGAAACTACTGGGAACGCTTGGAAGCACTTGACTTGTACTCGTTGGAACGCAGGAGGGAGAGATATATCATAATCTACACTTGGAAAATCTTGGAAGGAATGGTCCCAAATCTGCACACAGAAATCACTCCCTACGAAAGTAAAAGACTGGGCAGGCGATGCAAAATGCCCCCAATAAAAAGTAGGGGCGCCATTGGTACACTAAGAGAAAACACCATAAGTGTCCGGGGCCCAAAACTGTTCAACAGCCTCCCATCAAGCATTAGGGGAATTGCCAATAAACCCCTGGCTGCCTTCAAGAGAGAGCTGGACAGATACCTAAAGTCAGTGCCGGATCAGCCGGGCTGTGGCTCGTACGTTGGACTGCGTGCGGCCAGCAGTAACAGCCTAGTTGATCAGGCCCTGATCCATCGGGAGGCCTGGTCATGGACCGGGCCGCGGGGGCGTTGATCCCCGGAATAACCTCCAGGTAACCAGGTAACCGGACTTTGTATCACAGCATATTCTAAACGGTCATATGGCATACCTTAGTAACACCACGTAGTATGTGCTTTCTATAACATCTTTGAAGACACTCTCAACAATAACGAACAGTTTTTCTCACACACACTACCCTTTCATTCACCTTATATTCACACAATGATGAGTGCTCCAATACACTACGTACATGTACTATCCAAAATCTTTACAACATAAAGGGAACACATGTGTAATACCAACCTGTTTAAATTACAGCGAATCGAAATATACTATAATGTTCTAGGTCAGAGGAAACAACCAATAATCTAATAGTGCAAGAGTTACTGTTTATATTAGAGAAGAGGGTGGCACTTGTTATGATAGAGAATTACTGCTTAATTTACAGAGAGGAATTGGTGAAGGGTTAAAGTGTTAATCATGGGGTGAGAGGGACACAGTTGTTTTAATTCAGGGATTGCAATATAAAAGATGGAATACTTTTACATAACTAGTTAGGGTGACAGTTTGAGAAATGCTAGTAAAGTAAGAGAATTTAAGATCAACATAATAAAAATATGGATACAAGACAACAGGATGAAACTGTATCCCAGCCCCCTAGTACCACATTTACTTGACACTTCCATTCTCTTTACTCATTAATGTAGCAACTTATTCTTTTCAGTAAATGTAAATTCTGTTCTATGACAACAAACCAAAATAAATAACGCAAGCTGAGTAAAATGAGAAGTTAGGATTTTTGTTAAATCATGGCCTGGTCTTGGTATTACCCAGTCCTCTTTCGATCATCGAACTAGGCTTGCTTCATGTTGCTAGGACATACGATGGTGTGGGTGCCTCAGGGCTAATTTTATTCTACTCCCTGTTTGGTGTAGCAGCCTTCACAAGCAGTGTTTGTTTGTGAAGGCTAGTACACCAAACGGGGAGCAGCATGAAATTAACTCTTTGACACCCACACCATCGTATGTCCTCGTAACATGAAGCAAACCTAGCTCGATAGGCTCACCTTCCTTGCAGGAGTGTATGGTCCAGTGGTTTAGGGCGTCGTGAATTTTCGCTTTTCCCACTAGGCGGGCTAAAATAACATGGGCTCGATCCCCTGGCTAGCCAGAATTTGTTATTGATATAAATATATTTGTTTATTTATTTATTTATTTATTTCTCTCTCTCTCTCTCTCTCTCTCTCTCTATACATATATATATATATATATATATATATATATATATATATATATATATATATATATATATATATATATATATATATATATATATATATATATATATATATATATATATATATATTATATATATATATATATATATATATATATATATATATATATATATATATATATATATATATATATATATATATATATATATATATATATATATATATATATATATATATATATATATATCAACAAGTCGGCCGTCTCCCACCGAGGCAGGGTGACTCAAAAAGACAGAAAATCCCCAAAAAGAAAATACTTTCATCATCATTCAACCTTTTCACCTGGCTCGTACATAATCACTGTTTTTGCAGTGGCGCCTAGATACAACAGTTTAAAAGCATATATAAAGATATATAACACATTCCTCCAAACTGCCAATATCCCAAACCCCTCCTTTAAAGTGCAGGCATTGTACTTCCCATTTCCATTACTTAAATCCTGCTATATAAAAATAACCAGTTTCCTTGAATCCCTTTACTAAATATTACCCTGCTCACACTCCAACAGTTCATCAGGTCCCAAAAACCATTTGTCTCCATTCACTCGTATCTAACACGCTCACGCACGCTTGCTGGAAGTCCAAGCCCCAAGCCCACAAATCCTCTTTACCCCCTCCCTTCAACCTTTTCGAGGAAGACCCCTACCCCACCTTTCTTCCCCTACAGATTTATACGCTCTCCATGTCATTCTACTTTGTTCCATTCTCTCTAAATGACCAAACTACCTCAACTCCCTCTTCAGACCTCTGACTAATACTTATATTAACTCCACACCTCCAAATTTCCACACTCCGAATTTTCTGTATAATATTTACACCACACATTGCCCTTAGACAGACATCTCCGCTGCCTCCAACCTACTCCTCGCTGCAGCATTTACAACCCAAGCTTCACATCCATATAAGAGAGTTGGTACTACTATACTTTATACATACCCTTCTTTGCCTCCATAGATAGCGTTTTTTTGTTTCCACAAATACCTAAATGCACCACTCACCTTTTTTTCCTTCATTAATTCTATGGTGAACCTTATCCTTCATAAACCCATCCGCTGATGCGTCAACTCCCAAATGTCTGAAATATTCACTTCTTCCATACACCCTCTCTCCAATGTGATATCCAATTTTTCTTTATCTAAATCATTTGATGCCCTCATCACCTTACTCTTATCTATGTTCATTTTCAACTTTCTACCTTTACACACCCTCCCAAACTCGTCCACTATGCAACTTTTCTGTAGAATCTCCCATAAGCACAGTATCATCAGCAAAAAGTAACTGTGTCAGCCCCCATTTTGTATTTGGTTCTCCATAATTTAATCCCACCCCTCTCCCTAACACCCTAGCATTTACTTCTTTTACAACCCCATCTATAAATAAATTAAACAACCATGGTGACATTACACATCCCTGTCCAAGACCTACTATTACCGGGAAGTAGTCTCCCTCTCTTCTACACACCCTAACCTGAGCCTCACTATCCTTAAAAAAACTCTTTACAGCATTTAGTAACTTACTACCTATTCCATGAACATTAAAATGGTATAAAATACCGACAGGTTGTTAGGTAAGACACATATGCAACAGTTAGGTATCTTTATTTCGAAACGTTTCGCCTACACAGTAGGCTTCTTCAGTCGAGTACAGAAAAGTTGATAGAAGCAGAAGATACTTGAAGACGATGTAATCAGTCCATCACCCTTAAAGTTTTTGAGGTGGTCAGTCCCTCAGTCTGGACTCGACTGAAGAAGCCTACTGTGTAGGCGAAACGTTTAGAAATAAAGATACCTAACTGTTGCATATGTGTCTTACCTAACAACCTGTCGGTATTTTATACCATTTTAATGTTCAATCTGTCTGACACTGCAACACAAGGGTATCTTGGTACAGACCTACAATCAACTTCGACAACCTCTACTAGTGAGAACGGCTGGATTTGAGAGGGACCTGACCTCCCAACATCTGAGTTCTTACCTCTCCTAGTGACCTACGTCTCACCTCTTGGCGCTATATAAGGCTCCATTCTGTCACTTCATCTTTATTGTTTTTCTACCTGTCTCAGATCTGAGGCCCGGCTTCCTTCCCTGGCTGACAGAGTAAGATACATAAACGCCTGCAAAGTGGCCACGATTCTGCACCGGCAGCAAGGTACCCCACTAAGGAGACGGATATTAACAACCATGTCACAAGATCCCACACTCTTCACGGACTACTCCTGGATTCGTTCGTTTTGTGCTGCTGGGCGGAAGCTGCTGCCTGTACAGCTGCTCTGTGAGAAAAGTTGTGACCTTCCTGTTGCTGGGTACCATCCACCACCTCCCTGGCGCCCAGATCCAGCCGATGTTTTCATCATACAGCTACCCATCTCTAAGTGTCTCTGCAGTCAAGATACCCTCAGCAATCATGCTGAGACAAGCATGGCACTGGCAGAGGGAGGCACATGTGCAGTGTATTTCACAGATGGTTCTGTCGACCCTGACAGGAAGAGAGCAGCAGCTGGACTGTACCACAATGGTCACACACAAGGCTGGCGACTCCCTGACCACTGCACGATCATTCAAGCTGAGCTGGTGGCGATTCAGCAGGCATTGTCACATGCCCTACGACATCGACTCCGACCTGTCATACATGTTGATTCCACCTCTGCAATCAATGCCCTCTCCCCTCCTCAACCACAGGATAATGTTCACCTCATCACATCGATCCTGAGCATAATGACAGCCTTAGAAGTTCAGGGTAATAGATCGACATTGAACTGGATCCCCAGCCATGCTGGCATCCGGGGAAATGAGGCGGCAGATGATGCAGCCAAGGCAGCAACAGACTATCCACATGTTGGGATTACTGTCCCAATCAGCCTACGACAGACCAAACTGGTGGCTGCCAGAGCCACGAAACTTATGGGGGAGGTCTTAGGTGATACCCCATCTCAACAGTGGTACCGAGCAGCGACTCGGGGAGAACCCCCTCCATATGATAGAAGCTGGTCCAGAGCGCAGTGTACCGCCATCCATCGGCTTCGTTTGGGCTTTCCCACAGCCAAGAGGATGGTAGACAAGGCTGAGGAGGAGATGTGCCAGTACTGTCAGCACGTTGTCCAGCGGCCCCTAACACACTATCTTCTAGAGTGCGAAGCTACTGAGACACTCCGCAGGCAACTAGGGGTGATATTCCCTCCCGAAGAGGACCCAGAGATGACTGCGGCCACAGTAGTGTACCATGGGGTCAACGAACCAGACAAGCTGTTACCTGTAATAATGCCATATCCTCCTCCTCGCTAGTGTCCATAGTTACATATGGTGTCGCTTATGAGATGCACCAGTTGAACTGACCAGAGGGGCGCTTGAGCGGCATGCGTCGCATCATTGTGGAAACCTTTCTCCATCGGGAGCCAGAGACAGGTCATTGCAAGATTGGGACCCGTGCCAGGACTATGGTCTTGGCGAACATTATACATACATACTTCATCTCCATATTGTTTCATACCATGGAACAATGCTCTTCTCCAGACTGAGGGACTGACCACCTCAAAAACTTTAAGGGTGATGGACTGATTACATCGTCTTCAAGTATCTTCTGCTTCTATCAACTTTTCTGTACTCGACTGAAGAAGCCTACTGTGTAGGCGAAACGTTTCGAAATAAAGATACCTAACTGTTGCATATGTGTCTTACCTAACTACCTATTTCATATACTTGCAACATCTGTCACATTGCTCCCCTCTCCATTCTATCATATGCCTTTTCTAAATCCATAAATGCAATGAAAGCTTCCTACCTTTATCTAAACACTGTTCACATATATGTTCACATACATGCACTTCCCCTACACACTCTAATACTCAGTAAACTTATCCCCGTATAATTTTACGTTCTCTTTTGCCCCCCTTCCTTTTATGTAAAAGAACTATAAAAGCTCTCTGCCAATCCCAAGGTACCTTCCCCTCTTTCACATAAATATTAAACAAAAATCCAACCACTCAAACACTATATCACCCCCCGTCCCTGCTTTTAAGATTTCTGTCATGATCCCATCAGTTCCAGCTGCTTTACCCCCTTTCATTCTACGTAATGCCTCAGGCACCTCCCCCACATTCACATCCTGCTCTTCTTCTCTCTTGAAGCATGTTATACCTCCCTGGCCAGTGCATGAAATTTCTGCCTCCCTTACTTCATCGCCATTTAAAAGTTCCTCAAAATATTCTTGTCATCTACGCAATACCTCCCTCTCCCCATCTACTAACTCCCCTACTCTGTTTTTAACTGACAAATCCATTCGTTCCCTAGGCTTTCTTAACTTGTTTATCTCACTCCAAATTTTTTTCTTATTTTCATCAAAATTTTTTGACAGTGCCTCTCCCACTCTATCATCTGCTCTCCTTTTGCACTCTCTCACCACTCACTTCACATTTCTTTTACTCTCCATACACTCTGCTCTTCTGATAACACTTCTGGTATTTAAAACCTCTCATAAGCTACATTTTTCTCTTTTATCACACCCTTTACTTCATCATTCCACCAATCACTCCTCTTTCCTCCTGCACCCACCCTCCTATAACCACAAGATTCTGCCCCACATTCTCATACTGCATTTTTAAAACTATTGCAACCCTCTTCAACCCCCCTCCCCACCACTATTCATACTTCCACTAGCCCACCTTTCTGCCAATAGTTCCTTATATCTCACCCTCACTGCCTCATCCCTTAGTTTATACACTTTCACCTCTCATTTGCTGTTGCCACTTTCCTCATGTAGCTAACTCTAAATAATGATCCGATAAATCAGTTGCTCCTCTATGAACATGTGCATCCTGAAGCCTATATCATCAACCTTTTATCCACTAATACATAATCTAACAAACTTTTTTCATTATGTGTTATAACATAATTTGTATACTGATTTATCCTCTTTTCATGAAATATGCATTACTTATTACCAAACCTCTTTCTACACATAGCTCAATTAAAGGCTCTCCATTTTCATTTGACCCTGGCACCCCAAATTTACCTACTACTCTCTCCACAACATTTTTACCAATTTTAGCAGAGAAATCCCTAACCGCAAGTATTCTCACACTTGGTTCTAAACTCCCCACGCACTCAACACTTCCCAAAATGTTTCTCTCTTCTACATTTCTTCTGCACATGCATAAACGCTTACTATAACCCACTTTTCACATCCAACCCATATTTTACTCTGCATAATCCTTGAATTTATATTCTCTCTTTTCCTGCCTTAACTAATCCTTCAAAATTTTTGCTAATCCTTCTTTCACTCTAACTCTATTTGAAACCCTTGACCTAATCCCAATTATTCCTCCCCACTGAAACTCTGCCACTCCACCAATATATATATATATATATATATATATATATATATATATATATATATATATATATATATATATATATATATATATATATATATTATATATATATTATATATATTATATATGTCGTGCCGAATAGGCAGAACTTGGGAACTTGGCTTAAATAACAACCCTCATCTTGCCATATAGGACAAGCGAAAATTTGTGTATGCAATAATTTCGCCAAAATCATTCTGAACCTAACGAAAAAAATATATTTCACTGTGTTTGTTTAGTTTTAAATTACTGTAAACAAATCTAAAATATATTTAGTTGGGTTAGGCTAAAATGAATTGTTCTTTTTATAATAAGGTTAGGTAAGTTTTCTAAGATTCTTTTGGTGCAAAATTATAAATTTTTACATGAACATTAAAGAAAAAAATATATCTTTAAACGTATAAGAGAAAATTTCAGAAAGGATTTAATTTTAAATGAGTTCTTGCTAATTGACCAGTTTTACATATTCGGCACGACATATATATATATACATATATATATATATATATATATATATATATATATATATATATATATATATATATATATATATATATATATATATATATATATATATATATATATATAGTAAAACTGGTGAATTGGCAAAGATTCATTTAAAATTAAGTCTTTTCTAAAATTTCTTATTTTACGTTTAAAGATATATTTTTTTATTTATACTAATTTAAAAATTAATATTTTTTTATCAAAAGAACCTTAGAAAAATTGCCTAACCTTATTATAAGTAGCGCAATTAAATTTAGCCTCATCCAACTAAATATATTTTAGATAAGTTTACAATAAATTAATAATAAACAAACACAATTAAAGACATTTGTTCGAAAGGTTAAAAAATGACTTTTGCGAAATTATTGCATAAACAAAATTTTGCTTGCCTTATTCGGCAAGAAAAGCGTTGTTATTTAAGGCAAAATCGCAAGTTTTATCAAATCGGCACGACATGCATATATATATATATATATATATATATATATATATATATATATATATATATATATATATATATATATATATATATATATATATATATATATATATATATATATATATAAATATATATATATATATATATAAATATATATATATATATATATATATATATATATATATATATATATATATATATATATATATATATATATATATATATATATATATATATATATATATATATATATAGTAGGCTGGTAGACAACAACCGCCCAGGGAAGTACTACCGTCTTGCTAAGTGAGTGTAAAACGGAACCTGTAATTGTTTTACATGAATGTAGTAGTACCGGTATCTTTTTTCTGTCTCATAAACATGTCAAGATTTCAGGTAAATCTTGCTACTTCAACTTACACTTAGGTCACACTACACATACATGTACAAGCATATATATACACACCCCTCTGGGTTTACTTCTATTTTCTTTCTAGTTCCTGTTCTTGTTTATTTCCTCTTATCTCCATGGAGAAGTGAATCAGAATTCTTCCTCCGTAAGCCATGCGTGTTGTGAGAGGCGACTAAAATGCCGGGAGCAAGGGGCTAGTAACCCCTTCTCCTGTATAAATTACTAAATTTTAAAAGAGAAACTTTCGTTTTCCCTTTTGGGCCACATTGCCTTGGTGGGATACGGCCGGTTTCTTGATATATATATATATATATATATATATATATATATATATATATATATATATATATATATATATATATATATATATATATATATATATATATATATATATATATATATATATATATATATATATATATATATATATATATATATATATATATATATGTATATGTATATATTTATATTGAAGGGAGGGCAAGGTGCACGAACAGTGATCTGTAAATTGATGGTCTGATTTTCTACCGTCTCGACTACCCGTGGCTCTAATAGGAAGCAATCGGAATACTTAAAATATAGTATTCTGTCAGAGGGACCAACTGTAACCCAATTGAACTCCTTCCTTCGACTATGGAACTTTAGTAGTAAACCTATTCTTATCCTCCTGAAGGCGACATCTATGGTTTTACGTTGTAATAAACAGCAGTCAATAAATAAAGAGAAAGGAGGGGTAAGGGCTCGAACCGCAGTTCGGAAATTGCCAGTCCAACACTCTACCCTCTCGACGACGGTATTGTTAGTTCTGATGCCTAACGGTAGGGAGAAAGCTTCCCACCGTCCTTTTCACTTACAACAGTTTCAACTTGCCTTCTTATTCCCACTCTTCAGTCCACTCTTCACCATCTTTCTTCCCATATCTTTCCCTGTAAGTAATCTTATCTTTTTCTCTCACACCATACCAGCCTTTCTTCCTCCTTTCCTCTATCCCTCTGTACCGGGAATCCTCGTGAAAATGCCACCAACTGGCGACAATGCACACTCTCGAGGGAAATTGAGGTTCTATTTATATAGGTTCGTGTGAGCTCCCTGGTAGGCCATGTATTGACCATCCTTAATTAATTCAAACTTTCTCCGTTGTTTATTATCCCTTTCCGATCTCCTGTCTACCATTTCAGCAACAACCAGTGACTAAACCTACAGTGCTACCCATCAAATGCTCAATAAAAAAAATACAACGTAATACTGAAGGCTTGCGAAGTAAGATGTATTCATTCATGATTTCATTGAAGAAGAGAGGTGAGCAGATAGATGTTTCCGGATTAGCATGGTGCCTGAAGGTGTCGCACACTGTAATGAATGGTTTAGAAAGACACGTAAGCAAACACTATAACATATTTATTAGAAAACGTTTCGGTTTGCTTACGTGTCTTTCTAAACCAACTTGTCGGTATTTATTACCAAGTTTATACCACTGTAATGAATGAACGGCCGTGCTGACGATAGCATGGGCTAGCTGAAAGTGTAAACCATGGACACATGGTTCTATATAAACGATGCAGTATGGCATCCATATAGAGCAGAACCAACTGCTTAAGGTAAATAATAACTGGACAAATGAGCTTGCCATAATACTGATGGGACAGGCTTGTATTAACTAGAGTTTTTTCTTTGAAATAACTACTTGCCCACCTGTAATGTTATGCGCAATACCCCAAAATACAAAAGAAACTGTTTCAGGGTAATTCGGGATAAAATATTAGAAATAAAGTAAATGGCAAATAAAAATCTCCCTGATGAAGGAATAAAAATAATATAAGGCAGTTAAGGCTTCTGCTTACATGTCCGTAGGAAACTGTAACCGGAGTCACTGATATACAAGAGTGGTATATGTATATATATATATATATATATATATATATATATATATATATATATATATATATATATATATATATATATATGAATTTGGTAGGGTGTGCAAAAGAAGAAAATTAAAGTTGAATACAGGAAAGAGTAAGGTTATGAGGATAACAAAAAGATTAGGTGATGAAAGATTGGATATCAGATTGGAGGGAGAGAGTATGGAGGAGGTGAACGTATTCAGATATTTGGGAATGGACGTGTCAGCGGATGGGTCTATGAAAGATGAGGTGAATCATAGAATTGATGAGGGAAAAAGAGTGAATGGTGCACTTACGAGTCTGTGGAGACAAAGAACTTTGTCCTTGGAGGCAAAGAGGGGAATGTATGAGAGTATAGTTTTACCAACGCTCTTATATGGGTGTGAAGCATGGGTGATGAATGTTACAGCGAGGAGAAGGCTGGAGGCAGTGGAGATGTCATGTCTGAGGGCAATGTGTGGTGTGAATATAATGCAGAGAATTCGTAGTTTGGAAGTTAGGAGGAGGTGCAGGATTACCAAAACTGTTGTCCAGAGGGCTGAGGAAGGGTTGTTGAGGTGGTTCGGACATGTAGAGAGAATGGAGCAAAACAGAATGACTTCAAGAGTGTATCAGTCTGTAGAGGAAGGAATGCGGGGTAGGGGTCGGCCTAGGAAAGGTTGGAGGGAGGGGGTAAAGGAGGTTTTGTGTGCGAGGGGCTTGGACTTCCAGCAGGCATGCGTGAGCGTGTTTGATAGGAGTGAATGGAGACAAATGGTTTTTAATACTTGACGTGCTGTTGGAGTGTGAGCAAAGTAAAATTTATGAAGGGATTCAGGGAAACCGGCAGGCCGGACTTGAGTCCTGGAGATGGGAAGTACAGTGCCTGCACTCTGAAGGAGGGGTGTTAATGTTGCAGTTTAAAAACTGTAGTGTAAAGCACCCTTCTGGCAAGACAGTGATTGAGTGTATGATGGTGAAAGTTTTTCTTTTTCGGGCCACCCTACCTTGGTGGGAATCGGCCAGTGTGATAATAAATAATAAAATAATATATATATATATATATATATATATATATATATATATATATATATATATATATATATATATATATATATATATAAATATATATATATATATATATATATATATATATATATATATATATATATATATATATATATATGTGTGTGTGTGTGTGTGTGTGTGTGTGTGTGTGTGTGTGTGTGTGTGTGTGTGTGTGTGTGTGTGTATGTATGTATGTAATGGTACAAAAGGTTTAAGAGATACATTGTTGATATAAAGATGGTATATACAGTACATGAGATGTGAGAGATACATGTCTAGTACATATTGTTACGTGTTTGTCACTGATTATAATGCGAAAATCTCATGTAGCTCTTCAAAACTGGGGAGCGTGCCCAAAATACAGCAGGCTTTACCCCTCCGAACAGCAGCGCTGAGTCGCGGGAACAGAAAACTAGCTGACTGGGATCCCTAGTTACCCTGATGAGACTTTTGCCTAGCTCCTTAGGAACTTAGATGCACTCTTTCCCCATGAGTCAAGGGTCTCTGAGCCTATGGGAACAAACATATAATGATGGGCAAGTTCTCCACATTTTCTAGACTTTTGGGACTCCCTGAAGCTGGCGGCTGCCCCTCCTTCCTCCCTGGTGTATTGGAGATAGGTATCAGCCGAGGTACATAGATGCACATGCGTAGTCCCACACCACCTGCTTACCGTCTGTCCAAACTTGAAGGGTGATACCATCTGGGCGCTTCTGGCTGCCATCAAATCTGCATAGTTGGGGTGGCTCCCTTACTGCTGGGCATCCGGCTGTTGTGAGGCTCCTCTTGATAATGTTATTAACCTCCTCATGTCTTGCAGTCTTTCCCTCGGATTTACAGCACACAAGACCGTGGTACCCGCATCGGTCTGCTGCTTCACTGCCACAAATACACCTGTGTTCAGCGAGAATAGGGACGGCAAGTCGAAGGGCAACACCAATGCGGATGGTCTGTGGGTCGAGGCGTGTGCCAAGGCTGGAGTTGGGAACAGCCAACAGAAAGTCACTTGCATGATGAGCTCTCACTGCCAGGAGGCGGGCTCTATTCTTCCCTGACACACTCTGAAGCATTGTTGAGGCTATTTTCTCCTCTATCGGGCCATCCCAGTGCGACTGTTTGTAGTTGTTGGGGGGAGCAGGTCTGGTTTCAGAGCCTGTTAGATTATCCCAGTTCATGGCTCCGTCAATGAACTTTTGGTCCTGGTCTCCAATCTTGTCCCTTAGATGTTCAGGGAGAATTGCTGCTACAAGCCCTCTAGATGCAATGCATAAGGACAATAAAGCAGGTAGTGCAATCAGTGATGACTTGTGGACACCAATAGCTCCTAGTCTGACTGGAAGTGCAGCTTGGTTCCACTGCTCGTCTTCTAGAGTAAGGTTAAGTACTTTCGTAAAAATCTTCCTCAGGATACTCGCATATTCGTGCAGTATAGGGTTATCATATGAAGGTGCACATTTTAGGAAATATGTCAACCTGGGCAGACTCAAGCACTTTGTGAGAAGGTACAAGGCATCGTGAGTGTTAAGATTGCCTATTCGTTGTTCCATTCTCCTCAATTCTACCAATTTCTTCCTGAGGATTGTGTCAATGGCATCGCTTCCAGGAGGTGCTCCAAGCAAGACGCTATTTGTAGGGGCAATGACTGATGCTCCTGGTAGTTTGGATATATATATATATATATATATATATATATATATATATATATATATATATATATATATACATATATATATATATATATATATATATATATATATATATATATATATATATATATATATATATATATATATATATATATATATTTATATATATATATATATATATATATATATATATATATATATATATATATATATATATATATATATATATATATATATATATATATATATATGCAATAAGATCACAGTAAACAGGTGATTTTAAAATATGCAAAACAACCACTGTGAAAGAGTAGTGAAATTCCAAGCGATTTCGTGACTTCTCACATTGTCAAGGAACTATGAAGGTAATACATCAAAGGAAGGCAATTAAAGGGCTTAGACTACACCTACACCTTTGTTGTGGGGGTTGACTGTGAGGTGTAGTCTAAGCCCTTAATTGCCTTCCTTTGATGTATTACTTTCATGGTTCCTTGACAATGTGAGTAGTCACGAAAGCGCTTGGAATTTCATCACTCTTTCACAGTGGTTGTTTTGCAAATATATATATATATATATATATATATATATATATATATATATATATATATATATATATATATATATATATATATATATATATATATATATATATATATATATATATATCAATGCTTCCAAGTCGAAATATGCCTATTTTAGAATAAAAACAGTTTAAAATAAGTTAAAAAAAAAACTACAAAATTAGAAGTACGAAGAAACCAGAATTAAAAGGGAAAAATAATCTGGCAATAAATCACAACGAAAATAACTGATAGGCTTACTATTATTTTGTAACAGTGACAAAAACGTTGTCAACTAGTGATTGGGATTATAGTCACATATAAATTGGCTTATAGAAAATTCACATATTCATCATAGTTGGTAAAAAGACTGGAAATATTATGAGTGCCACAAACAAATGCAGATTTCCGTATAGAACAAGGAATATAACGATGTTTGGCAAGATAGCTAACGGCAGTCAGAACGTTAAAAGTTGGAGTACTCTTTTCTTCATGTCTTATTTGTGCACCATTTTCTCTCTTCCTCTCATTATTTTCTCAGACTTTCTCCTCCCTTACTCTTACTCTTTTCATTCTCGCTCTCACCTCCCTTACTCAGCTTTCTTCTCCTATACTCTCTCTCCTCTCCCACTAACTCTCTTCCCTGTGATGTCCCGTAGCTCGATCGCTAGCGCACGCAGCTCACACACTGAGGTCCGGGTTAAATCTCCTCCGGTACGGTTGGAAAATATTAGGGACGTGTTTCCATAAGACACCTACTGTCCCTGTCCCTGGTCACTCATCAGCTCAAAATGGGTACCAGGGTGTTAGTCGACTGGTGTGCGTCGCATCATGGGACAAAACTGACCTAATTTGCACGAAATGCTCAGCATAACAACAGGCTTTCTATATAGTAGTATGTCACTGCTGTCTGCTTCGCCTATATACTTTGTACATGTACTTGTAGTAAACAAAGATATTATTATTACAATATATTATTTTCTTCATTACTCCCACTAAATCCTCCCTTCCCTCCGCATTATTCTCCCTTCCTACAACTCTCTCGTCCAGTGCCCCTGTGCTCTCCACCTTGACTTCCACTGTCCCCACCCATATATCTGCTCCATCCTGCCTCACCCATACTTTCTCCTCCCTCATCCTTGTTTTCACGCTCTCTCCTTACTAACCCCGCCTAGTTTTTAAGGAGGCTCAGGCGGCTATGACAAGCAGCTTTGAGGGAGGTTATGTAATGTTTCCAGGACCTTCGAAGATCAAGCAGAAGAACGAGAATTATGACAGTATCCTGTTCAGGGATTTGAGAAACTGAGATAAAGAGCAGTATAAGGCATATGGCGTCTCGTGAAAATGATGTAAGTTTTACTAACAGAAAACTGAATTTAATCCTGTATTACGTTGCCCGTACTAGAGAAAAGCCTATAAATAATGAGAGTCAGAGCCAGAACAAGCTATAACAAAAGTCGTCGACGTAAAAAGATGACCAAATATTGGAAGGGAGAAATGAAACAAGGCTTACTTTTCCTTCAGTAAAGACTACCATAAATGAAAGCTTGCAGACAATCAGGTGTAGCATTCTAAATGTTATTGCTTCGAAATAGAAGAATTTCATGTTAACTAATTTTTCTAGGTAACTGGCTGATTTGCATCAATAAAATCTTTACATACATTGTTCCATCCTTCTCACAAAGTGAATCGGACTTTAAAGAATAGAGGTGAATGAAAAAGTAATTCTCAAGTAATTTCTAAGACAAATTTAGGTCTGAGAAATTAAATTGAAAAATAAATATTATTTTGCAAGTGGGTATGTGGTGCTCCGTTTTTGGAAAGTTTCGCTGAAGTCTGATGGATTATTGTGTTCCACAAGGCACTGTTAAGTGTGTATTAATTTTCAAAAAGAGCAACTCCATATATTTCAAGAGACTAGGTGGTAATAAATGGTATAAAATACCGACACAATGGAAACTTCTTCATCGCTATCCCACATAAGAACATAGAACACTGCAGAAGGTCTACAACTTGTCCAATACCCCTGCCAAGCTACCCAAGACTGAATGTGAAAGTTAAGACACATGTGCAACATCTGGATATCTTTATTGTAGACGTTTCGCCATCCAGTGGCTTTATCAATACAGATTCTAGGACATAATAGGAAGACAGTAGAACTATATACAAAAGATGAGGTAATCAGTCCCTCGGCCTTGGAGTTAGTGTTCACAGCATCGTGGTGGAGGAGAGTATGGAGCAAAGGCAAGAAGACTGGCGTTTTTATAGGCGTCAGTGGATGGGACGGGCAGCAGACGAGGGCAGTCACTGGTAGGCGGGATTCCCCAGTGGAAGTAGGTCCTTCCCAAAGAGATGGGTTAGTTGCAGCAGCCGTGAAGAAGGTCTTGTAGATGTCCTCTGAACCAAGATTCCATGATGTTGCAGTGTCTGACAAGTTGTGCAAGAAAGGTATAAAATACCGACAATATGAAAGTTAAGACACATGTGCAACATCTGGATATCTTTATTGTAGACGTTTCGCCATCCAGTGGCTTTATCAATACAGATTCTAGGACATAATAGGAAGACAGTAGAACTATATACAAAAGATGAGGTAATCAGTCCCTCGGCCTTGGAGTTAGTGTTCACAGCATCGTGGTGGAGGAGAGTATGGAGCAAAGGCAAGAAGACTGGCGTTTTTATAGGCGTCAGTGGATGGGACGGGCAGCAGACGAGGGCAGTCACTGGTAGGCGGGATTCCCCAGTGGAAGTAGGTCCTTCCCAAAGAGATGGGTTAGTTGCAGCAGCCGTGAAGAAGGTCTTGTAGATGTCCTCTGAACCAAGATTCCATGATGTTGCAGTGTCTGACAAGTTGTGCAAGAAAGGTATAAAATACCGACAATATGAAAGTTAAGACACATGTGCAACATCTGGATATCTTTATTGTAGACGTTTCGCCATCCAGTGGCTTTATCAATACAGATTCTAGGACATAATAGAATCTGTATTGATAAAGCCACTGGATGGCGAAACGTCTACAATAAAGATATCCAGATGTTGCACATGTGTCTTAACTTTCATATTGTCGGTATTTTATACCTTTCTTGCACAACTTGTCAGACACTGCAACATCATGGAATCTTGGTTCAGAGGACATCTACAAGACCTTCTTCACGGCTGCTGCAACTAACCCATCTCTTTGGGAAGGACCTACTTCCACTGGGGAATCCCGCCTACCAGTGACTGCCCTCGTCTGCTGCCCGTCCCATCCACTGACGCCTATAAAAACGCCAGTCTTCTTGCCTTTGCTCCATACTCTCCTCCACCACGATGCTGTGAACACTAACTCCAAGGCCGAGGGACTGATTACCTCATCTTTTGTATATAGTTCTACTGTCTTCCTATTATGTCCTAGAATCTGTATTGATAAAGCCACTGGATGGCGAAACGTCTACAATAAAGATATCCAGATGTTGCACATGTGTCTTAACTTTCATATTGTCGGTATTTTATACCTTTCTTGCACAACTTGTCAGACACTGCAACATCATGGAATCTTGGTTCAGAGGACATCTACAAGACCTTCTTCACGGCTGCTGCAACTAACCCATCTCTTTGGGAAGGACCTACTTCCACTGGGGAATCCCGCCTACCAGTGACTGCCCTCGTCTGCTGCCCGTCCCATCCACTGACGCCTATAAAAACGCCAGTCTTCTTGCCTTTGCTCCATACTCTCCTCCACCACGATGCTGTGAACACTAACTCCAAGGCCGAGGGACTGATTACCTCATCTTTTGTATATAGTTCTACTGTCTTCCTATTATGTCCTAGAATCTGTATTGATAAAGCCACTGGATGGCGAAACGTCTACAATAAAGATATCCAGATGTTGCACATGTGTCTTAACTTTCATATTGTCGGTATTTTATACCTTTCTTGCACTACCCAAGACTCTATAACCCCACCCGGTGGATCATCAGATGCAGCATTCTTCACCTGACCTCAACATTCTGACTATAAATACTCTCGTACCTTCCAACCCCAGGTAGATCCGTGTGTGACTTGAGAAAGCCCACTGTGTGGGTGAAACGTTGTCAATAAAGGATCACATTATACTGCATTTGTGTTTATATTTCCAAGAGACTAGGTCACTGATGCAGAAATCATTTCAGTTAAACTGTTTCAATATTATGGCAGCTGTGTTATTACAAGGGTGTGGACAGTGAGTGCCATTTTGCTCTGACAACAGGAAATATGGCACTGCATATACATATTAAAATATATTTTCGTTTTTGCATTTCAATTTAGAGAATATTGCAAGTATATATTACTGTTAAATTTTGCGAAAAATGAATGACAAATGTGTAGAAAATTATTAAAAGCTTAATGATTTTAAGAAATTGAAGTTAGATTAATGTTTTTTTTTATTTTATTTAAAAACAGTGTATACAAAAATGCCAAGCACCCAAGAAATAATACGTAATGTTACATTACAGAGGTTCGAACCCATAATAGCAATATATAAATGAAAACAAAACATATTATTTAAATCGTAACACAAGGAAGCATATAAGAACATAAGAACATAAGAAAGGAGGAACACTGCAGCAGGCCTGTTGTCCCATACTAGGCAGGTCCATTACAATTCATCCCACTAACAAACATTTGACCAACCCAATTTTCAATGCCACCCAAGAAATAAGCTCCGATGTGCAAGTCCCACTCAAATCCAACCCCTCCCACTCATGTACTTATCCAACCTAAATTTGAAACTACCCAAAGTCCTAGCCTCAATAACCCAACTAGGTAGACTATTCCACTCATCAACTACCCTATTTCCAAACCAATACTTTCCTATGTCCTTTCTAAATCTAAACTTATCTAATTTAAATCCATTACTGCGGGTTCTCTCTTGGAGAGATATCCTCAAGACCTGGTTAATATCCCCTTTATTAATACCTATCTTCCACTTATACACTTCGATCAGGTCTCCCCTCATTCTTCGTCTAACAAGTGAATGTGTTTCAGAGAGACGCAGACATAAAACAGATGCTTATGGAAACCTAGAAAAGAAACATTATAACAACCCGGATGCAACATACCTGTGCAAATCGTTACTATAAAAATACAGCACACACTGCAACCCCCCCCCCTTTATTCCCAACAGCTGTATCTGCCGTCACCATCATAACCAAAACTATAAAATAACATTAATTAACATGGTTGAAAGTATAAACATTCTGAAACACGCTTCATACATAACCACATTCTTGCAAAACAGAGGAAATACAAATGCATAAAAATATGTATTACATATGTACAAAAACCACAATGAATACAGCGGTATACACAGACACAGCAACATAGCCACACCCTGCAAGACACATAGCCACACCCCTGCAAGACACATAGCCACACCCCTGCAAGACACATAGCCACACCCTGCAAGACACATAGCCACACCCTGCAAGACACATAGCCACACCCTGCAAGACACGTAGCCACACCCTGCAAGACACATAGTCACCCTCTGCAAGACACATAGCCACACCCCTGCAAGACACATAGCCACACCCTGCAAGACACATAGCCACACCCTGCAAGACACATAGCCACACCCTGCAAGACACATAGCCACACCTCTGCAAGACACATAGCCACACCCTGCAAGACACATAGCCACACCCCTGCAAGACACATAGCCACACCCCTGCAAGACACATAGCCACACCTCTGCAAGACACATAGCCACACCTCTGCAAGACACATAGCCACACCTCTGCAAGACACATAGCCACACCTCTGCAAGACACATAGCCACACCCTGCAAGACACATAGCCACACCCCTGCAAGACACATAGCCACACCCCTGCAAGACACATAGCCACACCTCTGCAAGACACATAGCCACACCTCTGCAAGACACATAGCCACACCCTGCAAGACACATAGCCACACCCCTGCAAGACACATAGCCACACCCCTGCAAGACACATAGCCACACCCCTGCAAGACACATAGCCACACCCCTGCAAGACACATAGCCACACCCTGCAAGACACATAGCCACACCCCTGCAAGACACATAGCCACACCCCTGCAAGACACATAGCCACACCCCTGCAAGACACATAGCCACACCCCTGCAAGACACATAGCCACACCCTGCAAGACACATAGCCACACCCCTGCAAGACACATAGCCACACCCCTGCAAGACACATAGCCACACCCCTGCAAGACACATAGCCACACCCCTGCAAGACACATAGCCACACCCCTGCAAGACACATAGCCACACCCTGCTAGCAAGACACATAGCCACACCCCTGCAAGACACATAGCCACACCCCTGCAAGACACATAGCCACACCCTGCAAGACACATAGCCACACCCCTGCAAGACACATAGCCACACCCCTGCAAGACACATAGCCACTCCCCTGCAAGACACATAGCCACACCCTGCAAGACACATAGCCACACCCCTGCAAGACACATAGCCACACCCTGCAAGACACATAGCCACACCCCTGCAAGACACATAGCCACACCCCTGCAAGACACATAGCCACACCCCTGCAAGACACATAGCCACACCCTGCAAGACACATAGCCACACCCCTGCAAGACACATAGCCACACATCTGCAAGACACATAGCCACACATCTGCAAGACACATAGCCACACCCTGCAAGACACATAGCCACACCCTGCAAGACACATAGCCACACCCCTGCAAGACACATAGCCACACCCCTGCAAGACACATAGCCACACCCCTGCAAGACACATAGCCACACCCCTGCAAGACACATAGCCACACAAGACACATAGCCACACCCTGCAAGACACATAGCCACACCCCGCAAGACACATAGGCACACCTCTGCAAGACACATAGCCACACCCGCAAGACACATGCCAAGACACATAGCCACACCCTCTGCAAGGCACATAGCCACACCCCTGCAAGACACATAGCCACACCCCAAGACACATGCAAGACACATAGCCACACCCCTGCAAGACACATAGCCACACCCCTGCAAGACACATAGCCACACCCCTGCAAGACACATAGCCACACCCCTGCAAGACACATAGCCACACCCCTGCAAGACACATAGCCACACCCCTGCAAGACACATAGCCACACCCCTGAAAGACACATAGCCACACCCCTGCAAGACACATAGCCACACCCCTGCAAGACACATAGCCACACCCCTGCAAGACACATAGCCACACCCCTGCAAGACACATAGCCACACCCCTGCAAGACACATAGCCACACCCCTGCAAGACACATAGCCACACCCCTGCAAGACACATAGCCACACCCCTGCAAGACACATAGCCACACCCCTGCAAGACACATAGCCACACCCCTGCAAGACACATAGCCACACCCCTGCAAGACACATAGCCACACCCCTGCAAGACACATAGCCACACCCTGCAAGACACATAGCCACACCCTGCAAGACACATAGCCACACCCTGCAAGACACATAGCCACACCCCTGCAAGACACATAGCCACACCTCTGCAAGACACATAGCCACACCCCTGCAAGACACATAGCCACACCCTGCAAGACACATAGCCACACCCTGCAAGACACATAGCCACACCCCTGCAAGACACATAGCCACACCTCTGCAAGACACATAGCCACACCCCTGCAAGACACATAGCCACACCCCTGCAAGACACATAGCCACACCCCTGCAAGACACATAGCCACACCCCTGCAAGACACATAGCCACACCTCTGCAAGACACATAGCCACACCCCTGCAAGACACATAGCCACACCCCTGCAAGACACATAGCCACACCCTGCAAGACACATAGCCACACCCCTGCAAGACACATAGCCACACCCTGCAAGACACATAGCCACACCTCTGCAAGACACATAGCCACACCCTGCAAGACACATAGCCACACCCTGCAAGACACATAGCCACACCCCTGCAAGACACATAGCCACACCCCACACCCCTGCAAGACACATGCAAGACACATAGCCACACCCTGCAAGACACATGCCAACCCTGCACACATAGCCACACCCTGCAAGACACATAGCCACACCCTGCAAGACACATAGCCACACCCCTGCAAGACACATAGCCACACCCCTGCAAGACACATAGCCACACCCTGCAAGACACATAGCCACACCCCTGCAAGACACATAGCCACACAAGCAAGACACATAGCCACACCCCTGCAAGACACATAGCCACACCCCTGCAAGACACATAGCCACACCCTGCAAGACACATAGCATCACCTGCAAGACACATAGCCACACCCTGCACACCACACCCTGCAAGACACATAGCCACACCCTGCAAGACACATAGCCACACCCTGCAAGACACATAGCCACACCCCTGCAAGACACATAGCCACTCCCCTGCAAGATACATAGCCACACCCCAAGCAAGACACATGCAGACACATGCAAGACACATAGCCACACCCTGCAAGACACATAGCCACACCCCAAGACACATAGCAAGACACATAGCCACACCCCTGCAAGACACATAGCCACACCCTGCAAGACACATAGCCACACCCTGCAAGACACATAGCCACACCCCTGCAAGACACATAGCCACACCCTGCAAGACACATAGCCACACCCTGCAAGACACATAGCCACACCCTGCAAGACACATAGCCACACCCCTGCAAGACACATAGCCACACCCTGCAAGACACATAGCCACACCCTGCAAGACACATAGCCACACCCCTGCAAGACACATAGCCACACCCTGCAAGACACATAGCCACACCCTGCAAGACACATAGCCACACCCTGCAAGACACATAGCCACACCCTGCAAGACACATAGCCACACCCTGCAAGACACATAGCCACACCCCTGCAAGACACATAGCCACACCCTGCAAGACACATAGCCACACCCCTGCAAGACACATAGCCACACCCCTGCAAGACACATAGCCACACCCCTGCAAGACACATAGCCACACCCTGCAAGACACATAGCCACACCCTGCAAGACACATAGCCACACCCTGCAAGACACATAGCCACACCCTGCAAGACACATAGCCACACCCCTGCAAGACACATAGCCACACCCCTGCAAGACACATAGCCACACCCCAAGACACATGCAAGACACATAGCCACACCCTGCAAGACACATAGCCACACCCCTGCAAGACACATAGCCACACCCCTGCAAGACACATAGCCACACCCTGCAAGACACATAGCCACACCCCTGCAAGACACATAGCCACACCCCTGCAAGACACATAGCCACACCCCTGCAAGACACATAGCCACACCCCTGCAAGACACATAGCCACACCCCTGCAAGACACATAGCCACACCCCTGCAAGACACATAGCCACACCCCTGCAAGACACATAGCCACACCCCTGCAAGACACATAGCCACACCCCTGCAAGACACATAGCCACACCCCTGCAAGACACATAGCCACACCCCTGCAAGACACATAGCCACACCCCTGCAAGACACATAGCCACACCCCTGCAAGACACATAGCCACACCCCTGCATGCCACACACAAGACACATGCAAGACACATAGCCACACCCCTGCAAGACACAAGACACATAGCCACACCCCTGCAAGACACATAGCCACACCCCTGCAAGACACATAGCCACACCCCAAGACACATGCAAGACACATAGCCACACCCCTGCAAGACACATAGCCACACCCTGCAAGACACATAGCCACACCCCTGCAAGACACATAGCCACACCCCTGCAAGACACATAGCCACACCCTGCAAGACACATAGCCACACCCCTGCAAGACACATAGCCACACCCTGCAAGACACATAGCCACACCCCTGCAAGACACATAGCCACACCTGCAAGACACATAGCCACACCCCTGCAAGACACATAGCCACACCCTGCAAGACACATAGCCACACCCTGCAAGACACATAGCCACACCCCTGCAAGACACATAGCCACACCCTGCAAGACACATAGCCACACCCCTGCAAGACACATAGCCACACCCCTGCAAGACACATAGCCACACCCCTGCAAGACACATAGCCACACCCCTGCAAGACACATAGCCACACCCCTGCAAGACACATAGCCACACCCCTGCAAGACACATAGCCACACCCCTGCAAGACACATAGCCACACCCCTGCAAGACACATAGCCACACCCCTGCAAGACACATAGCCACACCCCTGCAAGACACATAGCTACACCCTGCAAGACACATAGCCACACCCTGCAAGACACATAGCCACACCCCTGCAAGACACATAGCCACACCCTGCAAGACACATAGCCACACCCCTGCAAGACACATAGCCACACCCTGCAAGACACATAGCCACACCCCTGCAAGACACATAGCCACACCCGTGCAAGACACATAGCCACACCCCTGCAAGACACATAGACACAGCTCTGCAAGACACATAGCCATACCCTGCAAGACACATAGCCACACCCCTGCAAGACACAGGAAGTACATTTGTTAAAAATCATACATTAGCATAATAAGAACCTTCACAGTCATCTTGCACACAAGAGGCTCAGTCACATAAAGTACCAGACTTCATACCTTGCGAAATTAAAGCTCCATCTTACTCATACCAGTTTCCTGAAGGGAATCTGCCTCACAACCCCCGTGTTTCTCATATCCCCAAATTAAAATAAGACGAATCATAAACTTACCCACCACCAGGTCTCAACCGCTCACCTCGCATAACACATGTCACTAAAAGTTCCCTGACACCACGCCACTCTCTTGACCCACACAACTCGCATTACACCTCTTGTCCTCCAAATGCACCAATCACGCCCGCGCCTTCCTCAAGAAGCCAGCTTCGTCACGTCCCCTGAATGTGTAATGCCCATAAGTCCTCCACTCGAAAGCTACGATATCCATCTGAAAATTTGAAATACCATCTGTTCCCAGTGATATCCTTATTCCTCCTTTGTGTCCCATAAAATGTCGCTGCCAGAGCCCTAATTCGCTCCCCCACCGGCGCTGTCCGTAAAACCCACGAAGTATACACAAAGTCGGGTACCAGATAACCCATCGCATTTTGTACAGGCACCCCCACCCCTCCCATATCCAAGCTTAATGCCCGTAAAACACAAATACCACCCTCACCCACCATACGTAAAACCCTGCTAAACCACTCTCTCACTGGTTCCAACCTTTTACAAAAATATATTGCATGGAAAATAGTGTCAATACCCCCACACTCACAACACTCCCGTCCCTCCTGCACACGCCTATTACCTAACACCTCCCCCGACGGCTATATATTATGGAGAAATTTAAACATTACCTTCTGCACCACAGCCTTCAATCGCAACCCTTTCATGCGCCCCCGTATATCACTCCATGCATACATGGGAAACAAACCCACAACCCTAGCAACTACGTCCCCACCACCCACCCGAGCCAGTGTACCTACCTTAACCCCGCAGGGTTCCCTTGCATAACACAACAACCTCAACATTCCCTCACACACCTGAACATCTCTACCCCTCACCCAACGTACCAAGTTCCTTCTCACCCATGCCAAACCTGTACCTGTACCTGTATTACGAGCCTAGGTATTACGAGCCTAGATATTGCGAGCCTATGTATTACGAGCCTAGGTATTACGAGCCTTGGTATTACGAACCTAGGTATTACGAGCCTTTTTATTATGAGCCTTGGTATGACGAGCCTAGGTTTTACGGGTCTAGGTATTACGAGCCTTGGTATTACGAGCCTTCATATTACGAGCCTAGGCATTACGAGCCTAGGTATTACCAGCCTAGGTATTACGAGCCTAGGTATTATCAGCCATTCTTATACATTCTTATATAAACCGAGAGACTTTTCAGTGTATACGCACTGACGCACTGACAATTTGCTCTGGTAGTTCTTTGGTAGATATCATAACTAACCTTCGTTCAGTGGGCAAGACTTAAATTAACAAAAAATGTGAGTATCACAGACTTGCCAGCTATCTTTAGGGGAAATAAACAACCTTTTACATCACAAGTCTCGGAAACTGAACGTTACTGTAATATGTTATGGTTCTGTGGTTCACTGGCAGGAAACTTGTAAGAAGTCGAACATATCGAACTTATTAAATTGAGAAGATCTATTGTATGCCAGGTAGCCACCAACGCAACTATAGCTTTTCCAGATTCTCTCATGAAGGGTTTAGGGGGCAACATATGTCTGTAGGAATCGTCTGTCTCAGGTAATAGATAGCTTTTAGGGGAACCTGGAAGGCCAAATCAACTAGCCCCTATTCGAGTTTCGTTTTTTCTCCTTTTCTGTGATTGGTTTAAAGGCTTCTATTTTTTTTAATAACATTTTAATTCTGATAAATACTAATGGTCAAGCGATAACCATTTAAATAACCATAGTAAATTATCAAGTGGCAGTATTATTGTGGGCTGTCATAATACTTTCCTACTCGTGAGTAAAATAATGAAGGGGAGCGATAGACCCGTATGCGTCGTACGATAAGGGGCGAGACGAAATCTGGTTGCATTCATAGAAGAGGAGAAAACCTTCGAATCCTTCATGAGTCCTTTAATGACATCAAGACACGATCCTTGAAGAGTTAAGCAAGTCTATGACTTCCATTAACTAAAAGAGTTTCATTATTATATCTTGTATTCTGCTTTTGTCTCATGGAAAGAAAACGCTTAAAATTGTAAATAAACTAAGCATAAGAAAGTGACTGTTTTTTTTTTAACAAAACTAAAAGCATCTGTTTCTAACATATAAATTAACGACATAGTTAGTCATTAATTATGTGTAATGTCTGAAGATTTGAAGAGTGAAGATGAGCAGGTGAATAAGATTTTAATATACCTTTTGCGGAATTGCTGGAATGTAGCAGAATCCGTTGACAATGAAGTGTTCCAAGATTTTCAAACATTAGTATTTTACTGTCACCAGCGTTTAATACTCTATTATTGCAATAATGATGTTTTTCATTTTAGCTTTTACCGCTACAAAAGACACCTAACTGGTTATAGCCAACCACATCACCAAGACTTTAATTTCAAATGCTGAACATGAACTACCACCCGTCTTTACAACACAAAGCTGAGGCTGTGCTCTCATCTGAATTTGCCACAAAAGAACTTAGTGCCCTGATTTCTGTTTTATGTTACCAATCACTAACTACTCTTTATTGAGTACTTATTAGCCTATTCCTTTTAACACTAAGAGAGTGACGGATCAGAAGATAGCTGACGGTGTACCTGGAACTCACATCTGACTCCCCAAAACCTCATGTAGGTGAATACTTGTAAGTTGCTCATATAGTCTTCGCGGAGCACTTCAACCTCTGTTTCTTCACAATATATAATTAATTCCTAGCTACTGTCCTTCTTTCATTGGTCACACTCTAATTTCACCTCATTATTTTTCTTGGGTGTCACTAGGCCTGCCGTATCTGACCTGCGCCTTTAATATCACTTTCCAGTTCACTTATAAAATTGTGGCTCTCTCCACACTTATCTGATATTGAGCAACTTGTAAATCACTTCAGGGATTGTTCACTGACCTTGACACACTTAATGGCCCTTTTCAACAACCTTGGGTAACCCTCAAAACACTTTAATTCACAAAGCACAATATTGAGTGACTGGTGTGCACGTGGTCCTAAGACCACATGCGCGTATGGGTTAGCGTATGTGTACTCACCTATTTGTGGTTGCAGGGGTCGATTCATAGCTCCTGGCTCCACCTCTTCACTGACTGCTACTAGGTCCTCTCTCTCCCTGCCCCATGAGCTTTATCAAACCTCGTCTTAAAACTATGTATGGTTCCCGCCTCCACTACGTCACTTTCTAGGCTATTCCACAGCCTGACAACTCCATGACTGAAGAAATATTTCCTAACATCCCTTTGACTCATCTGAGTCTTCAGCTTCCAATTGTGACCTCTTGTGTCTGTGTCCCATCTCTGGAACATCCCGTTTTTGTTCACCTTGTCTATTCCGCGCAGTATTTTATATGTCGTTGTCATGTTTCCCCTGACCCTCCTATCCTCCAGTGTCGTCAGGCCGATTTCCCTTAACCTTTCTTCGTAGGACAATCCCCTTAGCTCTTGGACTAGTCTTGTTGCAAACCTTTGCACTTTCTCTAATTTCTTGACGTGCTTGACCAGGTGTAGATTCCAAACTGGTGCTGCATACTCAAGTATGGGCCTGACGTAAATGGTGTACAGAGTCTTGAACGATTCCTTACTGAGGTATCGGAATGCTATCCTTAGGTTTGCCAGACGCCCATACGCTGCAGCAGTTATCTGTTTGATGTGCGCCTCAGGAGATGTGCTCGGTGTTATACTCACCCCCAGATCTTTTTCCTTGAGTGAAGTTTGAAGTCTTTGGCCACCTAGACTATACTGTGTCTGCGGTCTTCTTTGCCCTTCCCCAATCTTCATGACATTGCATTTGGCAGGGTTAAACTCAAGGAGCCAGTTCCTGGACCAGGCTTGTAGCCTGTCAAGGTCTCTTTGTAGTCCTGCCTGATCCTAGACCGATTTGATTCTCCTCATTCACTTCACATCATCTACAAACAAGGACACTTCTGAGTCTATCCCTTCCGTTATGTCGTTCACATATACCAAGAACAGCACAGGTCCTAGGACTGACCCCTGTGGAACCCCGCTTGTCACAGGCACCCACTATGACACCTCGTCACGTACCATGACTCGTTGTTGCCTCCCTGTCAGGTATTCTCTGATTCATTGCAGTGCATTTCCTGTTATATGTGCCTGATCCTCTAGCTTTTGCAGTAGCCTCCTGTGAGGAACTATGTCGAAGGCCTTCTTGCAGTCCAAGAAAATGCAGTCTATCCACCCCTCTCTCTCTCTTGTCTTACTTCTGTCGCCTTGTCATAAAACTCCAGTAGGTTTGTGACACAGGATTTTCCTTCCCTGAAACCGTGCTGGTAGTCGATTATACACTTGTTTCTTTCCAGGTGCTCCACCACTCTCCTGATGATCTTCTCCATGACTTTGCATACTATACACGTTGGTGACACAGGTCTGCAGTTTAATGCTTCATGTCTGTCTCCTTTTTTAAAAATTGGAACTACATTTGCCATCTTCCATACCTCAGGGAGTTGTCCAGTTTCAATGGATGTGTTGAAGTTCTTTGTTAATTCCACACACAGCATCTCTGCTCCCTCTCTAAGGACCCACAGAGAGATGTCTGGTCCCACCATCTTTGAGGGGTCAAGTTCACATAGCAGTTTCTTCTCCTCCTCCTCGGTTATGTGTACCTCATCCAGCACTTGATGGTGTACCTCCATGTTCTGATTTCCTTCAGTCCTACCGGTTTCCACTGTAAATACTTCTTTAAATCTCGTGTTGAGCTCCTCACATACCTCTCGGTTGTTTCTTGTGAACTCCCCATCACCCTTCCTCAGTCTGATTACCTGGTCCTTGACTGTTGTTTTCCTCCAGATGTTTCTGTACAACAGCTTCGGGCCAGACTTGACTTTCGATGCTATGTCATTTTCATATTGTCGCTGAGCCTCCCTTCTTATCTGTGCATATTCGTTTCTGGCTCTTCGGCTGATCTCTTTATTTTCCTGAGTTCTCTGTCTTCTGTACCTTTTCCATTCTCTAGTACACCTAGTTTTTGCCTCCCTGCACTTTTGGGTGAACCAAGGACTCGTTCTGTTCATCCTATTATTTCTGTTTCCCTTGGGAAGAAACCTCTCCTCTGCCTCCATGTATTTTGTTCTCACGTAGTCCATTATTTCTTGTACTGCTTTTCCTGTCAGTTCCCTTTCCCACTGGATGTATTGCAGGAAGTTCCTCATGCCTGAATAGTTCCCCCTTTTGTAATTTGTTTTTTCCCATCCTATTCCTGCTACTCTCTCCACTTGAAGCTCAACTATGTAGTGAAAGCACAAAACCACATGATCACTAGCTCCTAGGGGCCTTTCATACATGATATCCTCGATGTTCGAACTACTCAAGGGGAATACAAGGTCCAGTCTTGCTGGATCATCCTCACCTCTCTCTCTGGTATTGTCTCTAACATATTGATGCACGAGGTTTTCCAGTACCACATCCATCATCTTGGCTCTCCATGTTTCGGGACCCCCATGGGGCTCCAGGTTTTCCCAGTCAATCTCCTTGTGATTGAAATCACCCATAACTAGAAACTTCGCTCCCCCCATGTGTGCTCTTCTGGCCACCTCGGCTAGTGTGTCGTGTGTGTGTGTGTGTGTGTGTGTGTGTGTGCACTCACCTAATTGTGGTTGCAGGGGTCGAGACTCAGCTTCTGGCCCCGCCTCTTCACTGATCGCTACTGGGTCCTCTCTCACTGCTTCCTGAGCTTTGTCATATCTCTTCTTAAAACTATGTATGGTTCCTGCCTCCACTACTTCACTTGCTAGGCTATTCCACTTGCTGACAACTCTATGACTGAAGAAATACTTCCTAACGTCCCTGTGACTCGTCTGAGTCTTCAGCCTCCAGTTGTGACCCCTTGTCCCTGTGTCCTCTCTCTGGAACATCCTATCTCTGTCCACCTTGTCTATTCCCCGCAGTATCTTGTATGACGTTATCATGTCTCCCCTGACCCTTCTGTCCTCCAGTGTCGTCAGTCCGATTTCCCTTAACCTTTCCTCGTACGACATTCCCTTGAGCTCTGGGACTAGCCTTGTTGCAAACCTTTGTACTTTAACTTCTTGACGTGCTTGACCAGGTGTGGGTTCCAGACTGGTGCTGCATACTCCAGTATGGGCCTAACGTACACAGTGTACAGTGTCTTGAACGATTCCTTATTAAGGTATCGGAACGCTATTCTCAGGTTTGCCAGGCGTCCGTATGCTGCAGCGGTTATTTGGTTGATGTGTGCCTCCGGTGATGAGCTCGGTGTTATGGTCACCCCAAGGTCTTTCTCCCTGAGTGAGGTCTGTAGTCTTTGTCCACCTAGCCTATACTCTGTCTGTGGTCTTCTTTGCCCCTCCCGAATCTTCATGACTTTGCATTTGGCTGGATTGAATTCGAGAAGCCAGTTACTGGACCACATGTCCAGCCTGTCCAGGTCTCTTTGCAGTCCTGCCTCATCCTCGTCCGTTTTAATTCTTCTCATCAACTTCACGTTATCTGCGAACAGGGACACTTCAGAATCTATTCCTTCCATCATGTCGTTCACATATATCAAAAATAGCACTGATTCTAGAACTGACCCCTGTGGGACCCCGCTCGTAACAGGCGCCCACTGTGATACCTCTTCATGTACCATGACTCGTTGCTGCCTCCCTGTCAGGCATTCCCTTATCCATTGCATGCGCCTGATCCTCCAGCTTCTGCACTAATCTTTTGTGGGGAACTGTGTCAAAGGCCTTCCTGCAGTCTAGGAAAACGCAATCTACCCACCCCTCTCTCTCGTGTCTTACTTCTGTTACCTTGTCATAAAACTCCAGGAGGTTTGTGATACAAGATTTGCCTTCCATGAACTTCATGCTGGTTTTCATTTATAATCTAGTTCCTTTCCAGGTGTTCGACCACTCTCCTCCTGATAATCTTCTCCATGACTTTGCACACAATACATGTCAGAGACACAGGTCTGTAGTTTAGTGCCTCGTTTCTGTTTCCTTTCTTAAACATGGGGACTACATTAGCTGTCTTCCATTTCTCAGGTAGTTGCTCAGTTTCAAGGGATGTGTTGAAGATTGTGGTTAGAGGCATGCACAGCATCTCTGCTCCTTCTCTAAGGACCCATGGGGAGATGTTGTCCGGTCCCATCGCCTTTGAGGTGTCAAGGTCACTTAAGAGCTTCTTCACCTCCTCCTCAGTTGTTCGTATGTCATCCAACACTTGTTGGTATATTCCCTCTTGATGTTCCCTTCTGTGCTGTCTTCCCACAGCCCTTCCTGTCTCTACTGTAAAAACTTCCTTAAATCTCCTGTTCAGCTCCTCACATACCTCCTGATCATTTCTTGTGAGTTCTCCACCTTCTGTCCTTAATCTGATCACCTGGTCTTTGACTGTTGTCTTCCTCCTGATGTGGCTATACAACAGTTTCGGGTCAGTCTTGATTCTCGATGCTATGTCATTTTCATACTGTCGCTGGGCCTCCCTCCTTACCTGTGCGTAGTCATTCCTGGCTCTGCGACTGATCTCCCTATTTTCGTGTGTTCTCTGCCTTCTGTACTTTTTCCATTCTCTATTGCACTTTGTTTTTGCCTTCTTACGCCGTCGGGTAAACCAGGGGCTCGTTCTGGTCTTCCCGTTGTAACTGTTGCCCTTGGGAATAAACCTTCCCACTGCCTTCTTGCATTTTGTTGTTACATATTCCATCATTTCATTTACTGGCTTTCCTGCCAGTTCTCTGTCCCACTGGACCTCCCGCAGGAAGTTCTTCAACCCTATGTAGTCCCCTCTTTTATAGACAGGCTTTTCCCATTCAACTCCTGTTATTCTCTCCACTTGCAGCTCTACTATGTATTCAAAGCACAGAACCACGTGGTCGCTAGCTCCTAGGGGACTCTCATACTTGATGTCCTCAATGTCTGAGGTGCCCAGGGTGAACACAAGGTCCAATCTTGCTGATTCCTCCTCTCTCACTCTGGTAGTGTCCTTAACATGTTGGTGCATGAGGTTTTCCAGCACCATGTCCAACATCCTGGCTCTCCATGTTTCGGGACCCCCATGTGGCTCCAGGTTTTCCCAGTCAATATCCCTGTGGTTGAAATCCCCCATAACCAGCAACTTTGCTCTGCTGGAGTGAGCTCTTCTTGCCACCTCAGCAAGTGTGTCCACCATTACTCTGTTGCTCTCTTCATATTCCTCTCTTGACCTCCTGCAGTTCTGTGGTGGATTATACATCACTGCAATGACCACTTTGTGTTCCCCAGACTGAAGTGTACCTGCTATGTAGTCTCTTTCTCCCGTCTCATCTATGCCTTCCATTTTCTCGAATTTCCATCTGTTTTTTACGAGCAGAGCAACCCCACCTCCCCCCCTACCCCTTCTATCTTTCCTCATGATCTGGTATCCTGGTGGGAAGATTGCATCTGTTATTGTCTCCGTGAGTTTTGTTTCTGTAACTGCTATGATATCTGGGGACTTCTCATTGATTCTTTCTTGCCATTCCTCATGTTTATTCGTTAATCCATCTGCATTTGTGTACCAAACCTTCAACTTCTGTTCTAATACTGTAACTGTGGTGCGGGGGGTGGAAACAGAGGGATCGGTGTGTGATGGTTGGTTTGGATTGTTCAGTTGCCTTGGGGGTGTCGTGGCTGGAGTCCTTCTGCAGGTGTTTCTGGGGGGTGCGCTTGTCCTTCCATTTGATCCTGCGTTATTCTGCTCTCCTTTTTCATTTCCTCCCATTTCTCCTTTCGTTTTTGAACTCTCTCTTTCATTGTCTTCCTTTCGTCCTGTGTTCTGTCTCGATCGAGGTACACACTCCGGAACTCCTGCTTGCCTCTCAGCCGTGCTTTCTCCTGCAGGATCATGGTTCGGGTTGATTCTGCCTTGAAAATTACTTTGAGAGGCCGATTCCTTTTCTTTGTGAACCACCCAATTCTCAGAAAATTTGCCACCTGGGTCATGTCCCCCTCGCCTATCACCTTCATGATATCTTCAATCACTTTTTTCTCCTCCTGCTTTTTTTCATCATAAGTTTCCCTTTTAGCTTCGTCTAGCCCATAGACAAACACTGATCTCTCCCTTTCCACCTCCCACTGTGACTCCCATTGCATCCTCTGATGTGTTTTAGTTCCTTCCCGTGGAGTGTTCCTTCCTTCAGTCCCTTCCCTAGTTATGGCCCCTATGCTTCTTGGTTTGTCCTTCCTGCTCACCTGTTCCTGGCCCCCACAGGTATCTGGTAAGGTCCTTGCACATGTCCTAGTTCCTTCAATGTCTTCCAACCTCTCATTCTGTCCTAGTGTGCTCCCTGTCTTTGTTTTGGCCCCATGTGGGTTTGACAGGACCTCTGCATACAGTTTAATTTCCATGCTTCCTTCAGACCTGTTGTCTGTGTTTGATGTAGCCATTGCCGATGTTACTTCTGTAATATCTTTGTCTCTGTGCTGTTTCAGACGTCTCAGCTCCTCTTCTAATCTCTCTATCTTGACTTCTGCTGCTGTGGCCTGTTGCTTCCACCTTCTGCATTCTGCTGCTAACCTCTCTTTCATCTTCCTTTCCAGCTCATCTAGTCTCCTTCCCCAGTCTTCCTCCCTTTTTTTGAGCTCTACCTCCCATGTGTGTGTGTGTGTGTGTATGTGTGTGTGTATGTGTGTGTGTGTGCGTGCGTGTGTGTATGTGTGTGTGTGTGTGTGTGTGTGTGTGTGTGTGTGTGCGTGTGTGTGTGTGTGTGTGTGTGTGAGTGTCTACCCTTGTGTGTGTGTGCTTGTGTGTGAGGGAGGGAGGGTTAGGGGGGTAGGTGGTGTGGTTGAAAGATCCGTCGTGTAGGCACAAATTTAGTCTCATTTATCTTTCCCAATTATGCTACTCTATCCACTTATTGCCCTTTCTGGATTTACATATTAATTATTGCTGGTTATTATCATTTTCCTTGTTCACATTGAGAGAGGACTTCCTAGCTTCCTAAGTATTCTTACTGCTAATAACTACCGGTAGTAACACTGCCTGTGTGCGTGTGTGCATGTGTGTGTGTATGAGTGTGTGTGTGTGTGTGTGGGTGTCTTGTACGGTGTAATGACTGGCCGCAACTTCTTGTGACCTGACACAACCCTCCTGGGACTTGACCCTAGCACCGTCTTACAATGTTGCCCTTAAAAGTTTGTCCCACCTACCTTCTCACACTCGTCAACACTATATTCTCTGTGTCTATGCTATTTCTTTTCTAATTCTGGTAATAGCTTGCAGGAGTGAGTGACCAGTATCAAACAGTATGCAAGGCCAGCCAGGGCCGTCAACATGCAAACCACAAATAGGCGAATAAACTTGCACTGAAATGGTGCGGTGACAGTTGCCAGCCGCATGATGACGAAGTCGTCGTACATAGGCCTTAAATCCCTATTTTGGAGATCCTTCACCCGTGATGTTTATAACCATATATTCTCATACATCCCGCTTCCTCACGCGATTTCACTCTTCACTGATGATAGTATACACTTCACATTATATACACTTCACTTTATATGTATAATGACACACAACTTGTCGTGACGTCACTTCTTCAGGCCTACTGCTGCCAATGTGGCAACAGCGCCTAAGACCCCCAACGGTTTGCGCTTTGAAATATTATGATTTCAGTTTTCCTCTCACTTTCTTTAACTAATAACTTTAATTATCACTCATAGTATTGTTCACTGACGTTCCACTACCACTGATTACTGCTAGCTGTTATTGCACGCCTTACAACGCTAAGGATCTCGGACCCTTGTTACCCACGTCTGCACCCCACGGACCCACGCGTGTGTGTGTGTGTGTGTGTGTGTGTGTGTGTGTGTGTGTGTACTCACCTAGTTAAGGCTGCAGGGGTCGAGTCCGAGCTCCTGGCCCCGCCTCGTGTGTGTGTGTGTATGTGTGTGTGTGTCTGTGTGTGTGTGTGTGGAACTATATGTGGGTTTATTAAGTGTCTGAAAAGCACGTGGAATTGTGCGTTGGAGTGTTATGTGGAGTTTCAGTCGTCCCTTACCTGACCACACGATCCTGTGACCTGACGCACATCCTCCTGTGACTTTTACTACCTCGTAGGCTTATAGAAACCTGTCTCGCCTTGCTCCATAAATTACCAATTGTTATTCCTTATTGAGTACATGATTGCCTATTCTTTATCGTACTAGGAAAGTTGGACCGTTCACAGTCATCTTTGCAGTTAATTGGAACCCAAAACCCACACCCAAACAACCATGCATAGGTGAATACAGTACTTGCAAAGCAGCTGTAGCAGCCTGTAGATTGTCCAGCTCGATGTGATGTCATGCCGTAGATCCACCTCCGTTTCTTCTGGTTTTATAAAGTACACTCTTCATTGTATTTCTTCCACTGGTCAAACATTTGTTTCACTTTATTATCTTTCTTGGATGACACGTGGCAACGTCGCCTGGAGCACACTAGCCCTGCCCACTCTGAATGCGCCACCAAGTATCACTTTCTAGATCACTTATAAAATTGTGGCTCTCCCCACACTTATGTGGCTCAGGCAGATTGTAAATCGCTTTAAGAATTGTTGACTACCCTGACACACTTAGCAACCCTCACTTGGGTAACCTTCAAAAACATTTATATTCGCGGAGCACGAAAGCTTGACTCGCGCACGCGGTGTCCCTACTATGTGTGTGTGTGTGTGTATGAATTGGTCATAACAGAAAATAAAGATTATAATCAAGGAAAATAAGAGAAATTTGTCTGTCACTTGATAATGAAGGAGAGAGCAGTGGTATGTTTCATGGTTTGCTTTAATGAGACAACAGTAATGTGGTCCCTTTCCCCTCTCGTCTTCCCTGTTATTTGTATAAGTCTCCCCTGACTCACAGCTCCACCAGCCTTCTATATTAAATATTTCACTGTCAGTTTATAACCATTTACATTTCGCTAATTTCGGAAGAAAAGGGGTGAGGTACATATGGCTGAAATTTGTGGTTGTCCAGGGTTTATAAGCTTCACTCGTAGTAGTTTTTTCTAAATGTATTTAATTTTTAATTAAAATATACACTAGAATCCCCCAGCACATTCTCTTGAAATATGAAAAAAAAACATCTCTCGGTTTTTTAGTCTGTTTAATTTAACTAGGGGAAGCTTTCGCATGTTTCCCAACAATTTTCAGCAACATTTTCTCTCAGAACAGTCCATTAATCTTGCCCATTATACAACACATTTGCGTTGGAAAATTGCAGCCGATCAAATAAGACGTTCTCGAATACAAGAACGCTTTATTAGATTGGCTTCAAATTTTCAATGTTTATGTAATGTATAATGGGTAAGATTAATGGTACTATGTATATTCCTGGGTGCCCTAGGCACAATCCTCAATAGGCCATTCCCAAATTTTCATTCCATTTGATAAATGCAGCCAGGCTCCTGTGATCGGTTTTAAAATTTCATCAGTCGTGTATCGTACTTTGCAGAAGCTTCATATGTTTCATCAAGTGTATTGATGCTATTTTGCTGCTTTTAATATTGAAATGGTATATTATTATTTTAACCTATTGGATTACTTTACCTAAATAATGTAACTGGAACTTGATACTCGTAGGGGACTTGTCTTTCCTTTCCTGGGATCGAATTTAAATACTTCCCATTCCACGGAGCTTAATGAACGTCATTAATTTTCAGTGGTTCATGCACTGAATGAAATGAATCATGCGATGGGGTAACACTGTGTTGGGGTAAATTTTAATGGATTCTCTACAATATTTTGAAAATACATACAAAGAGAACCGTGAATTTGGTCCAAGACACGTGACACGAGTGTTGAAATTTTGAAGCAAAAAGCAAAAGAAAATATTCATGAAAATGTTTTGAAAATAAGGAAAGTCTTCCGTCGTTAAACGTGAAAATTCCTTAAATCATCAAATTCTATTTTCCCTTTGCCATAATACATTTACATTATATTTAAAATTCTCTACAATACTGTAAGAGTTTTTGCTATTTAGATTTTTTTAAAAATCTCAGTTTAATTAAGATTCACAAAAATTGAATTTGACACCTAATCAGTTCAAAATTAATTTAAAGGTTGAAGCTGTTCAAAACAGGCATGCATAAATTATTTCTTAGGAAATGATTTGCTAAATATAATTGGCAAATTGAAATTAACACAACTGAAAGTGGTTAAAGTTTGAAGCACATAAGACAAAGCATTCCTCAGTAACTGATATAATTCCATTCCTTCCAATAAAGTTTCAAATTTCTACCAATTCGACTAAACCTCTGCGTTATTATCCTTATTTTATCATGCATCATCAACATTATTTTGAGGCCAATCAGAAGGAGCGTTCTTTAATCATCGAGGATCGATGAACACAGGGCAATTCGTTATTGACAATATGAGCAGTAAAAACCTTGATATTGGCAGTAATAACCTGAATATTTCGTAGGAACTGATGCCTTCGTACACAGTTGAAACTGAAGGTACGAACGGGAATTCAAAGAATCAACTCTCGTAGCAACTTATCTGTAATATGTCAGAGGGGAAAATGGACACTAGATGTTTTATCAGAATTTGCCTTTATGAAGTACACACCATGACTAACTAAATCAAAACGCCAGTACACCCACTACAGGGAATTTACTGGCCAATGATGGAGATGGTTTTACTCACTTGCTCTCTGACATGAGACTACTCAGTCAGGTGTTCCCTCACCTGGCGCTCAATCACTTACTTTCATGGTCTGATGTTCTTCACTTCATCAACCTCACCTGAGAGGCTAACCCTATCTCTTATGTGTGATGAATGGTTTAGAAAACCGACAAGTTGAAGAATTGAGACACTTATGCAACACATGGGAATCTTTATTGAAGAAAAGTTTCGCCACACAGTGCCTTCATCAGTCCAATACAAAGTAGAAATGGGTAAGGAGAGTAGAAGTTTGAGGTAATCAGTCCCTCAACCTGGAATCGATGTGTTCAGTCCATCACTCTTGTAGGAAGTGCAGCTTAGGGCCAGAGAGGTGGCTTATATACTGCGGTGAGATGAGTTGAAGCAGGATGAGGTGAGATCACAGTGGGACCTGCCACTAGTGTAAGTAGGTCGTCGTCCAAAGGTTGGGCAAGCGTTGAAGTCTTTGTACCAAGATTCCATGATGTTGCAGTGTCTGACAGATGTGATGAATGGTTTAGAAAACCGACAAGTTGAAGAATTGAGACACTTATGCAACACATGGGAATCTTGATGGACTGAACACATCGATTCCAGGTTGAGGGACTGATTACCTCAAACTTCTACTCTCCTTACCCATTTCTACTTTGTATTGGACTGATGAAGCCACTGTGTGGCGAAACGTTTCTTCAATAAAGATTCCCATGTGTTGCATAAGTGTCTCAATTTATCTCTTATGTGTTACATGCTGAAGAGGATTCCAGTTTGGGATCGAAATATACAGACATATTTCATTTCCCGTGTTTTTGTTTTCATGTGGGTTATTACTTTGCAATGATAGCGTTCGGGTGGGAACACTACAGTCTGTGTTATGTAGGAACACATGGTATTTAGATGAGAAAACTAATCATGTTCTGGTCAGTGGTGGGGTGAGAGCACTAGTGTTCAGACGGGAATACTACAGTCTTCAGATGAGAACTATACAGTGATCATGTATGAAAATTAGAGCATTCAGTTTCCTGAATAAAGATTCCCATATGTTGCATAAGTGTCTCAATCTTCAACTTGTCGGTTTTTCAAACCATTCATCGCTAACTGTTGCATATGTGTCTTACCTAACAACCTGTCGGTATTTTATACCATTTTAATGTTCAATCTGTCAGACACTGCAACACAAGGGTATCTTGGTACTGACCTAAAATCAGCTTCTACAACCTCTACTAGTGAGAACGGCTGGATTTGAGAGGGACCTGACCTCCCAAAGTGACCTACGTCTCACCTCCTGGCGCTATATAATGCTCCATCCTCTCACTTCAACTCCATATTGTTTCAGACTACGGAACAATGCTCTTCTCCAGACTGAGGAACTGACCACCTCAAAACTTTAAGGGTGATGGAATGATTACATCGTCTTCAAGTCTCTTCTGCTTCTATCAACTTTTCTGTACTCGACTGAAGAAGCCTACTGTGTAGGCGAAACGTTTCGAAATAAAGATACCTAACTGTTGCATATGTGTCTTACCAAACAACCTGTCGGTATTTTATACCATTTTAATGTTCAATCTGTCAGACACCCCAACACAAGGGTATCTTGGTACAGACCTAAAATCAACTTCGACAACCTCTACTAGTGAGAACGGCTGGATTTGAGAGGGACCTGACCTCCCAAAGTGACCTACGTCTCACCTCCTGGCGCTATATAAGGCTCCATCCTGTCACTTCAACTCCATATTGTTTCAGACTACGGAACAATGCTCTTCTCCAGACTGAGGGACTGACCACCTCAAAACTTTAAGGGTGATGGACTGATTACATCGTCTTCAAGTCTCTTCTGCTTCTATCAACTTTTCTGTACTCGACTGAAGAAGCCTACTGTGTAGGCGAAACGTTTAGAAATAAAGATACCTAACTCTTGCATATGTGTCTTACCTAACAACATCTACAACTCTGTTAGAAAACCAGTACATACCTATGTCCTTTCTAAATCTAAATTTATCCAACTTAAATCCATTATTCCTGGGTCTTACCTGGTTCGACACCCTCAGTACTTCATTAATATCTCCCTTGTTTATGCCCGTCATCCACTTATACACTTCAATGATATCTCCCCTCATTCTACGCCTCTCCAGAGAGTGGAGATTTAAGGCTTTGAGTCTATCTTCATACGGGAGGTTCCTTACACAGTAAATCATTTTAGTCATTCTTCTCTGTATGTTCACTAATGAGTCTATATCCATCCTGTAGTAAGGGGACCAAAACTGAGCAGCATAATCTAAATGAGGCCTCAATAGTGATGTATAGAGCTGTAAAATAACTTTTGGACTTCTGTTACTTATACTTCTTGAGATAAATCCAAGTAATCTGTTGGCCTTGTTGCGCACACTAAGGCACTGCTGTCTTGGCTTTAGATTTCTGCTTACCATGACTCCCAAGTCTTTTTCACATTCTGTATGATAATGCTCTACTTCACCTAGATTATAGCTTCGAGGGTTATTTTCATTACCAAGGGCAAGTACCTTACACTTATCCACATTGAACTTCTGCCATTTTTCAGACCAAGACATTAATTTGTCCAAATCGTCCTGGAGTTCATTGATATCCTCCTCAGAGTGAATTATGCTGCCTATCCTTGTATCATCAGCAAATTTACTCATGTCACCCGTAATCCCTTCATCAAGGTCATTAATGTAAATTATGAACAAGAGAGGGCCTAAAAGTGATCCTTGTGGAACGCCACTAGTGACTAATCCCCATTCAGATTTCACTCCATTAATGGTAACTCTCTGCTTTCTATTGGTAAGCCATGCCTCAATCCATGCTAGAACTTTACCTCCTATACCATGAGCTCCCACTTTTCTTAAGAGTCTCTTGTGAGGTACTCTATCGAAGGCTTTACTAAAATCCAATTAACAATATCATATTCCTTATCACTGTCAACTGCCTCAAATGTTCTATTGAAGAACGTCAGTAAGTTTGTCGGGCAGGAACGACCTCTCGTGAATCCATGCTGAGATTCATTGATCAAGTTATGCTCTTCAAGGTGACTTCTGATAATGTCAGCTATAATTGATTCTAATAACTTGCCCACTATAGATGTCAGGCTTATTGGACGGTAATTTGAAGGAGTGGACTTATCCCCTGATTTGAATATAGGAACCACATTAGCCATCTTCCGCAACTCTGGCACAACACCGGTAAGGATGGACGCATTGAATACACTCGTTAATGGCTGACTAAGCTCCATCTTGCATTCCTTAAGTACCCTGGAAAACAACTCATCGGGTCCCGGGGACTTATTTTGCTTCAGTTTGTCTATCTGTTTAATAACCATGTGTGAGAAAAGTGCAGAATTCAGAGGAAAACACTACAATGTTTAGCCGGTAACACTGCAATGTTCAGGTAAAGATACTCCAGTGATCAGTAGAGAACACTCCAGTGTCTGCCTGATCAAGCTATATTGTTCAGGAAGGAATATTGCTGGGCTAGGTTGAGAACACTGCAGTATATTGGGGGAGAACAAAACGGTCATTGTTATAGTGAGATCACTCCAATGTTCAGGTGTAGTGTCTGATATGTGGAAGATGGCTAATGTAATTCCTATTTTTAAAACGGGACAAGTCGTTACCGTCAAATTACCGCCCAATAATCCTGACCTCAATTGTAGGCAAATTACTAGAGTCAATTATAGCTGAGATTATAAGAAGCCATCTCGATAAGCATAGCTTGATTAATGATACTCAGCATGGATTCACAAGAGGCCGGTCTTGTCTAACTAATTTATTAACTTTCTTCAGTAAAGCTTTTGAGGCTGTTGACCACGATAAAGAATTTGATATTATTTACTTAGATTTTAGTAAGGCTTTTGATAGAGTTCCGCACCATAGACTGTTAAAGAAAGTGGCAGCTCATGGCATTGGGGGAAAAGTGCTCTCGTGGATCGAGTCATAGCTCACAGACAGGAAGCAGAGAGTGTCCATAAATGGGGTTAAATCCGAGTGGGGATCTGTAACAAATGGCGTTCCACAGGGATCAGTCTTGGGCCCGTTGTTGTTTATAATATATATTAATGATCTTGATGAAGGAATTACTAGTGATATGAGCAAATTCGCCGATGACACAAAGATAGGTAGGATAATTGATTCAAACGTAGATGTTAGGGAACTTCAGGAGGATTTAGACAAACTCTACTCTTGGTCAGAAAAGTGGCAGATGCAGTTCAATGTAGATAAATGCAAGGTTCTGAAGCTCGGGAGTGCCCATAACCCTAGTACTTATAAGTTAAATGATGTAGAAGTTAGCCATACAGATTGCGAAAAGGACTTTGGGGTTATGGTGAGCAGCAACCTTAAACCAAGACAGCGTACGTAATAAGGCAAATAGATTACTGGGATTTATATCAAGAAGTGTAAGCAACAGAAGTCCAGAGGTCATACCACTGAAACGTGGTATGATTTAAAGAGTCGGGATATGACTGCTGAGTGTAATATTCAGGGATTTAAGTTATTCAATGTGGATAGATGTAATGGGAAGGGGGGAGGAGTTGCATTGTATGTTCGAGAAAATATTAATTGTTGCATAAAAACAGGTATAAAAATAGATGGAGCAGTAACAGAGTCAGTTTGGGTAGAGTTCGTGGAGGGTCAAGAAAAACTAATTCTAGGTGTAATATACCGACCTCCAGGCTTGGATCACGATAGAGGGAGACTTCTTTGGGACGAAATTGTTAGAGCTTCTGGACACAGTAACGTAGTCATAGTAGGGGACTTTAACTTTAGCCAAATTGACTGGAATTCTTTGACAGGTAATCTAGAGTCCAGTGACTTCATGGAAACAGTTCAGGACTGTTTTCTGAAACAGAGTGTAACTGAACCTACCAGGGGTAATAATTTGCTAGACCTAGTCTTGTCAAATAAGGAAACACTCGTGAATAATCTGGAGTTCACTGAAGAGCTTGGCGCAAGTGATCACAAATCCATCACCTTTAGCATTAATTGGGAATGCAAGAATAATGATAATACAGTAAAAATCCCTGATTTTCGTTCTGCCGATTAAAATGGACTTAGGGAACATCTGTCTAATCTTGATTGGGGTTATCTAGCTAATGATTTTATTGAAGATAATCATACTTATGAATATGAAGGGACCTGCTTTTATGATTGTTTTCTTAATAATGCACACAGTGCCCAGAGTATATACATTCCCCAGAGAGAAATTAGGTCTAATAATAACGATCCCAAATGGGTTAATAGGAGGCTAAAGCATCTATTAGGGGAGAAAAGGGGAATTTATAGGCGCATCAGAAGAGGAGAGGTTAACCTTACTGACCAATATGTTCAGCTTAAAAGAGAAGTAAAAAAGGCGATTAGAAAGGCTAAACGTGACTATGAAATTAGAGTTGCTAATGAATCAAAGACTAATCCAAAGGGGTTCTTTCAAGTGTATAGGACGAAGGTGAAGGAAAAAGTAGGACCTCTGAAATCTGGGAATGGACAGCTGACGGATAATGAACTGGAAATGTGTTCCTTATTTAAGGACTATTTTTTGTCAGTTTTTACACAGGAAGATGTAAATGAGATTCCAGTAATTAACAATTATTTAGTTCCTGATGAATTTAAGTTAACTAATATTACTGTCACGAGGGACATGGTTATTAAACAGATAGACAAACTGAAACAAAATAAGTCCCCGGGACCCGATGAGTTGTTTTCAAGGGTACTTAAGGAATGCAAGATAGAGCTTAGTCAGCCATTAACGAGTGTATTCAATGCGTCCATCCTTACCAGTGTTGTGCCAGAGATGTGGAAGATGGCTAATGTGGTTCCTATATTCAAATCAGGGGATAAGTCCACTCCTTCAAATTACCGTCCAATAAGCCTGACATCTATAGTGGGCAAGTTATTAGAATCAATTATAGCTGACATTATCAGAAGTCACCTTGAAGAGCATAACTTGATAAATGAATCTCAGCATGGATTCACGAGAGGTCGTTCCTGCCTGACAAACTTACTGACGTTCTTCAATAGAACATTTGAGGGAGTTGACAGTGATAAGGAATATGATATTGTTTATTTGGATTTTAGTAAAGCCTTCGACAGAGTACCTCACAAGAGACTCTTAAGAAAAGTGGCAGCTCATGGTATAGGAGGTAAAGTTCTAGCATGGATTGAGGCATGGCTTACCAATAGAAAGCAGAGAGTTACCATTAATGGAGTGAAATCTGAATGGGGATTAGTCACTAGTGGCGTTCCACAAGGATCAGTTTTAGGCCCTCTCTTATTCATAATTTACATTAATGACCTTGATGAAGGGATTACTAGTGACATGAGTAAGTTTGTTGATGATACAAAGATAGGCCGTATAATTCACTCTGAGGAGGATATCAATGAACTCCAGGACGATTTGAACAAATTAATGTCTTGGTCTGAGAAATGGCAGATGAAGTTTAATGTGGATAAGTGTAAGGTACTTGCCCTTGGTAATGAAAATAACCCTCGAAGCTATAATATAGGTGAAGTAGAGCTTGGTTATACAGAATGTGAAAAAGACCTGGGAGTCATGGTAAGCAGAAATCTAAAGCCAAGACAGCAGTGCCTCAGTGTGCGCAACAAGGCCAACAGATTACTTGGATTTATCTCAAGAAGTATAAGTAACAGAAGTCCAAAAGTTATTTTACAGCTCTATACATCACTAGTGAGGCCTCATTTAGATTATGCTGCTCAGTTTTGGTCCCCTTACTACAGGATGGACATAGACTCATTAGAGAACATACAGAGAAGAATGACTAAAATGATTTACTGTGTAAGGAACCTCCCGTATGAAGATAGACTTAAAGCCTTAAATCTCCACTCTCTGGAGAGGCGTAGAATGAGGGGAGATATCATTGAAGTGTATAAGTGGATGACGGGCATAAACAAGGGAGACATTAATAAAGTACTGAGGGTGTCGAACCAGGTAAGAACCAGGAATAATGGATTTAAGTTGGATAAATTTAGATTTAGAAAGGACATAGGTAAGTACTGGTTTTCTAACAGAGTTGTAGATGCAAGAAAGGTATAAAATACCGACAATATGAAAGTTAAGACACATGTGCAACATCTGGATATCTTTATTGTAGTAGACGTTTCGCCATCCAGTGGCTTTATCAATACAGATTCTAGGACATAATAGGAAGACAGTAGAACTATATACAAAAGATGAGGTAATCAGTCCCTCGGCCTTGGAGTTAGTGTTCACAGCATCGTGGTCTTTTTGCCTTTGCTCCAGACTCTCCTCCACCACGATGCTGTGAACACTAACTCCAAGGCCGAGGGACTGATTACCTCATCTTTTGTATATAGTTCTACTGTCTTCCTATTATGTCCTAGAATCTGTATTGATAAAGCCACTGGATGGCGAAACGTCTACTACAATAAAGATATCCAGATGTTGCACATGTGTCTTAACTTTCAGAGTTGTAGATGCGTGGAACAGTCTTCCCAGTGGGTTGATAGAGGTTAGGACCTTGGGTAGCTTTAAGAAGAGACTGGACAAATATATGAGTGGGAGGGGCTGGGTTTGATTGGTGTCAAGGGGTACGGGAGTTATTTCTTGAGTAGCTTTAGGTAGATGTCGTTTTGATAAGGACCTGCCTCGTATGGGCCAGTAGGCCTTCGGCAGTGTTCCTACATTCTTATGTTCTTATCATTAGTAAGGCCTCACCTAGATTATGCAGCTCAATTCTGGTCTCCATATTACAGAATGGACATAAATTCGTTAGAAAACATTCATAAGAACATAAGAACATAAGAATGTAGGAACACTGCAGAAGGCCCACTGGCCCATACGAGGCAGGTCCTTATCAAAACGACATCTACCTAAAGCTACTCAAGAAACAACTCCCGCACCCCCCAACACCAATCAAACCCAGCCCCTCCCACTCATATATTTGTCCAGTCTCTTCTTAAAGCTACCCAAGGTCCTAGCCTCTATCACATAAGAACATAAGAACATAAGAATGTAGGAACACTGCAGAAGGCCTACTGGCCCATACGAGGCAGGTCCTTATCAAAACGACATCTACCTAAAGCTACTCAAGAAACAACTCCCGCACCCCCCAACACCAATCAAACCCAGCCCCTCCCACTCATATATTTGTCCAGTCTCTTCTTAAAGCTACCCAAGGTCCTAGCCTCTATCACCCCACTGGGAAGACTGTTCCACGCATCTACAACTCTGTTAGAAAACCAGTACTTACCTATGTCCTTTCTAAATCTAAATTTATCCAACTTAAATCCATTATTCCTGGTTCTTACCTGGTTCGACACCCTCAGTACTTTATTAATGTCTCCCTTGTTTATGCCCGTCATCCACTTATACACTTCAATGATATCTCCCCTCATTCTACGCCTCTCCAGAGAGTGGAGATTTAAGGCTTTAAGTCTATCTTCATACGGGAGGTTCCTTACACAGTAAATCATTTTAGTCATTCTTCTCTGTATGTTCTCTAATGAGTCTATGTCCATCCTGTAGTAAGGGGACCAAAACTGAGCAGCATAATCTAAATGAGGCCTCACTAGTGATGTATAGAGCTGTAAAATAACTTTTGGACTTCTGTTACTTATACTTCTTGAGATAAATCCAAGTAATCTGTTGGCCTTGTTGCGCACACTGAGGCACTGCTGTCTTGGCTTTAGATTTCTGCTTACCATGACTCCCAAGTCTTTTTCACATTCTGTATGACCAAGCTCTACTTCACCTAGATTATAGCTTCGAGGGTTATTTTCATTACCAAGGGCAAGTACCTTACACTTATCCACATTAAACTTCATCTGCCATTTCTCAGACCAAGACATTAATTTGTTCAAATCGTCCTGGAGTTCATTGATATCCTCCTCAGAGTGAATTATACGGCCTATCTTTGTATCATCAGCAAACTTACTCATGTCACTAGTAATCCCTTCATCAAGGTCATTAATGTAAATTATGAACAAGAGAGGGCCTAAAACTGATCCTTGTGGAACGCCACTAGTGACTAATCCCCATTCAGATTTCACTCCATTAATGGTAACTCTCTGCTTTCTATTGGTAAGCCATGCCTCAATCCATGCTAGAACTTTACCTCCTATACCATGAGCTGCCACTTTTCTTAAGAGTCTCTTGTGAGGTACTCTGTCGAAGGCTTTACTAAAATCCAAATAAACAATATCATATTCCTTATCACTGTCAACTGCCTCAAATGTTCTATTGAAGAACGTCAGTAAGTTTGTCAGGCAGGAACGACCTCTCGTGAATCCATGCTGAGATTCATTTATCAAGTTATGCTCTTCAAGGTGACTTCTGATAATGTCAGCTATAATTGATTCTAATAACTTGCCCACTATAGATGTCAGGCTTATTGGACGGTAATTTGAAGGAGTGGACTTATCCCCTGATTTGAATATAGGAACCACATTAGCCATCTTCCACATCTCTGGCACAACACTGGTAAGGATGGACGCATTGAATACACTCGTTAATGGCTGACTAAGCTCCATCTTGCATTCCTTAAGTACCCTTGAAAACAACTCATCGGGTCCCGGGGACTTATTTTGTTTCAGTTTGTCTATCTGTTTAATAACCATGTCCCTCGTGACAGTAATATTAGTTAACTTAAATTCATCAGGAACTAAATAATTGTTAATTACTGGAATCTCATTTACATCTTCCTGTGTAAAAACTGACAAAAAATAGTCATTAAATAAGGAACACATTTCCAGTTCATTATCCGTCAGCTGTCCATTCCCAGATTTCAGAGGTCCTACTTTTTCCTTCACCTTCGTCCTATACACTTGAAAGAACCCCTTTGGATTAGTCTTTGATTCATTAGCGACTCTAATTTCATAGTCACGTTTAGCCTTTCTAATCGCCTTTTTTACTTCTCTTTTAAGCTGAACATATTGGTCAGTAAGGTTAACCTCTCCTCTTCTGATGCGCCTATAAATTCCCCTTTTCTCCCCTAATAGATGCTTTAACCTCCTGTTAACCCATTTGGGATCGTTATTATTAGACCTAATTTCTCTCTGGGGAATGTATATACTCTGGGCACTGTGTACATTATTAAGAAAACAATCATAAAAGCAGATCCCTTCATATTCATAAGTATGATTATCGTCAATAAAATCATTAGCTAGATAACCCCAATCAAGATTAGACAGATGTTCCCTAAGTCCATTATAATCGGCAGAACGAAAATCGGGGATTTTTACTGTATTATCATTATTCTTGCATTCCCAATTAATGCTAAAGGTGATGGATTTGTGATCACTTGCGCCAAGCTCTTCAGTGATCTCCAGATTATTCACTAGTGTTTCCTTATTTGACAAGACTAGGTCTAGCAAATTATTACCCCTGGTAGGTTCAGTTACACTCTGTTTCAGAAAACAGTCCTGAACTGTTTCCATGAAGTCACTGGACTCTAGATTACCTGTCAAAGAATTCCAGTCAATTTGGCTAAAGTTAAAATCCCCTACTATGACTACGTTACTGTGTCCAGAAGCCCTAACAATTTCGTCCCAAAGAAGTCTCCCTCTATCGTGATCCAAGCCTGGAGGTCGGTATATTACACCTAGAATTAGTTTTTCTTGACCCTCCACGAACTCTACCCAAACAGACTCTGTTACTGCTCCATCTATTTTTATACCTTTTTTTATGCAACAATTAATATTTTCTCGAACATACAATGCAACTCCTCCCCCCTTCCCATTACATCTATCCACATTGAATAACTTAAATCCCTGAATATTACACTCAGCAGTCATATCCCGACTCTTTAAATCATACCACGTTTCAGTTAATGCAATGATATCAAAGTTCCCAGCACATGCTACCAAACGTAGTTCATTAATTTTATTTCTTGCACTTCTACTGTTAGCATAAAATACCATCATATGTTTTTTCTTCTGCACATTTTTCCTATTCATCTTTGTTTTTACACAATTTCTGAAATTATCATTACCCAGAGTTACTCCATGACAGTTACTATTAAGATTCTTAATATCAGAGCATAAGTCAATATATCCATACTCATTATTAATCATTTCTAAACCCATACCTCTAACTAATCCTAGTTTAAAGTCCTAACAACCCCCTCAACTGAGTTAGCAAGAAAACCCACACCTGCCCTGGATAAGTGAACCCCATCCCTGGCATACATGTCATTTCGGCCATAGAAGTTGTCCCAGTTGTCAATGAATGGTACTGCATTATCCTTACAGTGTTTATCCAGCCAACAATTAATACCAATTGCTCTGGACAACCATTCATTACCAACACCTCTTCTTGGCAAAATGCCACATATAACAGGGCGCCCCCCCTTCTTCCTAATCATGTCTATAGCTGTCCTGAACTTTCTAACTAAATCCTCACTTCTACGCTTGCCTACATCATTGCCTCCAGCACTGAGGCAAATAATAGGATTGATCCCATTACCGTTCATGATGTTGTCAAGCCGGCTAACAATGTCCTCCATCCCAGCCCCAGGAAAGCATACCCTTTGTCTCCTACTCCTGTCCTTCAAGCAGAATGCCCTATCCATGTATCTAACCTGGCTATCCCCAACAACAACAATATTCTTACCTTCCTTGTCGTTCGTCGTGACGATCCCAGTAGTAGACTCACATTCGTCGGGTAGCACCGAGAATGCGTTGGAGGTTTCCACGGGAGTTTCCACAGCAGTCTCTTTCTTCTTCATCGTTTCTGGCTTTCCATTCGTCTTCTTGATCGTCAACTTCGTCGTCCCCTGCTGTCCAGCCACTGACCACGATCCCTTCTTGACCTGAGGACTCGAAACAGGAGGACTACTACGAATCCTCTTGTTTTCCTCGGTCAATCGCCGTATCTCCATCTTCGCTGCCTTCAATTCTTCCTTAAGTTGCTGGTAAAGTTGCTCGATGGAGGGCATCTTGGTTCAGTCCACGGGAGCAAACAAGACACTTCTTCACAGAGTTAAGTACAGGTCAGCACTCAAAGTACAGGTCACCACTCAAGAGCACACGAACAGGTCTTCACAGAGCTAAGTACACGTCACCACTGAGCTAAGTACACGTCACCACTGAGCTAAGTACACGTCACCACTCAAACATTTGACCTACCCAATTTTCAATGCTACCCAAGAAATAAGCTCTGATGTGCAAGTCACCCAACTAGGTAGACTGTTCCACTCATCTACTACCCTATTTCCAAACCAATACTTTCCTATGTCCTTTCTAAATCTAAACTTATCTAATTTAAATCCATTACTGCGGGTTCTCTCTTGGAGAGATATCCTCAAGACCTTGTTAATATCCCCTTTATTAATACCTATCTTCCACTTATACACTTCGATCAGGTCTCCCCTCATTCTTCGTCTAACAAGTGAATGTAACTTAAGAGTCTTCAATCTTTCTTCATAAGGAAGATTTCTAATGCTATGTATTAATTTAGTCATCCTACGCTGAATGTTTTCTAACGAATTTATGTCCATTCTGTAATATGGAGACCAGAATTGAGCTGCATAATCTAGGTGAGGCCTTACTAATGATGTATAAAGCTGCAGTATGACCTCTGGACTTCTGTTGCTTACACTTCTTGATATAAATCCCAGTAATCTATTTGCCTTATTACGTACGCTTAGGCATTGCTGTCTTGGTTTAAGGTTGCTGCTTACCATAACCCCCAAGTCCTTTTCGCAATCTGTATGGTTAAGTTCTACATTATTTAACTTATAAGTGCTAGGGTTATGGACACTCCCGAGCTTCAGAACCTTGCATTTATCTACATTGAACTGCATCTGCCACTTTTCTGACCAAGAGTAGAGTTTGTCTAAATCCTCCTGAAGTTCCCTAACATCTACGTTTGAATCAATTATCCTACCTATCTTCGTGTCATCGGCGAATTTGCTCATATCACTAGTAATTCCTTCATCAAGATCATTGATATATATTATAAACAACAACGGGCCCAAGACTGATCCCTGTGGAACGCCACTTGTTACTGATCCCCACTCGGATTTAACCCCATTTATGGACACTCTTTGCTTCCTGTCTGTGAGCCATGATTCGATCCACGAGAGCACCCTTCCCCCAATGCCATGAGCTGCTACTTTCTTCAACAGTCTTTGGTGCGGAACTCTATCAAATGCCTTACTAAAATCTAAGTAAATAATATCAAATTCTTTATCGTGGTCAACAGCCTCAAAAGCTTTACTGAAGAAAGTCAATAAATTAGTTAGACAAGACCGGCCTCTTGTGAATCCATGCTGAGTATCATTAATCAAGCTATGCTTATCGAGATGGCTTCTTATAATCTCAGCTATAATTGACTCTAGTAATTTGCCTACAATTGACGTCAGGCTTATTGGGCGGTAATTTGACGGTAACGACTTGTCCCCTGTTTTAAAAATAGGAATTACATTAGCCATCTTCCACATATCAGACACTACACCTGTTTGAAGAGATAAATTAAAAATATTAGTTAATGGTTCACAGACTTCCATTTTGCATTCCTTAAGAACCCTTGAAAAAACCTCATCAGGACCCGGTGACTTGTTTTGCTTCAGTCGGTCTATCTGCTTCACAACCATTTCACTAGTGACTGTGATGTTACATAATTTATCTTCTTCTGATCCACTATAAAAATTAATTACCGGAATATTATTAGTGTCTTCCTGTGTAAAAACCGAGAGAAAATAATTATTTAAAATCGAGCACATTTCATTCTCTTTGTCAGTAAGATGCCCATAGTTATTTTTAAGGGGACCTATCTTATCTCTGACTTTTGTTCTATATACCTGGAAAAAACTTTTTGGATTAGTTTTAGAATCCCTAGCAACTTTAATTTCATAGTCCCTTTTAGCTTTTCTTATCCCCTTTTTAATGTCCCTCTTAATGTCAATATACTGATTCATAAGATGACCCTCGCCTCTTTTGATACGCCTATAAATTCCTTTCTTATGCCCTAGTAGATATTTCAGCCTATTATTCATCCATTTAGGGTCATTTCTATTTGATCTAATTTCCTTATAAGGGATAAACGTTCTTTGAGCAGCATGTATTGTGTTCAGAAAACTGTCATATTGATAGCTCTCTTCGTTACCCCAGTCAACAGATGATAAGTGTTCTCTAAGCCCATCGTAATCTGCTAAGCGAAAATCTGGGACTGTTACTGAGTTATCCCTACTATCATACTTCCATTCAATTCTAAATGTAATTGATTTGTGGTCGCTAGCACCCAGTTCCTCTGAAACTTCTAAATTATTAACAAGGGATTCATTGTTTGCCAGAACTAAGTCAAGCAGGTTATTTCCCCTTGTAGGTTCTGTCACAAACTGCTTCAAAAAACAATCCTGAACTACTTCTAAGAAATCGTATGATTCTAAATTCCCAGTCAAGAAATTCCAATCAATATGACTAAAGTTAAAGTCTCCTAGAATTACTACATTATCGTGCCTTGTGGCCCTTACAATTTCCTCCCATAGTAGTCTCCCTTGGTCCCTATCTAAATTTGGGGGACGGTATATCACACCTAAAATTAATTTTTCATGCCCCTCTGAAAATTCTATCCAAACAGACTCTGTATGTGTTACTTCAGACTTAATACCCGTTTTTATGCAACAGTTCAAGCGATCTCGGACATACAATGCCACCCCACCCCCCTTCCCGATACTTCTATCTACTTGGAACAATTTAAAACCCTGAATGTGACATTCTGCAGGCATGTCCCGACTTTTTGAATTAAACCACGTCTCAGTAATGGCAAATACATCTATGTTACCTGCACTAGCAACTAGTCTCAACTCGCCCATCTTATTCCTAGCACTGCGACTATTTGTGTAATAAACTTTTAATGACCCTCCTCTCTCTTTACCCTTCCTGCTTTTTTCCATTATTCCACTAAACCTATTACTGTCCTTGTCAATTAGTGCCACTGGCTTTCCAATATCCACCTCATTTTGCCTATTACTAGTTCTCCTAGTACTCATATTACTACCCTGCGACTTCACAGTTTTCCTGCAAAAACCCATACCTCTAACTAATCCTAGTTTAAAGTCCTAACAACCCCCTCAACTGAGTTAGCTAGAAAACCCACACCTGCCCTGGATAAGTGAACCCCATCCCTGGCATACATGTCATTTCGGCCATAGAAGTTGTCCCAGTTGTCAATGAATGGTACTGCATTATCCTTACAGTATTTATCCAGCCAACAATTAATACCAATTGCTCTGGACAACCATTCATTACCAACACCTCTTCTTGGCAAAATGCCACATATAACAGGGCGCCCCCCCTTCTTCCTAATCATGTCTATAGCTGTCCTGAACTTTCTAACTAAATCCTCACTTCTACGCTTGCCAACATCATTGCCTCCAGCACTGAGGCAAATAATAGGATTGATCCCATTACCGTTCATGATGTTGTCAAGCCGGCTAACAATGTCCTCCATCCCAGCCCCAGGAAAGCATACCCTTTGTCTCCTACTCCTGTCCTTCAAGCAGAATGCCCTATCCATGTATCTAACCTGGCTATCCCCAACAACAACAATATTCTTACCTTCCTTGTTGTCGTTCGTCGTGACGATCCCAGTAGTAGACTCACATTCGTCGGGTAGCACCGAGAATGCGTTGGAGGTTTCCACGGGAGTTTCCACAGCAGTCTCTTTCTTCTTCATCGTTTCTGGCTTTCCATTCGTCTTCTTGATCGTCAACTTCGTCGTCCCCTGCTGTCCAGCCACTGACCACGATCCCTTCTTGACCTGAGGACTCGAAACAGGAGGACTACTACGAATCCTCTTGTTTTCTTCGGTTAGTCGCCGTATCTCCATCTTCGCTGCCCTCAATTCTTCCTTAAGTTGCTGGTAAAGTTGCTCGATGGAGGGCATCTTGGTTCAGTCCACGGGAGCAAACAAACACTTCTTCACAGAGTTAAGTACAGGTCAGCACTCAAAGTACAGGTCACCACTCAAGAGCACACAAACAGGTCTTCACAGAGCTAAGTACACGTCACTAGTAATCCCTTCATCAAGGTCATTAATGTAAATTATGAACAAGAGAGGGCCTAAAACTGATCCTTGTGGAACGCCACTAGTGACTAATCCCCATTCAGATTTCACTCCATTAATGGTAACTCTCTGCTTTCTATTGGTAAGCCATGCCTCAATCCATGCTAGAACTTTACCTCCTATACCATGAGCTGCCACTTTTCTTAAGTCTCTTGTGAGGTACTCTGTCGAAGGCTTTACTAAAATCCAAATGAACAATATCATATTCCTTATCACTGTCAACTGCCTCAAATGTTCTATTGAAGAACGTCAGTAAGTTTGTCAGGCAGGAACGACCTCTCGTGAATCCATGCTGAGATTCATTTATCAAGTTATGCTCTTCAAGGTGACTTCTGATAATGTCAGCTATAATTGATTCTAATAACTTGCCCACTATAGATGTCAGGCATATTTGACGGTAATTTGAAGGAGTGGACTTATCCCCTGATTTGAATATAGGAACCACATTAGCCATCTTCCACATCTCTGGCACAACACTGGTAAGGATGGACGCATTGAATACACTCGTTAATGGCTGACTAAGCTCCATCTTGCATTCCTTAAGTACCCTTGAAAACAACTCATCGGGTCCCGGGGACTTATTTTATTTCAGTTTGTCTATCTGTTTAATAACCATGTCCCTCGTGACAGTAATATTAGTTAACTTAAATTCATCAGGAACTAAATAATTGTTAATTACTGGAATCTCATTTACATCTTCCTGTGTAAAAACTGACAAAAAATAGTCATTAAATAAGGAACACATTTCCAGTTCATTATCCGTCAGCTGTCCATTCCCAGATTTCAGAGGTCCTACTTTTTCCTTCACCTTCGTCCTATACACTTGAAAGAACCCCTTTGGATTAGTCTTTGATTCATTAGCGACTCTAATTTCATAGTCACGTTTAGCCTTTCTAATCGCCTTTTTTACTTTTCTTTTAAGCTGAACATATTGGTCAGTAAGGTTAACCTCTCCTCTTCTGATGCGCCTATAAATTCCCCTTTTCTCCCCTAATAGATGCTTTAGCCTCCTGTTAACCCATTTGGGATCGTTATTATTAGACCTAATTTCTCTCTGGGGAATGTATATACTCTGGGCACTGTGTACATTATTAAGAAAACAATCATAAAAGCAGATCCCTTCATATTCATAAGTATGATTATCGTCAATAAAATCATTAGCTAGATAACCCCAATCAAGATTAGACAGATGTTCCCTAAGTCCATTATAATCGGCAGAACGAAAATCGGGGATTTTTACTATATTATCATTATTCTTGCATTCCCAATTAATGCTAAAGGTGATGGATTTGTGATCACTTGCGCCAAGCTCTTCAGTGATCTCCAGATTATTCACGAGTGTTTCCTTATTTGACAAGACTAGGTCTAGCAAATTATTACCCCTGGTAGGTTCAGTTACACTCTGTTTCAGAAAACAGTCCTGAACTGTTTCCATGAAGTCACTGGACTCTAGAGTACCTGTCAAAGAATTCCTACTTCGACTAGTGGATGGTACCACTATGACCCCGCCTCCACCTGCTTCACGTCACCTCACTACAGTATATAAGCCACGTCTACGGCCCTATGCTGTACATTCTGCAAGATTGATGGACTGAACACATCGACTCCAGGTTGAGGGACTGATTACCTCATTCTCCTCCTCTCCTTACGCCTTCCTCTTTGTATTGGACTGATGAAGCCACTGTGTGGCGAAACGTTTCCTGAATAAAGATTCCCATATGCTGCATAAGTGTCTCAATCTCCAACATGTCGGTTTTTCAAACCATTCATCACAATTTGGCTAAAGTTAAAGTCCCCTACTATGACTACGTTATGACTAGGAATAATGGTGGAGAAACGTTCGGCTTCAAGATGTTCCATGTATAGGTTCGCCAGGACCGCACTGAGTGGCGAACCCATGGGTAATCCAAAAGTCTGCTGAAAGAGGTGGTTTTCGAAAGAGAAACACGTAAAGCCAACACATAGTTCAACAAGGTCGATGAAATCGCTGGCTGGAATGAGAAGATCAAGTGAATCGTCAATTTTCCTGCGCAAGAGATCGATGGCTTGTGTAGTAGGTACTTTGGTGAATAGGGAAGTTACGTCAAGGCTGGAAAGTTTCTTGTTCCTGATGTTGATGTTGCGAATGCGATTGAGAAGATCACCGTGCTAGCTAGAACTACAGAATTCCTGGCTGACATCACTTTATGTTTGTTAATATTAGCTAGGAACACACAGGTTCTGGCTGCAATGACGTCTGAGGGCAGTGTTTATTGGAATTACAGAATAACTGGCAGCCATGACAAGTTTACTAAGTGTTAGCTGGAATCACAGAGACACTAGCTGTTCTTATCTCATAATCACACACACACACACACACACACACACACACACACACACATACATACACACACACACACACACCCACACACACACATACATACATATACACACACACACACACACACACACACACACACACACACACACACACACACACATACACATACACACACAAACACACATACACACACACACACACATACACATGTTAGGAAGTATTTCTTCAGCCACAGAGTAGTCAGTAAGTGGAATAGTTTGGGAAGCGATGTAGTGGAAGCAGGATCCATACATAGCTTTAAGCAGAGGTATGATAAAGCTCACGGCTCAGGGAGAGTGACCTAGTAGCGATCAGTGAAGAGGCGGGGCCAGGAGCTCGGACTCGACCCCCGCAACCTCAACTAGGTGAGTACAACTAGGTGAGTACACACACACACACACACACATACACACACATACACACACACACACACACACACACACGCTCACACACACACACACACACACACACACACACACACACACACACACACACACACACACACACACACACACACACATGTGTATATTTTATTTCATTAACATATCGGCCGTTTCCCGCCAAGGCAGAGTGGACCGAAAAAAAAAACTTTCATCATCATTCACTGCATCACAGTCATGCTTGCACTACAGTTATAAAACTGAAACATTAACACCCCTCCTTCAGAGTGCCGGCACTGTACTTCCATTCTCCAGGAATCAAGTCTGGTCTGCCGGATTCCCTGAATCCCTTCATAAATGTTACCTTGCTTTCTTTTCCATAGCACTTCAAGTCCTATAAATCATTTGTCTCCATTTCCTCCTATCAGACACGGTCATGCACGCTTGTTGGAAGTCCAAGCCCCTCGCTCACAAAACCTCTTTACCCCCTCCCTCCAACATCTATGCCGATCCCTACCCCTCCTTCTCTCAACTACAGATGTATACACTCTCCAAGTCATTCTATTTCGTTCCATCCTCTCTGTATGTCTAAACCATCACAATAACCCCTCCTCAACCCTCTGGATAATAGTTTTGGTAATCCCACACCTCCTAATCTGCAAACTACAGATTCTCTGCATTATTTTCACACCACACATTGCCCTCAGACATGGTATCTCCACTGCCTCCAGCCTTCTCCTTGTTGCAACATTCCCAACCCATGCCTCACACCCATACAAGAGTGTTGGTATAACTATATTCTCATACATTCCCCTCTTTGCTTTCATGGATGAAATTCTTTGTCTTCACAGACTCCTCAGTGCACCTCTCACCTTCTCCCCCTTCTTCAACTCTCTGATTCACCTCATCCTTCATAAACCCATCTGCTGACAAGTCCACTCCCATATATATGAACACAGTCACCTCCTCCATACTCTCTCCCTTCAATCTGATTTCCAATCTTCCATTACCCAAATTTTTTGCTATCCTCATCACCTTACTCTTTCATATATTCATTTTTAATTTCCTTATTTTGCTTTCCCTACCAAACTCATCAACCAAACTCCGCAACTTCTCTTCAGTATTTCCAAAAAGCACAGTGTCGTCAGCAAAAAACAACTGTGACATCTCCCACTTTGAGACAGATTATTTATCTTTTAACCTTACACCTGTTGCCAACACCCGGACATTCATTTATCTTACAACTCCATCTATTAATATATTGAACAACCACGGTGACATCACACATCCCTGTCTAAGGCCTACTTTTACTGGGAAATAATCTCCCTCTCGCCTAAATACTCTAACGAGAGCCTCACTATTCTCGTGAAAACTTTTCAGCACTTTCAGTAACCTACGTCCTTTTCCACACATTTTCAATATCTGCCACATTGCCCCACTATCCACCCTATCATACGCCCTTTCCATATCCATAAATGTCACAAATAAAAATAGTAACCACTCCAAAATTATATCCCCACATTCTTTTAAGGTTACCCATAAAGATGAAACACTATCATGATCACTCATTCCATCAAGGTCTTGCCAGAAGCGTTCCTTTTCTACAGTTCAAAAATTTCAGTATGTCTCCACCATACAGTGCAGTCACTGTACTCCCCACCTCCAGGACTCAAGTCCGGCTAACTGGTTTCGTTGAATCGATTCATAAATGTTACTTGCTCACTCACGCCAATTCCTAAAAACTGTTAGTCTACTCTCTCTCCTAGTAACACACTCACGCATGCTTGCTGGAAGTCTAAGACCTAGCACATAAAACCTCCTTTAGCCACTCCCTCCAACCTTTCCTTGGACGTCCCCCACCCCGCATTCCTTCCACTACAGATTTATGCGCCCTCCTAGTCATTCTATTTCGTTCCATTCTCTCTAAATGTCCAAACGAGCTCAACAACCCCTCCTCTGCTAGTCCATCATTCATGGTGGCCAAGTGGAGTTGGCCACCATTCATAGTGGCAAAGTCGACAGCGGTTTCGAAATATTTACCCACTATCCCTGAAGGTGCGTCTGTTGGCTAGGCCAGGGGGTCCCCATTCTGAGGACCGCAACAAGGTTTTATGCTGCTCACAACAACTTTCAATATTTGTAATTAGTAAAACTAATAAACCCTCATTTTCTGTCACTTCAGTCACTGAAAGTTAAGGATTTTATTGTAACAATTTATATGACAAAATTTTAAAAAAATTTAGTTCTGATATTTTAATTTTTCAGATATACACTTCAGTTACGAAAAAAAATGGAAAACAACTGTGCAGAGTGAATGCCGCCTGTTTAATGAAGAATGGAGCATAAAGTCTTTCTTTGATCAAACGGGTATATAGCCTTGTGTGCTTTGTGCAACGAAAATGTTGCAGTTTTGAAGGAGTACAATGTACGTCGGCACTATGAGATCAAACATAAACCAAGTTATTTCCAATTCACAGGAACACAGCGTCGGGAAAAAAATGAATCAAAGCAACGCAGGTTGCTTTCCTAACAAGGCTTTTTTTTCGCAGAAGAGAGCTGGAAATGAAGATTTAACCAGGATCGATTACAAAGTAGCTTATGAGTTAGCTAAAAGAGGAAAACTATTCACTGATGGAGATCTGATCAGTATGTCTCGCTGTGTCCTGTCTAATGAGCACTGAATACCACAAGATCTAACAGCCTTAATACAATATACACGAGATATTAGTCAATCTTGCATTTTAAAAAAGCTTCCTTCTCTCTGGGGGATTACCCTGCAGATTCCTATCTGGGTAAAGGTGATTTTTACCAATGCACTCGCATTCAGCAAATTGTTGTCCAATTAAAAAATAGGGGTACTAAATCCTCCCTCAAAATGTGGGATTAACTCTCGCGCCACTGTTATTAACCCTTCTCTCAAATTACGTTTTACTGTTCTATTTATTTCGTGTGAATGGATCATATATAACTTTACTTCCAATTTGTTCAGATACAACATTGCAACTAAATAATGGGAGGGAAATTTGTGAAGTGTAAACATTAAAACACTTTTATTGTTTTACACCATTCAATAAAGACATTGGCTAAAAGTCCGAAGTCGCTTTTCAAAGACAGCAACAAAGAACCTAACGCCCTTCACATAGCTAAATGAAACGCATTACGAGCATGTTCATAATCAACCTTTGTGACCGTGAAGTCTTTCAAGGAAAGATTGAACCTCTCATTCGGAATAAATTACACTCGTCTATCTAAACTATTTATGCAATCATACCAGAACACATCTTATCCTTTCATAAGTTAATGGTAATGAATAAGACACATGTGCAACCTCTGGGTATCTTTACTTTGTAGACGTTTCGCCATCCAGTGGATTCATCAACACAGTACATGGACATAATTCTTGAAATTGTTGAAATATATACAGAAAACAGTGAAAGACGAGGCAATCAGTCCTTCAGCCAAGAAGTAGGTGATGAGCATCGTAGAACTGAAGAATTTGAAACATAGGCAGGATGACGTAGGACATACCCAACTCTTGGGCATAACCTACGTCCATGGGAAATCCCAGCTACCAGTGAGATTTCTTAGTGACAGTCTTCCTGACTGTGTTGCAGATTCTGGTAGCTGGGAAATCCCAGCTACCAGTGAGATTTCCTAGTGACAGTCTTCCTGACTGTGTTGCAGATTCTTAAAGACTACTGTGGTCATCACCTGCTCCTAGGCTGAGGGACTGATTAACTCGTCTTCCACTGCCTTCTTCATATATATCAAATTTTTCAGATTATGCCCATGTACTGTATTGATAAAAACAATAGATAACTAAACGTTCACAAAGTAAAGACAGCCAGATGTTGTACTTATGTCTAATTCATCGTCTTGTCGATACTGTATACAATTGATAAACAGAATAATGGTAGCAACAACTACATCATTAATAAAAAAATATATATATGTTATTAATATGTTGTTCTGCTAAGAATAATGAACATCATTTCATTTAAATGCGTGTGTCAAGAAATCATTTTTGCCTCTCCTCACCTACAAAAATATAAATGCTTGCCTTGATTGTACTGTATTTAAGTAGACTAACTCACATAAACATGTAGTTATTACCTATCCTGATGACATAACGATCGGATTAAAAGGGCTTTAATAACAAGCACTTTACTTATTAAATTTCAAGTAATATGTAGTCTATCTGGCCTTATCATATTTTAAGCTAAAACTAATATATTTACAAGAAAACATGTCCTACCTGTTGTTTTACTAGGTGACAACGTCTTGTACCTTAATTAAACCTTGAACAAATCTTGGAGTAGATGTACACATCAAAAGGAGCACCAAATAAGAAATACAAAATACTCTACATACCTACAGTGCAGTTGGTGGCTACAGCCCCAACTATGGTGTTAATGTAAGAACAGTGAGAATATTTTCCAATATATATATAGTAGATTCTTAAGTAATTATGCTGCCCCCATTTTAATATTAGCTAAAGAAAACACATTCCGGCAATTGTGGCTATTATAAAATGATGCCGTTATAATTATTCTTGGTTCTCCTACAATTGCCAAGGTTCATGAAATAGAAAAGCTTGATATTCCTAGAACTGGTGATATGATAATTGGGATTGTAGCAGTATTGACATTATATTGTTAAGAAATGGACCACACTTTGTTGTCATAAATCTAGCTAAAGGCCTGTACGTAAATATACTCAAACCATAGTGACATAAGCAAGTTTATCGATGTGGCATGCAAAGAGTATGTAACCTTTATTCGGCGCATGTACACACCCTCACTGAGAGGCTATCTCCCCCAACCAGCGAACCAGGTACTAAAGGTAGATGATGGGGCCCCGTCATTCAATCAGTACCCAGGTTCCAGCCAATGAGAAGATGGTTTTGACAATTGCAGAGGTGTTTTGGGTACCACACATCTGTCTGCCCTTGTCACTAAAGGGTAGATGATGGCTTCTATTCTGGCCCGTGGAGTGCACTAATACCTATTGTCATTCAATCAGTACCCAGGTTCCAGCCAATGAGAAGATGGTTTTGACAATTGCAGAGGTGTTTTGGGTACCACACATCTGTCTGCCCTTGTCATTCCCATTCTAAAGCTGGTTGAAGCACGGTTCTCTGAATACAACAAGAGCACTTCTTCACATAATATAACTTGAATTCATATAAATCATGTATCATAAAGCGCTTCCCAAAACACTCATTACCATTCATTAAGAATAAATAAAGAGAGAGAAAATAATAAATATGGTATCATAGGGGTGCAGTTGGAATTCTTAGTAGACGAGAAGCTCACTAGAATATCATGAAGAATATGGAGACTTCTCCCATAAAACACTAGCAACGACATTGTTCAAGAAGAAATTTCTAAATTAATTGTTAGTAATAATTTTTTTAGTTTTTTATTAACACATCGGCAGTCTCCCACGAAGGTAGGGTGGCCCCCGAAATAGAAAAACTTTCATATATATGTATTTCTTCTTTCAACGTACCAGCCGTATCCCACTGAGGTGCGGTGGCCCAAAAGAAAAAACGAAAGCTTCCCCTTTTAAATTTAGTAATATATACAGAAGAAGGGGCTACTAGTCCCTTGCTCCCGGCATTTTAGTCGCCTCTTACGATACGCATGGCTTACGAAGGAAGAATTCTGTTCCACTTCTTCATGGAGATAAGAGGAAACAAACAAGAACAAGAACTAGAAAGAAAAGAGAAGAAAACCCAGATGGGTATGTATATATATGCTTGTACATGTATGTGTAGTGTGACCTAACTGTAGAAGTAGCAAGACGTACCTGAAATCTTGCATGTTTATGAGACAGAAAAAGGACACCAGCAATCCTGCCATCATGTAAAATAATTACAGGCTTTCGTTTTACACTCACTTGGCAGGACGGTAGTACCTCCCTGGGCGCTTGCTGTCTACCAACCTACTAATTAGGATATTTAAATACATGTATATATATATATATATATATATATATATATATATATATATATATATATATATATATATATATATATATATATATATATATATATATATATATATATATATATATATATATATATATATATATATATATATATATATATGCAAAACAACCACTCTGAAAGAATAGAGAAATTCCAAGTGCTTTCGTGACTACTCACATTATCAAGGAACTATGAAAGTAAAGCATCCAAGGAAGGTATATAAAGGGGTCTGGCCAGCACCTCACTATCAGATCCCACAACGGTTAAACACCTGACGCGCGCCGGCCCAACTAGACAGGTCCTTTGCACAACCACCAACAAACTATTCTACCCAAGAAAACTTTTAAAATTATTATTTGTCCAGTGCATTATTAAATTCTTCCCAAATTCTGTTAATTATAAATGGATCTAATTTATATAAACCAAAGGAAATATTCATATTATTGTCATAACTGCTTTTTATGAAACAAGATTCAATTATATTCCTGTCGACCATGGACTTGTTTGATACTACTTTCTCAACTTTTTGAAAATCAATTGGATGGTTAAAATCTCTTACATGAATAAATAGAGCATTGGAATCTTGTCCAGTTCTAATGCTATATTTATGTTGTTTTAATCTTAGTTCGAGATTTTTACCAGTTTGACAGTAATAAACTTCATTGCAAATTTTACAAGGAATCTTATAGACACATCCATCAGCATTTTGGGGGAATTTTTTATCAAAAGTTTTTTTACTGTATCAAGATTTTTGAATACAACTTTAATATTAAAAGTCTTAAGAAGAGAAGGCATATCAACCAAGTTTTCATGGTAAGGGAGACCCAACATATTTTTAGTTGAATAAGGCTGGTTGTCCCTTTTTGGATAGAAAAAAGAATTTCTAGCAACTTTAAAAGATTTATCAATTACATTTCTTGGGTATTTTAAATCATTACCTATTTCATAAATTTTGGATATTTCCTCATCTATGAACTCAGGACTACAAATTCGTAAAGCTCTCAAAAACATTGATGAGAAAACAAACAGTTTGACTCTATCTTGATGCGAGGAATAATAGTGGACATAGGAACAGTTATTTGTAGGTTTTCTGTAAATTTTAAATTTGAATTCATTATTACCCTTAATAATTAAAACATCTAGAAAAGGTAATGAGTTATTTTCTTCAAACTCAACAGTAAAGTTTATGGAATGGGCTAAGCTATTTAATTTTCCAAGGAAATTGTGTATATCTACATTTTTGGGCATAAGACACAAAATATCATCAACATATCTGAACCATTTAGCTCTATTAGGGAGGATTCTGTTAAGCAATCTTGTTTCAAAAAATTCCATGTATAGGTTACTAAGAACAGGTGAAAGAGGATTTCCCATTGCCACACCAAACTTCTGAGTGTAAAACTTATCATTAAATACAAATTTTGCATCAACAATGCAAAGTTTAATAAGTTTAATGATAGTAGGAACTGGCAATGGTAAATCATAGTTAACGAGTTCTTCAGATAAGAAACTTAATAAATCATCAACAGGAACTTTCGTAAACAAGGAAGTAATATCAAAACTAACCATGTTAAAATCATTTAAGTCAGTCAAGGAGCTTAATTTATCAACTAAGTCTATGTTGTTTCTAACATTAAAGTTAGAAATTTTGCTAACAATAGGGCTCAAAATATCAACAAGCCATTTGCATAATTTATATGAAACTGACCCTATGGAGCTAATAATTGGTACTTACTGGATTCCCTGGTTTGTGTGTTTTTATTAGTCCATACATGTAAGGTAAAGATGGATTAGTGGAAGTAAATTGTTTGACTAATTCATCTTTGCCTTTCAGTAGAAGTTTTATTGTTTTATTGAAATTGTTGTTAACGGTTTCAAGGGGATTTTTCTTAAGTTTCGAATAGGTTTCAGTATCATCTAAGAGATTATTCATTTTTTCTTGGTAATCATTTTCTTTCGTAATTACTATTGCATTTATTTTGTCTAGCTCTATGTTAAAAACAAACATTCCCATTTGCCCTCAAAGATTCTTTAAGGCTTATGATACACTTAATAACAATAAAAATTTGCGCCTTACTAAAGCACTATTATTCTTCGCATCAAGATAGAGTCAAACTGTCTGTTTTCTCATCAATGTTTTTGAGAGCTTTACGAATTTGTAGTCCAGAGTTCATAGATGAGGAAATATCCAAAATTTGTGAAATAGGTAATGATTTAAAATACCCAAGAAATGTAATTGAAAAATCTTTTAAAGTTGCTAGAAATACTTTTTACAATCCAAAAAGGGACAACCAGCCTTATTCAACTAAAAATATGTTTGTTCTCCCTTACCATGAAAACTTGGTTGATATGCCTTCTCTTCTTAAGACTTTTAATATTAAAGTTGTATTCAAAAATCTTGATACAGTAAAAAAAACTTTTGTTAAAGAATTCCCCCCAAAATGCTGATGGATGTGTCTATAAGATTCCTTGTAAAATTTGCGATAAAGTTTATTACGGTCAAACTGGAAAAATTCTCGAACTAAGATTAAAACAACATAAATATATCATTAGAACTGGACAAGATTCCAATGCTCTATTTATTCATGTAAGAGATTTTAACCATCCAATTGATTTTCAAAAAGTTGAGAAAGTAGTATCAAACAAGTCCATGGTCGACAGGAATATAATTGAATCTTGTTTCATAAAAAGCAGTTTTGACAATAATATGAATATTTCCTTTGGTTTATAAAAATTAGATCCATTTATAATTAATAGAATTTGGGAAGAATTTAATAATACACTTGACAAATAATAATTTTAAAAATTTTCTTGGGTAGAATAGTTTGTTGGTGGTTGTGCAAAGGACCTGTCCAGTTGGGCCGGCGCGCGTCAGGTGTTTAACTGTTTTGGGATCTGATAGTGAGGTGTTGGCCAGACCCCCTTATATACCTTCCTTGGATGCTTTACTTTCATAGTTCCTTGATAATGTGAGTAGTCACGAAAGCGCTTGGAATTTCTCTATTCTTTCAGAGTGGTTGTTTTGCATATTCTGAAATCACCTGTTTACTGTGATCTTATTGCATATATGTATATATTATATATATATATATATGTATATATATATATATATATATATATATATATATATATATATATATATATATATATATATATATATATATATATATATATATATATATATATATATATATATATATATATATATATATATATATATATATATATATATATATATATATATATATATATATATATAAATGCAAAACAAAAACTCTGAAAGAATAGAAAAATTCCAAGCGCTTTCGTGACTACTCACATTATCAAGGAACTATAGTTCCTTGATAATGTGAGTAGTCACGAAAGCGCTTGGAATTTCTCTATTCTTTCAGAGTGGTTGTTTTGCATATTCTGAAATCACCTGTTTATTGTGATCTTATTGCATATATATATATATTTATATATATATATGTATTTATATATATATATATATATATATATATATATATATATATTATATATATATACATATATATAAATATATTATATATATACATATATATAAATATATTATATATATATATATACATATATATAAATATATTATATATATATATATACATATATATAAATATATTATATATATATATACATATATATAAATATATATATATATATACATATATATAAATATATTATATATATATATATACATATATATAAATATATTATATATATATACATATATATAAATATATTATATATACATATACATATATATAAATATATATATATATATATACATATATATAAATATATATATATATATATACACATATATATAAATATATATATATATATATACATATATATAAATATATATATACACTGATCTCTGGCTGAAGGAGATCAGTGTTTGTGTATATTTCGCATGCTCTCGCGAATTCCTTGCATATATATATATATATATATATATATATATATATATATATATATATATATATATATATATATATATATATATATATATATATATATATATATATATATATATATATATATATATATGTCGTGCCGAATATGTAAAACTGGTCAATTAGCAAGAACTCATTGAAAACTAAGTCCTTTCTAAAATTTTCTCTTATACATTTAAAGATATATTTTTTTCATTAATGTTAATGTAAAAAATTTGAATTTTGCACCAAAAGAATCTTAGAAAACTTTTCTAACCTTATTATAACAAGAGAAATTTATTTTAGCCTAACCCAACTAAATATATTTTAAATACGTTTACAATAATTTAATGCTAAACAAACACAATCAAATATATTTTTTTCGTCAGGTTTAGAATGATTTTGGCGAAATTATTGCATACACAAATTTTCACTTGTCCTATATGGCAAGATGAGCGTTGCTGTTTAAGCCAAGTTCGCAAGTTCTGCCTATTCGGCACGTCATATATATATATATATATATATATATATATATATATATATATATATATATATATATATATATATATATATATATATATATATATATATATATATATGTATATATATATATATATATATATATATATATATATATATATATATATATATATATATATATATATATATATATATATTATATATATATATATATATATATATATATATATATATATATATATATATATATATATATATATATATATATATATATATATATAAATCTCTCTGGGTTTTCTCCTATTTTCTTAGATTTAGAGAGCAGCTTGTAAGGAAAAGATTGACTTATACCGTAGCAGCCAGACATGAGCTTGACTACATACAGTTTTGGAAATTTGGTATACTTTAGGTTGATGATGGTCAGTCTCAATGCAAAGAATATGGTCAGCATTTTTTGCCATTCTTTTGAACAGATGTGCTACACTGTCAACTCATTTATCAGTTTGGAGATAGTGTAATAGAATGTGTAAATCATATTATCTATATAATAATACTATTATACCAGAAATATAAAGAAACCATCCTCAATTTGTTTGCAGCAGACAACAAAACTTGTCAACCCTAAAGGGGTTATCTTGAGAACACTCGCGTTCATAAGATAACATATATCGTTGGTATGGACAGGATCAGGCACTCTGTCATAAAGTCGCATATTTTTCATGTAACATATATTAATTGGATCGCAAACACTCTGAGTTGCATGTATTCACAAATATTAATACGATCAGAATTATTACTAAGGTTCTTACGATGATAAATTTATGGATATTTAAATAATCAATCGAGCCATCAAGGTTCACACGATGGTCAACACTTATATTGTTTTCAATGTCATCAGTTTGGTTGATTGGCTCTAGATTTTGATAAATTCGGCATCCGTTTGAAAAACATAAAATATGTGAAAAATGTTTTGATCAGCGGGGCTAACATACAAATCGCATTGAAATTATTTTTTAGATCATGCACTTCAATTTATATAACAGCAGGTTAACAAAGTAAGATAATTCAGACACCACTAAGTTCTGCATATGAAAACATTGTTTGTTTGATTTTCTTCAGTGTTGGTCATCAGTACAGTTTAGCTGAGTAAGCAGTTGGAAGAGATACTTATTAATTATCACTGTACAATGAGACACATTTCAAGCATCTCGAGGAGCTCTTTGTAAATAGCCGTCGATATTCAAGCCATATTCTAAGAAGCCCAGGGATGTTATTACAGTATACAAGTTCTTCATCTTGGCTGAAGTAAGGAAAGGGTTCAACCTTTCTTGTCTGATAAGCTGCTATATTAACTTATTGTTGTAGATAATCCTTTTCTTTTAGTCTGGATGCTAAAAGTTCAAATGTTTGCTGTCTCAGACTGAGGTCACGTATTAGATCATTGAGTTCTTCACGGGAGAGATTCTACTGCTATCACCTGTTTTACGTCCTAAACTTACCTCTGTTTTTTCAACATCTGACAACGGGAGGTTAAGCATTTTTATGAACATTCGTATGGGAATGTCTTCGTTGTGTTGCGCAAGTCTCTTTGCTGACTCCAAATCAACATATTCAGACTTGTTTTTTTGGTATCGATTTAAATAACAATCGTTTTGGAAGTTTTTCAGCTCTCTCTCCACACCATAGGCATACCTATTTCTCCAAAAACAGGCATGCTTATTTTTCCATTGTCGTACGCATTCTACATAGGTTTTTTCCAGATAAACTTACGTTTATCTGGAAAAAAAAGAAAAGAAAATTAAAGAGTGGGAATGCAGTATCTCACAAACTAGAGCCAGGTTCAATAATCTACTGCCATTTTTTAATTTAGTAACCCCAAAATACTCTAAATATTTTCAATTATCTTTGGAAAGGATTATTTTTGTTGACATATGAGATCCTAGATATATGGAAAATCATCTATCACAAACTCAGGTGTTATCGAGAATAATAAGATTACACATGCTATTAGGGATTTTAGGATGAGCGCAGTATAACACGAGTACAGACATTAATAAGATTTAATAAGATATCAATTCTCAAAAGTTCAAATATATCAATAACGCTCCCATGTACTTCTAGATTCTTTGACCATACTTGATTATATTACGAAATGGCCCAGGCTTTGGTGCCAACTTTCTCTGCTGTTGATCTGAAGACTGGCAAGTTAATTACGTGAGTTAATTAAAGGAGGCTCCAGCTACCCACGCCGTGTAAGATAACCATGTTGCAACTTGCATGATACACCAAGATAATTCATTAAGAGAGTTAATTAAAGGAGGCTGAAGGCCCACATAATGTGTGTGTCATTCTGGTGCAACTTGAGGGACACACTAAGATAACTGATTAAACATGGCCTATATAACTATAAATTTCTGTGTATCACCCAAATGTTAAGTACACCTGTCACATCTGTTGTGTCTTTGAATAGTCATTATTTTAACTGTCCAGTTTAAGTAGTGCAATGAAACTTACAACAGAGGAAACTCCTACAGAGTCAATGTATAGTGGTGACCTGTACTTAACTCATTGGTGACCTGTACTTAACTCAGTGGTGACCTGTACTTAACTCTGTGAAGAAGTGTCTTGTGTGCTCCCTGTGGACTGAACCAAGATGCTCTCCATCGAGCAACTTTACCAGCAGCTTCAGGAAGAATTGAGGGTAAGCGAAAATGGAGATACGGCGATTGACCGAGGAAAACAAGAGGATTCGTAGTAGTCCTCCTGTTTCGAGTCCTCAGGTCAAGAAGGGATCGTGGTCAGTGGCTGGGCAGCAGGGGACGAAGTTAACGATCAAGAAGACGAATGGAAAGCCAGAAACGATGAAGAAAGAGACTGCTGTGGAAACTCTTGTGGAAACCTCCAACACATTCTCGGTGCTACCCGACGAATGTGAGTCGACTACTGGGATCGTCACGACGAACGACAACAAGGAAGGTAAGAATATTGTTGTTGTTGGGGATAGCCAGGTTAGATACATGGATAGGGCATTCTGCTTGAAGGACAGGAGTAGGAGACAGAGGGTTTGCTTTCCTGGGGCTGGGATGGAGGACATTGTTAGCCGGCTTGATAACATCATGAACGGTAATGGGATCAATCCTATTATTTGCCTCAGTGCTTGAGGCAATGATGTAGGCAAGCGTAGAAGTGAGGATTTAGTTAGAAAGTTCACGACAGCTATAGACATAATTAGGAAGAAGGGGGGCTCCCTGTTATATGTGGCATTTTGCCAAGAAGAGGTGTTGGTACTGAATGGTTGTCCAGAGTAATTGGTATTAATTGTTGGCTGGATAAACACTGTAAGGATAATGCAGTACCATTCATTGACAACTGGGACAACTTCTATGGCCGAAATGACATGTATGCCAGGGATGGGGTTCACTTATTCAGGGCAGGTGTGGGTTTTCTTGCTAACTCAGTTGAGGGGGTTGTTAGGACTTTAAACTAGGATTAGTTACAGGTATGGGTATAGAAATGATAAATAATGAGTACGGATATATTGACTTATGCTCTGATATTAAGAATCTTAATAGTAGCTGTCATGGAGTAACTCTGGGTAATGATAATTTCAGAAATTGTGTAAAAACAAAGATGAATAGGAAAAATATGCAGAAGAAAAAACATATGATGGTATTTTATGCAACAGTCGAAGTGCAAGAAATAAAATTAATGAACTACGTTTGGTAGCATGTGCTGGGAACTTTGATATCATTGCATTAACTGAAACTTGGTATGATTTAAAGAGTCAGGATATGACTGCTGAGTGTAATATTCATGGATTTAAGTTGTTCAATGTGGATAGATGTAATGGGAAGGGGGGAGGAGTTGCATTATATGTTCGAGAAAATATTAATTGTTGCATAAAAACAGGCATAAAAATAGATGGAGCAGTAACAGAATCTGTTTGGGTAGAGTTCGTGGAGGTTCAAGAAAAACTAATTCTAGGTGTAATATAACCACCTCCAGGCTTGGATCACGATAGAGGGAGACTTCTTTGGGACGAAATTGTTAGAGCTTCTAGACACAATAACATAGTCATAGTAGGGGACTTTAACTTTAGTCAAATTGACTGGAATTCTTTGACAGGTAATTTAGAGTCCAGTGACTTTATGGAAACAGTTCAGGACTGTTTTCTGAAGCAGTGCGTAACAGAGCCTACCAGGGGTAATAATTTGCTAGACCTAGTCTTGTCAAATAAGGAAATATTCGTGAATAATCTGGAGATCACTGAAGAGCTTGGCGCAAGTGATCACAAGTCCATCACTTTTAGCGTTAACTAGAAATGCAAAAATAATGATAATACAGTAAAAATCACTGATTTCCGTTCTGCCGACTATAATGGACTTAGGGAGCATCTGTCTAATCTTGATTGGGGTTATCTAGCTAATGATTTTATTGGCGATGATCATACTTATGATTATGAAGGGATCTGCTTTTATGATTTTTTTCTTAATAATGTACACCGTGCCCAGAGAGATATTAGGTCTAATAATAACGATCCCAAATGGGTTAACAGTAGGTTAAAGCATCTATTAGGGGAGAAAAGGGGAATTTATAGGCGCATCAGATGAGGAGAGGTTAACCTTACTGACCAATATGTTCAGCTTAAAATAGAAGTAAAAAAGGCGATTAGAAAGGCTAAACGTGACTATGAAATTAGAGTTGTAATAAAGTTGGTAGAATTACCGACAATATGTAAAGTGAAAGGACACAAGTGCAACTAATGTGACATTTATTGTGGCAACGTTTCGCTCTCCAGGAGCTTTATCAAGCCATTAATGGCTTGATAAAGCTCCTGGAGAGTGAAACGTTGCCACAATAAATGTCACATTAGTTGCACTTGTGTCCTTTTACTGAAATTAGAGTTGCTAGTGAATCAAAGACTAATCCAAAGGGGTTCTTTCAAGTGTATAGGACGAAGGTGAAGGAAAAAGTAGGACCTCTGAAATCTGGGAATGGACAGCTGACGGATAATGAACTGGAAATGTATTTCTTATTTAATGACTATTTTTTGTCAGTTTTTACACAGGAAGATGTAAATGAGATTCCAGTAATTAACAATTATTTAGTTCCTGATGAATTTAAATTAGCTAATATTACTGTCACGAGGGACATGGTTATTAAACAGATAGACAAACTGAAGCAAAATAAGTCCCCTGGACCCGATGAGTTGTTTTCTAGGGTACTTAAGGAATGCATGATGGAGCTTAGACAGCCATTAACGAGTGTGTTTAATGCGTCCGTCCTTACCGGTGTTGTGCCAGAGTTGTGGAAGATGGCTAATGTGATTCCTATATTCAAATCAGGGGATAAGTCCACTCCTTCAAATTACCGTCCAATAAGCCTGACATCTATAGTGGGCAAGTTATTAGAATAAATTATAGCTGACATTATTAGAAGTCACCTTGAAGAGCATAACTTGATAAATGAATCTCAGCATGGATTCACGAGAGGTCGTTCCTGCCTGACAAACTTGCTGACGTTCTTCAATAGAACATTTGAGGCAGTTGACAGTGATAAGGAATATGATATTGTTCATTTGGATTTTAGTAAAGCCTTCGATAGAGTACTTCACAGGAGACTCTTGAATAAAGCGGCAGCTCATGGTATAGGAGGTAAAGTTCTAGCATGGATAGAGGCATGGCTTACCAATAGAAAGCAGAGTTACCATTAATGGAGTGAAATCTGATTGGGGATTAGTCACTAGTGGCGTTCCACAAGGATCAGTTTTAGGCCCTCTCTTGTTCATAATTTACATTAATGACCTTGATGAAGGGATTACGAGTGACATGAGTAAGTTTGCTGATGATACAAAGATAGGCAGCACAATTCACTCTGAGGAGGATAGCAATGAACTCCAGGAGGATTTCAACAAATTAATGTCCTGGTCTGAAAAATGGCAGACGAAGTTCAGTGTCGATAAGTGTAAGGTACTAGCCCTGGGTAACGAAAGTAACCCTCGAAGCTATAATCTAGGTGAAGTAGAGCTTTGTAAGTGTATAAGTGGATGACGGGCATAAACAAGGGAGATATTAATAAAGTACTGAGGTTGTCGAACCAGGTAAGAACCAGAAATAATGGATTTAAGTTGGATAAATTTAGATTTAGAAAGGACATAGGTAAGTACTGGTTTTCTAACAGAGTTGTAGATGC